>NC_041384.1:638059149-638175735 GCF_002162155.2 Triticum dicoccoides | reverse complement strand
GGGGGAGGGTGGGGGCTGCCTTTTGAAACGGCCGGAGCTCCATCGGGGGGAGGGATGGAAGGCAGGTGGAGAGGGGGGAGGGGGAGGAGGAGGAGGTGGAGGCCAGGGAGGCGCCCCTGGGTTTTGTATCGCGAGATCTCCTTGTCGGCTTACAGCGTTTGGCACGGCGATTCATGCCGCGTCGACATGTCCAGCCTGTTCGCCTCGCGATGAGGTGGCCCTTTTGTTCCCTTGCGACGTGGAACGGCAGAAACCCCGCTGCCTGCCGTTGTCACCGTCAGAACTCAAAAGCTTCGGTTTCAAACTGCGAAATTCCTAAATCAGGGAGAAATCACGGGGTAGAAAGCCATGCTTCCATGCGGGAAATGTGGGGAAACGGCCAAATTTTACGGGTCAATGATAATGATTTGTAGTGTCCATTGCAACAGTTTCATGTCGACCACCCTATAGGATTATTATTAGCAAGTACTGTCCTTTTTTTTCATGCCGACCATACTGAACAAACATCGTTAAAAGTCTGAAATAAATTTTAAAAAATATATACATCAATGAGAACTTGCATTCTTGTGAGCTGGTTTCACCGGAAAGTACCTAATCATCCGAGGGCTTAGTGTCAGGCCTAAATGATAATGTCTTTCATTGTCCATTGCGACACTTGTACTATTTCCATGCCGACCACCCTGAAAGGAGCATTATTTTTTCTCAAACAAGATTATCATCAACCACTCTGTACTCTACGGGTGGTTGGCTTCAGGATTGCCGATGAGGCATGGCGCGTCATTAGTGCTAGGTATACCTGTACTAGTATAGTGTCATCGCCTTGTCGACATGCAGCTGGACGGTACGACGTCAACCGAAACGTGATGTGGCCGACATACACGTCACAGTTTGGTTCGGCCGGTACTCTCGCGTGCACGACACGCGCGCCGGCCAATCGCAGGCTTCCGCGTGGCCCTGCCACGTAGTCCACATACCCCGGTGTCTACCGCGTATCCGTCTCTTCCTCTTCGGCTGTCGACTCGGGCCACTGGCAGGTGGCCCAGGGCACGCCTTTCCTCGTCGGTCTTGGAGTCGGAGACCGAGCCGATTCACGAATCTCGAGGCGGCGCCAGACAAATAGCCACCGCCCAACGGCCCAGGTGCGAACCGGCCCGACTAGAGAGACCCTGCGTCCTCCTTCCTGCGCCGCAATTCGCCCGAGCGACTTCGCGCGACTCCTTTCGCTCCCTCCTCCTCCTCCGGATTGCGGCGCGACGGCGGCCGTGAGCGCGCGGTGCTCCTCCTCCTCCTCCTCCACGCCCTCGCGCCCAGATCCGGCCCCCAATGGCGAGGAACCCGGCCTGCAGCGTCTACGTAGGTGAGCCCCCTTCGCGTCGCGCTCCCCTCCTGCGGTCCTGCCCGCGTAACCGCCGCGTCCCGTTTGGTTCGGATTGAATTAGATGCGTGCCCTAATTTCTAGGGGTTTGGTCGATGTGCGTCTCGGTGGTCGATTGATTAGTCGCGCTAGGGTTATAGTGCGTGCGGGGAGAAGTGTAGATTAGAACGGTGCAATTGCGATTCATCCCCTTTTGCGCTTTCAGGCTTGTTTAGTGCCTGCTATGTATGAAGTATCACAATGTTATCCTGGTGCCACCGGTTGGTATTAGTAAAACAAATTCTTCTGTGAGGGTGTTATCTGTTGTTGTACTTGTGGTTGTCGTTTGTTACATGTCAGCATGCGATGGTTATATAGTTCTAATTTGCCGGCCAAATGATTCCTGGTGAGCCATGACACTGCCATCTGTAGGTCGAGTTGCTAGTTATGTTGGTTGATAAAAAAAAACAGTAAACAACCTCGAAGGTTTGTTTCATGTTGCTGCAGTGTGCTCTGCAGGCATTGCAGTATAATTATCCTTAATGGTTGTGTTTTGGACAAAGAGCATTTCGAGTTTTGCACATGTATTTGGGGAATTACCTGACATGGAGACAAATTGACTCTTGCATTACCTGGAATAATAATCGCATAGCTGGGTCTGTTTGGGTAGCGCTCTTTTATCACTGTCTAGTTTTCTCGGTCACTTTCATAGGTTGTTACACTCTGTTTGCTGTTCTGAGGCATCACTGATTCACTGTATGCATATGGTGTTCTCTCTGGGCAATCCTAGTGCTCGGTCCTTTTTCTATGATTTATGTAACATCCCTGTACACATCTTACTACAGTCTGTTGTATTACTTAAGCAATGTTTTGTGTTGTATTAATTCTATGACCTGTTTTTCTCAACAGGCAACTTGGATGAGAAGGTCCCTGAAAGAGTCTTGTATGAGATTCTTATTCAGGCCGGTCATGTAGTAGACCTACACATACCATGTGACAAAGAAACTGGGCGTCCCAAAGGTTTTGCTTTTGCTGAGTATGAGACAGAGGCAGTTGCTCAGTATGCTGTTAGACTTTTTTCAGGACTTGTTAGGCTTAATGGTAAAACACTTAAATTTGCGGTATGTTTCTTCTTTTGTGATCTTCAATATAGATATGCTACATCTGTACGATCATTACCTTGCAAATTAACACTGGTTACAAATTGCAACTTGATTGGAACACACTAATTGTTGCCCTTACTTCTTATAACCGTGTATACATATGTGTGTTTTGTATTAATATAAGCAAGGTCTAATCCCTAAATTCGTATCAATTTTGACAGCTTTCCGGACAAGACAAGCCGTCATCAAATGGCAATAATCCAGTAATGCCTAAACTCAACCCTATACCATTACCAAAGCAGCCTCAGTTTGTGCATTCTAGTGATACACTTGTGTCGCATAAACCAGCATATCCGGTGGTAAATGGTGGGATTCCACATAATGGTTTTTCACAAGGCTATCATCCTTACAATGTTCACCCTCAAGGTGAGGCTATTTCCTAGGTCTGTTTATACATATTCCAGGATACATGACTTGATCTCATTGTGTTCTATTGTTTTCTCCTTTCACCAGCATTACCACCTCGACCTGTGCATGGGCACCGAGAGTTTGTCCATGGTACGTATGGTTACAACAGTCATGTATATGGTTCTGTTCTGAATGCTAGCTATGGAGGTTATGTTGTGAATGCTGTTGGTCATGGAGCTATGAGGCAACCAATTATTTACCCATCCTACTAGGCAGTAGGCACCAAAGAGCGGGAGCGGGTATACAAAGTATGCAGGTTAAATGTAGCTTCTTAGTTCCTTGAATTCTCAGTAGCATCTTGTTTGTACCCTTGCACTTCATTTCCATGCATGTATATAGGGCTGGTATATCCGTTTTATCAACAGTAAGTTGGCAACGGAAGGCTCTGCCCAGTACATTGTACACCCTTTGTACTTGTCTAGAAGATAGCCTGCTAGATCTGTTCTCTTCCTTGGAAAATAAAGAAATGCAATAGCGGGGGCTGTTGCACCCCTGCTGACTCACGTATTAATGATCATATGCGTGGATGATTTGAGTTATTCCTAAAGTGCCTTGCTATGTACTCGAATGATCATTGCTGTTACTTACCCAGCAGATGTTGATGTCTCGGCTCCGAGGCCCCATATAATCATAAGTTCAAGTAAACTGTCCTATGTTTGTGTCCCTGCCTATCATCACAGAATTTAACCTCCATCAGGGACAACTAAATTTCTGGAATGCAATAGCACCTTGTTGTATTACTTGGCTCTATAGCTTTGTTGTTTGTGATTTCTGTGCTTAGGTGTCATTGCTTGGCTGGTATATCCGTTTTATCGATGGTAAATTGGCAACTGAAGGCTCTGCCCAGTACATCTCCTTCCTTTTCTTTAATCCCTGTCTAACAGATAGCTTGGTAGATCTTTTCTTTTCCTGGGAATCAAAGAAATGCAACATTGCTGGCCGTTTTCATGGCCTCTGGCTCGCGGATTAATGATCATATCAATGGATGATTTGAGTTATTATTCTTAAAGCTCCTTGTTGTGCACTCGAATGATCATTGCTCTTGCCCAGATTTCTCAGCTCTGGAGCCACGTATAATTATGAAGTCAAGTAACTTCCTGTGTTTGTGGCCCTGCTTATCAACACAGTTGAATCCCCATCATGGACAACTAAGTTTCTGGAATGTAGGCTTACCCACCAACCCTATATTGTTATTGTATTATACTCCCTCCGTTCCAAATTACTCATCGTGGTTTTAGTTCAATTTGAACTAAAACCACGACGAGTAATTTGAAACGGAGGGAGTATATACTTGGCTCAATAGCTTCGTTGTTTTGTGATTTCTGTGCTAAGGTGTCATTGCTGGTTTTTGTCTTTTAGCCTAGAAACTTTGCTGTTAGGTGAAGGATAAAATATGTTGCGTGGTGTGTTGACAAGTTTGTTCTTTTTCCTACTAGTGATGTTCCACCTATCCTCTTATGTGTAATACTACTAACAGGTGACTTGTTCAGATTTGTCACTGTCCAGACCACCTAAAAACTAGCCTCTATGTTACTCTTGTGAAAGCACTAAATTTGACTCGTGAACGTTTTGACTCACCTAACCCCAAAGTATCTTATCATCGGACTAAAATTCTACAGCAAAAATACTTTTCTTCTCAAATCGCAACAGCAGACCCCTTAAAGCCTTCTCCAAGGCCGAAAACCACACTTGAAGGCATGCATCATTTTGCATCAAGATGGCGCGCTTCTCATTGCTTCCCTCCTCAAGTAAGTTATCTCTAATGCTCTCTACGTCTAGGGCTTCTTTCCTTGTCTGCTTGTTTATCCTTTAGCCACAACCGCCGTACAAGGCACATATCCTCTCTGCCTTTTCTGCTGCAGCTCCAACATTATATGAAAACCGAAATCATCTCTGCATAAAGACTGCTACTGCAGCAGCTTTACTCTGCGCCGTTTGTCTCCAAAACTTTTGCATCTCTCATCTGTGATACCAGCACATGTTGGTTTGAAGCTGCCCCTTGGCATTCCAAGGTCACAACCTCCACAGCCAGCCACGTACATGTAGTCTCTCCTCGACGCAAATCTTCCGAGTTTGCATGATCTCTCGCCGATCAAACCCGAGCGGCTTCGTCGTCTCAAGACTGGAGGCCATGAAGGAGGCCGCCGCCGGCGCCAGCGAAGGTGACGGCCTGGAGTCCAGCGTCTTCTTCTGCGTGGCCGTGACGTCCAGGGGCAAGGACAGGCTATCGTACTTCCGCTCCAGCGAGGTTGGCGAGGACGCGGAGGCGTCCCGTGCGCTGGCGGCGCTCTGCCTCGACCACGCGCCGGAGCACCACCAATGGCACCACCACACCTACGACGGCAGGCGCACGTTCGCGGTCCTTGCAGCTGACGACGGCCGCACGTACCTCGCCGTCGCGGAGCCCACGCCGGGCAGCACCGAGGTCGTCCGCTTCCTGGAGCGCGTCCGTGACACGTGCGGTTCCGCGCCGAGGAGGAGGCTGCGCGACGAAGCACTGTCCGGCCTCGTGCGGCAGTTCGTGCAGACGCTGCAGGCCGGGACGAGCTCCTCCGCGGCTGCAAACTCGGTGATGCTCCCCGGCGACGGTTCATGGAGCGAGCACACGTCCGACAAGGACGAGGAGGCGCTGCCGGGGGAAGGCGCGCCACGCAGGCGGCCAGCACGGCCCTCCTGGAGGCGCACGTGGTGGCGGCGCCACGCCATGGCCGTGATCGGCGTGGACGTGGTGCTGTGCCTGGTGCTGTTCGGCGTGTGGATGGCGGTGTGCCATGGGTTCAGCTGCGTGCAGCGATGAAGCACATCATCTGAGATCGTGATTACGTGCATGTGCATACCGTCCACGAAGGCTTCTACGTCGTCTTTCTTATTGTACTTCACCAGCTAGCTAGCGACTAGCTAGATCCATCTAGGGAAGAAACTAAGCTCCGAGCTTAGCTTGTTGCTGCTCGACGATTAATTTAATTACCTCATGCTGAGAAACATATCGAGATATCTCATGCTTCGTTGATCGTCATGTGTAAAATCGTGGAAGTGGTCATCTTCATGTCCAAATAACAAATGGCAGAAGATTGTTGTGAATTGTCAGCTCATCTTTGGAACGATGCCGTGTCTTTCAGCGGGTCGCGGCATCTGTCGGCATGTCTTCTTTTATGCAGCCGGCCTGTCACAAGTTTGTGCTATGCTACCGAAATTTGTTCAGGACTTTCAGGTGCACCAGAAAACAGTGCTCAATAGCGTACTGCTGCAGCTGTTCAAGTCCTCGGGAGGCAGCTTTCAAGCATCTGGCTCTGCTGCTTACGCACGTCTGCAGACGGCAACTCCATGAAATCTCTCTTGTCATGACAATGGCGCGATGCTTGTGATAATCCAGTAGAGAACAGCGTGAATTGCTTTTTTTTTTGCTGAGGTATTTAGGGTGATTGTGTACTTTGTTTTTTGGGCCAGTGCTAGCCGCAAAGTACACAATGCAATGTATTTGGGCCATTTGCAGACCCATTGGGCCCAGGTACCGATAGTATCCGGCATGCGAGTCTATGGGGCGATTATACATGAAATAGCAGAACATAGGTCAAATTTTCATACTTGTAATATTGGTCATGAGTTTAGGAGCTCGAATGTCGAGGCTTACAAGCTTGCGAAGCACGCTTTATCCCTACCAGCTGGCCGGCATGTTTGGCTAGGTCAGCCGGATGGACTCTCTTTCGTCCGTGTAAACATTGTGACGGCGTAATAAAAGCTTCGAAGTTTGTCTAAAAAAATGCCTGGGGTAGTTGACGAATGATTCCAAAGAAAAAGGTAGTAGTTGATGAATGGCAATCAATCGAGACCGCCTACGAAAAAATAACTGACCCCTTTTTTACATAAACAATGCAAAAGAAAAAATAACCCTACCAACCTATGACTTTGACGGAAGATCTGCGTCAACTTTGTTGCTGTACCAGTACGAGCATCTCTTTTCCTCCAAAAAGAAACAATAAAAAAGTTAGAAAATGCGGCAACTTTCGCAGCTCGTTGCTGTCGAATTTGAACGAAACATATTTTTAAGAGAGAAGATCAGAATCTGAATTAAACGGGGCCATTCTAGGTGGGATTGAGCTGTGGCTTCTCTTGGGTAATCGGTGCATGGGTCCGGTGCTGGGAAACTAGGAACCCAAGGGCCTCATTCGGTTTGAAGGATTTTCATAGAAAAAACATAGAAACAAGGATCCCAGAGAAAAAATTTCTATAGATGCATTCGATTTGTAGGAAATGCGTATAGGAATTTCATAGGAATACTATTCATTTTCTATGTTTTTGGAGAAAACTACACATTCACTTCAAGCTCATTTTAGGATGCCATCTTATCAAATTCCTATACTACTCATAATTCTTACGTTTTGGTTTCGTTCAAACCGAACGATCCCTAGAATGAATAATCTTGCTGGGACATGGCGATCATATCAAGGTTAAGCAACTTGCTACTACCTAATGGACTTGTTCACCGCATACCTGGTGCTGCACCGGCTGGGATGCCAAGTAAAATCTTGCATTTGAAATGGGAAACTACATCAAGTACCCCCGCTGACACTGAGCAAGGCAAAGCTCCCTCTCTCTGGTAAAGAGCGGGCACGGCAACCCTTTGCCCGGCCATGGATCACGTGCAGTCATGATGATGATGGCCATCAAAACCAACAGTCGCGCTCGGTCACGAAGCTGCAGGCTGCCGGATGCGGCAGCGTGCGTCATGAATCGCTTTGCTACGCGTCAGAATAACGGTCTCGGGTCTCCTCCCCCAGATCTGTTGCCGTGGACTGTACCTGCTGGACTGGGCGCTAGCTGTGACTGCGACCGTCAGTATTCTATTGCTGGATCCATGGCGCTGTGTCGCTCAAGCTTTCCGCTGCCATGTTCTTCTCCTGCAACCTGCCGGTGGTGGTGGCGGTGGCGGTGGTGCGTCCGGTGATAGTGCTAGCTGTCGCCTCCCCCTCCGGTCAAACAAGCCTGGATCCCTCCCCATCCTTACAGTTGGAACCAGCTGCCACCGACTATTTTATACCGATGCCAGGCCCAGCCCCAGAGCGAGGTGAAAGCGCCGGAGGTTGTGTGTGAGAATGTTTGGTCTGGAACTGCAAAGCGGGCGGGACGGTTGATTGCTGGTAACACGGACGGTGGCCATGTTTCTCAGTTTCATTCAGATGATGCAAGAGTCTGGCTAAGAGTAAGGAGATCGTGCATGGTTAGGCTGGACGGATCATGCACGGCGTGGAGACGGAATCGTCAATTATGGATCCACGTCGTTGTCCTTGTGGACGCGCCCAGTTGCCTATATCTGTAGATTCTCGCCGTACGCTGTCCTCTAGCATAAAACGGGAACTGAACGAGGCGTCTTGTGCGCCGGCGTGGGAATCAATCAGAGCGAGATTACGGAACGGAAATACTGGTCACACCAGGGTGTAAACCCAGTCGGCATGTGAACGTGATCAGCTGGTAGTACTTGACTAATCAACAGTGTTAAGAATAGAATAGTTGCATATTAATTAAGCTAATTAGGATTAAGTTAATTGTTAGATAGGTTGCTTGGTTCTCAAGTAACCATGTACTTCCTTGGCTCTCAAGACAACTATGTAATTCCTTGGCTCTCAAGTAACTATGTGTTTACTTGACCGCCAAACACCATGTGTACTTCCGCCTGGGTATAAATAGCCCACTTCTATCATCAATAAAGACTGATGGATTATCATTTGCTCCTCTCTCTCGTTTTACTTTCACACGTTATCAGCACTTTGCCCTAACCGAGAGCGATTAGGCCAACGACAGGAAAAGACGGGCAGCGCAGCGGCGCTCGCGCATCTAGGGCATCGCGCAACTCTCGACCGTGGGCTGCACCGGCGCTATCCGGCGTTTTTGCGGTGAAGCAGCAAACCCCAACGCGGATGGCGACATCAGTCGCGGTGGCGCTTGCGTCTGCCGTTTGCGCCTGTACGCGCAGCGTTGACTCGCATCCTCGCGACCTCGAACTCAAGGCATGGCCCTCGATGGCGCTCGGCGAGACATCGGCAGAGAAAAAGACGAACAAATAGAAAGAAGGAACATGAGAATTGGCACCCACGATCGATGGATTGAAAATCCAAACCAAGAAACGGAAGCACCCACATGGTATTTCTTTAGTTCGTCATGTCCATACCTCTAAATTACTTTGGACGCGGAACTGCGCGCTTGTTCATATAGTGCGGCGGTCTAAGCAGCCATGGCCTTCGGCCTCGACATGGATGCGCTTCCATGCGTGATGGGCGGCTCCCGCGGAGCGACCAGCCATGACGCGGTTCCTCTCCTGTACCAGGCTGCGGCGCGAAGAGCTTCTACCGGCAAGGTGGCACCCTCCGGCCGGCGATGCCTCCAGGCGCGGTCGCGGAGGCCGTCGATGTCCGGCTCGCCGTAGGCGGCGTGCCGTCGTTCTGCAATCGGTGGCGACGGCTGGGTGAATCCCTAGCCGCACAGGAGAATTGGAGATTCTTATCCTCTTCGCTATTGTTTGATTAAGTCCTCAGACTTTATCTTGACTACGTATACGTCCCTGTAAATTATGATACGGCCCTCAGGCTTACTATTTTCAGGATTTTAAACTTCAGGTTACTATTATTCACTTTTTAAGTCTTGGTTTTTTCAACACACGTTTAGACTAGACCATAGGTCCTATCCAAATGACATAAAAAATAATTATACATCAATTTGCATCATGTAAAGATACCTTTTGAAGCTCACATTTCTTCACATATTACATGAATGTGTATAATTTTGTATTTACATGTATTACCTCAGTAATACTATTGCAAACAGAATATTTTGCTTATATCAAAGATCTTATTCCTACGGAATTTAAGACATCATCTACGTTTTTACCCCTAGCATTACATGCGATTTGTGACAACAACTACGATTTTGCAATAGAAATCAATTTTCTTGCAAATCTGAATGAAATTCTAATAAGAATTACAAATTGTCATACTTAATATGACAAGCTCAAAGTTTATTTGTGAATCACAAGGTAATGATGACATCTACTGCACAATTTGCAGATTATTCATCAATACTGTGAGGTCCACGTCTTGTCATTTTAACAAGATGACTACCTTCAATGTGCTCTTCCAAATATATTAATGTAACTACCCAAAATTTATTCGAGAATCACAAGGTATTGGTGGCATCTACTGTGAACTTTTGCAGATTATCCACTACTATTGTGAGGTTTGCATCATGTCATCCTGACATATGACTACCTTCAAAGTAATTTTTTTAAATATAGCATAGCATAAGGTAATAGAGATATGAACATCTATTGACAAAAGTTAGATTATGTTTTCTATTACTGTGATCTACACCATATTGGTCATATTGGTGATTATCTTCAAAGTGTTATCCTATATAAATTGAGGTCTGCACATATGGTTAAAAAGCATCACATATGGTTAAAAAGCATCAGCTATTCCAAGATTTGCTCTTCTGAAGCAATTGTTGTTGTTCACTAAAATTATTTACTATCATAGTAAATTCATGTATGATCATTAGATATTGCATGTATTATCTACCAAATATCAGTTATCCAAGCCTCATTCTGCTTGAATAAGTCTTAGAGAATTACGCAAATATATGCATACCCCGATAATTACCTTCTATTACATTGGTTAAATACATGGCAGTTGAGCCTATGATATGTCATTATTTCTAATAGTAGTGTCGCCCATCAATCAAGATGGATACCATAATTTATAGCAACAAATAAGTGTCTCAACACTGTTGCAAGGTCCACATCTTATTGTGGTTATACTGTCATAGTGACTAACCAATGATAAACATGAAAAGTTTGTGTGTTTTGGCAGTGACTCCGAAGTCACATATTTTCTCAAGAGTGAAGTCCAAAACATTAGCAATGATTTCATCACATGTGTTGTATTGAAGGATACACCCAGGTTCACCAAGGATCAGCTTGGCCATATGATTGTTCTCAAACAAATCATTTTATCCATAGATATTAAATAAAATAAATGCATGAGTATTTTCATGTAACGCATGCTTGACATTTCCAAATGCAACAAATTCATGATTAGGTGGGAGTATTTATTTTAAGATGATTCATGACATCAGTCATTCCACGTGTGGCATTGCTGCCACCATAACCCCACGTTGGAAAAATGACATGGCTATTCTAGCCAAATATGTACATATGCATTTTATATGTCACAAACATCACATAGTTCTCAAACTAAGTACATAATGGATGAATATTTATTCATCTCAAATATTTTCCTTTAGAGAAAAATGTTACTATGAGCACACAACAGATGATCACCCATTTGTCTACCACTGCTCACAATTCTGTCACTTAATCAACTTCAAGTTGAAATCATGTGATCAAATATTTCCATATGCAGATCTAGTCGAGATGCCTTAATACACTTTATGTCCTCTTATGATGGTACTACAATTTTACATGATGAAGAAACATAGAATTTCTTAAAATCATCAGATTCACCCAACAGGTGATATACCATTATTTGAAATATTTGCTGGTACTGAGAATACTATGCAAGACAATGGTCACAAACTAGAACCATGAGGAATACGAAGTAAAGTGGAGGATAATAGACAACCAAAGACAAAATTACCTCTTAATAGGGAATATATCGTTTTCAAACTATCACAACGACAACTCTCAAGTTTGTCAAATGTGTGGTTATATAACTATTGTACCTATGATTACCAAACCCTCAAACATATGGTCGAACCACACCACAAAGTTATTAAAAGACCAATAAGTTCAATGGGATAAATTTGAAAATTTGCAAATAACAACCAGATTCTGGTAAAGGATTGTTCTCAGAATCTTCATCAGAAGGAGGACCACAATCTAGTGCAAAAAATGGAGGATAAACTCATTTGCACTCAAGAATATCGGAGACCTCGGGTAATATCCTAATTACCCCAACATATTATTAGCATATACTTGTACTACTGCATGTAGTAAAATGTCCAATATCATATCCATTGGATACAATATTCGATAAATTTGTATGTATGTTTCAATTCATACTCAATATTGTTGCGTACACAATGATTTTCTAAGTATTAATGAATTAAATATTATGCTCGATAGCCTTAGCCATCCTGGTTTGGAGATGATTAGAAAATTATTTGACAATTCTGTTGGTCACAACTTAACAAGTTGCAAAATATTCCCCATATCATCAAATTATATGTGCACCACATGTGCCATAGGGGAAATTTGTTTTAAGGAACTCTCACCTTAAAATTCTAAATGAGCCAATTATTCTTTCTTAAACACATTCAAAAGATATATGTGGAATGTTGAACCATTATCTGGGGTAATTTAGACACTTCATGGTACTCATATACACACTCATAAAATGTTTTAAGTGTGTGTTATCACACACAACCATGATCTTACCCGATAAATTGCTTAACTTATCAAAGTAAGAGCAAATTCTCCTGAACAAAGGATAAAACTATTTGAATGGACAATGTCATTGAACTCATTTCACGAGAATTTTCTGATTGCATTTAGTACCCTATGTACATACCCAGAATGGTTTAACTAAATTTCTTATCAAAGGTAGTAAATGAATTACATGACCACTTTTAAAGAATTGTAAATTTACCAGCCTGTTGCTGGACACATACGGCCTTACACACCGTAAGTATGATCTAAATCATACCAACTACATATCATACTACTTCCCCCTTGTAGTAACTATGTGGAAATCAAGAAAGTATTTCCCATCTGCGATAATTCGGTTACATACCGATATCACCACTCCAGCGTACATCAATGGGCACTCACAGAAAATTAGGGATCTATGTGAGGAATATCAATTTGTCCGTCAATCAAAATTATTCATAGCCTGTATGCTGATTGCATCAGCAATAAGGATATTTTCCGGCATTAGGGGGAGATAAGTACCACAAAGAATGCCGAGAAATAAATTAGAAATGTTATTGACATTCAATCCTTATATCCACATACTCAAAGAATCTGAACTAGAAAGTTTAGAGAATCATATATTTGCAACACATTGCAAATCTGCCACATACATTTACTGATGACGAGGTGTCACTAAATTCTAAATTCCTGCATTAAAGTATCAGAAAGAGTGGAGGTACCTGATAAACCACTCTTCTCCCCAAATGAGAGCAATAGGGGGTGAAAATCTGATAAGACGAGATATAACTCCTCATATACTTCCGCGGAAACAGAGGAAATCGAATCCTCAACCAGTAAATGTAATTCAACATCAAGTTGAAAGACACCTCACTGGATGCTCATAATCCAAAGCCCGACATAAATGTGCACACATGTTTTGGTGCCGGGACATCGAAACACCTTGACTCCATTTGTTGAAGGAAATCACAAGGAGTTAAAATGGAACAAATATTTTATCCACAAACTTCAGTGATTCCATCAGAATCATATAAACTAAAGACTACATTTGTCGACATATATTTCTTCTCAATATTGCTAAAACCTTTTGGGCCCTGAACCAAAATCCATGGTAGAGTGCCTCTTGCATTCATATTGGTTCACATAAAAGGAAGCAAGTAATGAAGAATACCACTCGCTATGCAAACGAGTGGTATTTACCGCAGTAATACCTACTCCTCATAAGTATTTTTCGTATGGAATATTAAAAACTTCTCATTCATAAACAAAGTCAATGAGGTGGTGAGAAAGCGAGCCTTGTAGCAAAAGGGTTCATGCAGAGACCCGACATCGATTATGATGTAACATACCCTCTTGGTATGAGTGGAATTATGTTTCGATACTAAATATCATTGGCAATAAAAATATAATATTATCCATGCAGTTAATGGATGCAGTGACTACATACTCATATGAGTCACTCATTTCGGAAATCTCTATTGAAGTCCCTGAAGGGCTTATACTTCCGAATCCAAAAGTAAATCGCAACAAGTTTTGTGTAATACTTCATAAGTCACTCTATGACTTGAAATAGTCGGAAATCATATGGTACTACCGACTAAATGAGTTCCTTCTTCAAAAGGATTACTCGAATAATGATGATTATTTACATGTTTAATAAAGGAATCCAAAATTTAATTTCCTTTCATCACCTCAATGTATATTGACGACCTGTCTATACAAGACCTAAACATGCACAAAATTATCTCAAGACGGGAAATTTGGATTAAACCAAATTTAGCTTAAGTTTACAACTTGAGCATTCTCTCAAGAATACATACCAGTCTACATATATCCAAAACATATATGAGAAGTTCAATATGGATATATCATACCAACAAAAGGTATATGGTCCATATAAGAAATATTAGCTTATATCTCAAGCTCACAATAAGTCTTGGATATTTCCATCAGGAAATACAAGATATGACCATGATATAATATAATGATACTGTCTTTTTCTTTGATCCCAACAATGCCATATCAATGACTGAATTTGTGGGAATAGCCTTCATATGAAAGTCATCTAATGGGTTTTAATGGCTATTTCCAGTTATCATTCTGACATAATTGCTTTATCTAAAAGCATTGCAAAATATGCATAGTTTAGCAGAATGATTAACCACGCTCAAATCATATGGTTGAGATTCATCAGAATCACATAACTTGATTTATCAAGACGCTACCACTTGTGTTACTCAAAGACTACATGTTATATGAAGAGCTACATCGTAAAGTACATTGCTCGAAAATTACTTATCCTCACGAATTATAGAAAGTGAGTAAACTATATGAAAACAACATACTTTGAAAACCCTACAGATTATTCATAATGTTATGATCATATAAATGGAATTTGTATTACACATTCTCCATGTTTGCAAAGTTCAGGGGGAGTAATTTCCCAAAATCTATAACCTATTAACAATCCTAAGATTGCATATATTGTACTCTTTTTCCTTTCATGAGTTTTCCCTAATGGTTTCTCATAAAGGTTTTTAACGAGACACTATAAACACAAGTGCCTGTATATGTCATACATTTTCTCCTTATATTTTTTCCCAATGGGTTTTAAAGGAGTTTTCAATGGCATATCATATCACACTTTTTCCCCTTATGAGTTTTCTATCAAAGTTTCTCATAATGGGTTTTAATGAGGCAATATCTTATCAAAGATTATATGCCATACTTTCTATTTTCCCTATCGGGGTTTTTAAAGAAAGTACTCAAGATATATTAATTGTTCTCTAAACTCATCGATGATTTTTCACCTTCTTCAAAGGTTTTTCTCATCTGAGTTATCAAGAGACAATAATCATTATATGTTGCATCGTTTTCTCCTACTGGGTTTAAGAGAGTTTTAGCAACATATCTGCACTATTCTCCTCATATTTTTCCCACGGGGTTTTTGGAGGAGACATTCAAGATTGTTCAAAGAATTTGTCAAGATGATGGATGTACCAAAGAAGAGGCGTTGTACAAGGGGGAGTGTTAAGAATAGAATAGTTGCTTATTGATTAAGCTAATTATGATTAAGTTAATTGTTAGATAGGTTGCTTGGTTCTCAAGTAACTATGTACTTCCTTGACTCTCAAGGCAACTATGTAATTCCTTGGCTCTCAAGTAACTATGTGTTTATTTAACCGTCAAACATCATGTGTACTTCCGCCTGGATATAAATAACCCACTTCTATTATCAATAAAGACTGATGGATTATCATTTGCTCCTCTCTCTCGTTTTACTTTCACAAACAGGGCGACGTACGGCAGACGTACATAGCGATGTACAAATGGCAGTACAGAAGAAGAAAAAATGTATCGGTTAACTAACTAGCCACGCGCCGGCGGCGGTTCGGGCGCCGCGCGTACGGGAGAAGGGAACGGTATCCGTTTCGGGTTTCTGGCCTTGGTCGCATGCCGAGAGCCGAGGGATCAGGGGTAGTGCGGCCTACACTAGGGCACTGCACCACCTACTGGCAGCGGTACTGGACCGTAGGAATGGGCGGCGGCCCCAGGATCTGGAGGCGCTTTTACCGCCTCGAGATCTGCCCTGCCCCCGGTGCAGTGGCTCGCCGCGTGGTAGAGCCCACCTCCGCACTGCCGCCGAGCCCAACCACGGTTTGCTGCGGCCAGCCACCGGCACCGGCGGCTCGTCGCAAACCACGGGCTGCCTCAGCGCCTCGTCTCCTGATGATGTCGCTGGAAACATAATCACTCATGGCGCAGCCGCCGGCAGCAGCGCAGGTGGCGGTCGCAAACAATCTGCGCGGCTGGGCTCGGCGGCGATGCAAGCAGGATCCACTCGACTCCGCTGCACGCGGGGACGTGGGTGGACCACGCGTACGTGCCGCGGGAGGCGGCCGCGCGGGGATGCCGGCAGTGGACGGTGGCTTTCCGGGCGCGAACAACTGGCGTCGGGCCCCGCTTTACAGCTGGGGCGGGGGGGACACCGGACCGCGCTCTGTGGCGTCACGTGGGACAGCCTCGCCTCTCGTCCCTGCGCTCGGTTGGGTTGTGTTGGTGTGCGTGCGTCCTCTCCGGAACGCGCCGATTATTTCCCGAATTATTGCGTCGCCAGGCCCGCCGGCAGATTGTGAGAGCGCAACAGTAGTTTAGTTTAGGGTAGTACTGCTTGTGGCGATGGTGCTAGTCCGAGTGTGGTACGACGGGTGTGGTTTGATTATCAGAGTCTGGACTTTGGAGCAGGGTCGATTCGGATCGGTCTCCCCAGTTTCCAAGGATGATTTTTGTTATTTCTTGAATTTTCTTTTTATTTGGCGAGGAATTTCTTGAATTTTCATCGATCATAGCATCTCTAACTGTACCCCAGAATACACACCCCTCCCCCTCCCCCCAAATTTGTCCGGGAGGACGGTATGGACACTGTCCGAACAAAACCAACTTATCCAATCGAATTCTTCAAATTAAACTTATTTTTCCATGACTGTCCAACACTTTCAGTATGCGTTCACCACGTCGGATACATCCTGCCCCCCCTCCCCATTGCCTAAGTCGATCAACTCCCTCCTCGCACAAGTTTTCACATCCCCGTGTCTGCGCCGCCACCTTCCTCCATCGACATAGCCGTCAACACCCGCTCTACCGTCTGTCCCCCAGCATGGACCTTGAGTTTACAGAGTACGTGGGTCCCAACCGTTGCGGTGGGAAACATAGAGAGCGTCAACCTGCGTGCCCAACGGCGCCCTTGAAGGTGGAGAAGGAGGCTGCTGCGAAGGAGGTCATCGATTTGGAGTAGGTCGCTTCGGCTCCGGTGTCGTTCGCCACTCGCACACACATTTACACCCTTGGCCACCGACACACACCATGACGCTCCGGCTTTGCAATGGCTCGACAGACCGGATGGTTTCACGCAGGACCAAGATGCCTCACTGGACCCGGAGTACAAGTCGTCATATCTCCGACGCTCACGGATGACATCGTCAAGCTTAAGCTGCGAACATGCCCACGTACTATTGCAGGATATGCCTTAACAAAACTCTCACATGTTTTTTGCCCCATATGCATTTTTGGGGTTGATTTTCATATGGTAGTTTAATTACGATGCATGTTTAGAACTCCTTCATCATGGACATGATCGATGATTGGCAAGATCCTCTAAATTGGGGTGTGGATGATCAAAATTCACCTTTGTTTGACGCTGGGCAATCTTCGGGCAGTATAAAAAGAAGGCAATGAAGGGGGGAATGGCTACTCAAGGAAAGAAGATATCTTGATATGTCAAGCTTGGTTGAACACGAGTATGGATCCAATATGGGAAACTAAGCAAAAGGGCTCGAAATATTGGGAAACTATCCGTACATGGTTCTATGAATACAAGGCACTACACACAACCACATCAATCCATAGTGACCACGATGAAAGCTCTCTCCAACATAGGGGGACACCATCAAATAGTCTATGCATAAGGTTTTGTCGTGCCTATGCTTAAGCGGTAAATAGGAACCACTACAACCAACAACCATTTAAGTTTCATTTTCATAACATTGATCATCATCTTTCTTGCCTGTTTTTACATTATTGATGTGTGATTTTTGCTAGATGGGGTTTGTGACCATTTTGAACCATCGACTTGAGAACAAGCCATTCCTGATGGATAATTGTTGATGGAGTTGAATGGGTGAAAATGGAATCATGCCCTTCATCATTTTTTGATGTTGATGACAATATAAATACAAAGACTAGTTATGTTTGCTAAGTTAATACTAATGTTTCAGTCCCCATTGCAACTATGTGTGTGGATCATGGTTTGGATAGTTGGTGCAATCTTACATCCATGTTGATGGAGGATAAGGGATCTAATATCACAAGGATCCCGGTTGCAAAATTCCACAAAGGACACACCACGAAGGGTCCGTGAAGGAGCAATCAAACATATTCCACCATGGTGTGAGAGTCTGGCTTAATAGAAATGATGTACTACTCATATAAACAAGGAATTCCTTCTTTTTCAGGAGCCCATTTGAAAAGAACTCCAAAGTTAATCATGCTTGGCTTGGAGCGATTTGAGGATGGGTGACTGAAATGTCTCATGCGTATCTATAATTTTTAATTGTTTCATGCTATTATATTATCAATTTTAGATGCTTCATATGCAATTTTATATCATTTTTGGGAACTAACATATTAATTTCGTGCCTAGTGCCAGTTCTTGTTTTCTGCATATTTTTGGTTTTTCAGGAAATCAATACCAAACCAAGTCCAAACACATTAAAACTTTACGATGATTTTTTTGGACCAAAAGGGACCCCAGGAGTCTCAGGAGAAGACCAGGGGAGCTACGGGAGCGCCACAAGCTCAGCAGGCGTGCCCCCTGAGCTTGTGGGACCCACGGAGCTCCGGTTGACCTAATTCCAACTCCATAAATCCCCATAAATCCTGAAACCAACAGAGAGCCACCCAAAACACTTTCTGTCGCAGCAAGCTTCTGTTCTTCCGCGATCCCATCTAGAGGAATTTTTCGGTACTCTACTAAGAGGGGGGGGGGGGGTCAATCACGGATGGCTTCTAAATCAACCTTGTTGCCCTCCAATGATGTGTGAGTAGTTTACCACAGACCTACGGGTCCATAGCTAGTAGCTAGATGGCTTCTTCTCTCTCTTTGATCTTCAATACAAAGTTCTCCATGATCTCCATGGAGTTCTATCCGATGTAATCTTCTTTTGCAGTGTGTTTGTTGGGATCCGATGAATTGTGGGTTTATGATCAGATTATTCATTGAAAGTGATTGAGTCTTTGTTGTACTTTATTATGTATGATTTTTATAGCTTTGTATTTCTCTACGATCTATCTGTTTGGTTTGGCCAACTTGACTGATTTATCTTCAGCACGAAAGGTGCTTATGTAATGGGTTCAATCTTGCGATGTCCTCACCTCATGACAGAAGGCGTAGTGAGACACGTATTTGTATTGTTGCCATTAAGGGTAAAATGATGGGGTTCATTCATATTGCTTGAGTTTATTTTGTATACATTATGTCATATTGCTTCATGCATTACTCTATTTGTTATGAACTTAATACCATAGATGCATGCTAGATAGCAGTCGATTGGTGGAGTAATAGTAGTAGCTGCAGAATTGTTTCGGTCTACTTGTCACAGACGTAATGTCTATATACATGATCATTGCCATGAATAACATCATAACTATGTGCTTTTATATCAATTTCCCAATAGTAATTTGTTCACCCACCGTATGCTATGTTTCAAGAGAGAAGCCTCTAGTGAAGACTATGGCCCCCGGGTCTACTTTTATCATATTACAAAAATCAAAAATACCTTGCTGCAATTTATTTAGTTTTATTTTGTTTTGTAGTTTATATATCTACCACTACCAGATTTAATCCTTGCAAACAACGAGTTCAAGGGGATTGACAACCCTCTTGCCCACGTTGGGTGCAAGTATTTGCTCTTGTGTGTGCAGGTGTTGTTCACTAGGCTTGGTGTGATTCTCCAATTGGTTCGATAACCTTGGTTCTCACTGAGAGAAATACTTATCAGCTACTATATTGCTTCACCCTTCCTCTTTGTGGAAAAACCAACGCATCTCACAAGTAGCAGAAAGAATTTTTGGCCCCATTGCCGGGGAGAGATCATCCAAAACCTACAAGTACCTACACTCAAATTATCATTTACTTGCTCTACTTTTTATTTGCTTTGTTTGCTTATATTAGTCTCGTTACAAAAATATCAAAAACACAAAAATATTTTACTTTGGTAGTTTCTAGTTTGTTTGCTTGTTTCCTTTGTCACTATGTCTCAAGAAAACATTAAGTCGTGTGACTTCTCAAGTACTAATAATAATGATTTTATTAGTACTCCAATTGCTCCTCCTGCCACTAGTGCGGAGTCATATGATATTAATGTTGCATTGCCGATTCTTATTATGAGAATCAATTTTCTGGAAATCCTCATGAAGATGTTGCATCCCATCTTAATATCTTTGTTGAATTATGTGATATGCAAAAGAAAAAAGATGTTGATAATGATATTGTTAAGTTGAAATTATTTCATTTCTTGATAAGTGATTGTGCTAAAACTTGGTTTTCATCCTTGCCTGGCAATAGTATTGATTCATGAGATAAATGTAAGGATGCTTTCATTGCCAATTATTTTCCTCCCGCTAAGATTATTTCTCTTAGAAATCAAATCATGAACTGTAAGAAAAGTGAGCAAGAACAAGTTGCAATATCTTGGGAGAGAATGAAATTAATTATTAGAAATTGTCCCACTCATGGATTAAGCTTATGGATGATAATACAAAACTTTTATGTGGGATTAAACTTTGTGTCGAGAAATCTTCTAGATTCTACTGCAGGTGATACCTTTACGGGAATTACATTGGGAGAAGCTACAAAGCTTCTTGATAATATGATGAAAAATTATTCTCAATGGCACACTGAACGAGCTCCAACTAGTAAGAAGGTAAACTTTGTTGAAGAAGTTCCAACTTTGAGTGATAAAATGGATGCTCTTATGAATATGCTTACTAGTAAAAATGCTCACGTTGATCCTAATTATGTGCTGCTATCTACTTTTATTGAGAAAAATAATGATGCTACTAATATAAATTTTATCGCTACAAATAATTTCAACAACAATGCTTATAGGGGGGATTTCAATCCTAGACCGTATCCCGGTAACCCCTATAATAATTATGGTAATTCGTATGGTAATTCATATAGTAATAATAATAATAATAGGGTACCTAATGAAGTTGAGAACAACATTAAAGAATTTATTAGTTCTCAAAAGATTTTCAATGCTATGGTAGAAGAAAAAGTACATAGAGTTTACGATATGGCTAGAAACATGGATATAATTGCTCATGATGTGGAAACTCTTAAAATTAAAATTATGCCACATAAAATATATGCTACTGAAACTTTAAAGTCCATTAAAGTTACCATGAATGAATGTAGAGAAAGAACCGCAAGGATTGGAGCTAGGCAAGAATTCCTAGAAAAAGCGATTCCACCCGGTTTTTATCGCAATCATGATGACGATGTTAAAAATGCTTGATGTGTCACTAATTGAAACTTTGTTTAGTAATATAAAACTTGATCAAAATGGGACTAGATATGAGTTCACTTTGTCTAGAAGGTGTCCCAATTGTTCGGAGGGTGATGATCTTATTGATAAAAATAAGAAAAGTGGGTTTGAAGAGGTCAAGACTTTAAATAGTGATGTGCCGACTACTTTTGATTACAAAGACTTTAATTATGGAAATTGCTCTTTGATTGAATTTATTTCCTTGTTGCAATCCATGATGAACTCACCTAATTCTTACGAACAAAATAATGCTTTTACTAAACATATTGTAGAAGCTATGATTAAAGCTCATGATGAAAAGCTATAATTGGAGGTTTCTATACCTAGGAAATTACATGATGAACGGGAACCTACTATTAAAATTAAGGTTAAAGATTATGAATGCAATGCTTTGTCTGATCTAGGTGCTAGTGTCTCTACTATACCAAAAACTTTATGTGATGTGCTAGCAGGTCTCATTGATATGGATGAATGTTCCTGAACTTGCATTTAGCGGATTCAACTATTAAGAAATTATTGGGTAGAATAAATGATGTTCTTATACTTGCTAATAGAAATTATGTTTCCGTGGATTTTGTTGTGCTTGATATTGAATGCAATCCATCCTGTCCTATAATACTTGGTAGGCCTTTCCTATGCACCACAGGAGCTATTATTGATGTGAAAGAAGGAAATATAAGGTTCCAATTTCCATTAAAGAAAGGTATGGAACACTTCCCAAGGAATAGCATTAAACCACAATATGAATCTATTATGAGAGCTACCTATGGAATTAATATTAAGGATGACAATACTTGAAGCAATGCATTATGCCTAGCTGGGGGCATAAAACAATAACGCTTGTTGGGGGGCAACCCAATAGTTATCTTAAATTTTTTGCTTTTACTTTCTGTTCTTGTGTGTTAAGACTATTATTGCTATTGTTATGATTGCGTTTTTATGTTTTATTTAGTGTTTGTGCCTAGTAAAGCCTTTGTCATGATTTGGTTGATAGTTGACTTGATTGTGTGAAAAAACAGAAACTTTTATGCCTAGTGCTAGAATTGCTATAATTCGCTGGAACGTGAAAAAATTGTGAAAATTTTACACATGATTTATACACAAATTTCCCACGTTGTCCTAATGTTTCAGAATTTTTGGAGTTACAGAAGTATTGTCTTTGTTCACATCATTACAGACTGTTTTGTTTTAGATAGATTTTGTTTTCTATTGCATAATGTGCTTGTCTTAATGATGCTATGGATTATATCGGGGGTATAAGTCATGGAGAAGTTAGAATACAATAGGTATTATATAAGATTAATTATGAATGAGTTTACAACAATACTTAAAGTTTATGATTTGTCTATTATATTAACGGATCTCACGAGGTTTCTGTTGAGTTTCATGTGCTGAAGTTTTTTAAGTTTTGGGTGAGATCACGATGGATGAAGTAATAAGGAGCGGAAAGACCCTAAGCTTGGGGATGCCCAAGGAACCCAAGGTAATACTCAAGGAAGACCCAAGTGTCTAATCTTGGGGATGCCCCGGATAGCATCCCCTCTTTCGTCTACAATTCATCAGTATGTTAATTGGAGCTACATTTTTATTCATCACATGATATGAGTTTTACTTGGAGCGTCTTGTGCAATAGTTTTCTTTTGCTTGATTGTTAGTTTGCCACAATCATTGTTTGCTGGACAAACCTTTTTAGAGGGACACACATTCATTGTGATTTGTTAGAATACTCTATATGCTTCACTTGTATCTTTTGAGCTAGGCAGTTGCTCTTGTGCTTCACTTATATTTGTTAGAGCACGACGGTGGTTATATTTTATTGAAATGATTGTACTCTCATACTTCACTTAAATATTTGTGAGAGTATTAAATAGGAAGTGGTAATGAGTACGGGTTATAAGTAGCCGAAAAAGGATAGGTATTTGAGATTGATATAATAAAAACTTCCATGTAGAGATCACTAAATATGAAACATATGGTTTAATTATATTGACATTGTAATATGAAAGGGTATGAATTCATTATCATTGGTCATTAAGAATATCAATATTAAAGCTCGTTATTAACTACTCATTTAAGTGTCCGACATGGCATGGTGGGGAGGTTTGAGCATTTTTATGTCTGAATTGAAATCCTTGAGTGTTGTTATAACTATAGGGTGAACGATGGTTAACTCCTACCAACCTCCTCCCTAGGGGCAAGCAAGTAGTACTTTGCTTCGAGGACTTATAAACTTCCATAATAAGTATATGAGTTCTTTATGACTAATGTGAGTTCATGGACAATTATGCATTCCTACCTTTCCGCAATTTTCTAGCCTCTTTGGTACCGTGCATTGCCCTTTATCACCTCGAGAGTCAATGCAAACTTTGTCGGTACATCCAAACCCCATGATATGATATGCTCTATTACACATAAGCCTCCTTATATCTTTCTCAAAACAGTCACCATACCTACCTATCATGGCATTTCCATAGCCATTCCGAGATATATTGCCATGCAACTTCCACCGTTCCATCTTATGACATGTGTGTTCATCATCATATTGCTTTGCATGATCATATACAGATGACATGATATTTGTGGCAAAGCCACCATTCATCATTGTTATACATGTTACTCTTGATCATTGCACATCCTGGTACACTACCAAAGGCATTCATATAGAGTCATATTGTTTCAGTTCATCGAGTAGTAATATCGAGTTATAAATAAATAAAAGTACAATGATCATCATTATTAGAGCATTGTCCGAGTGAAGAAAGGATGATGTATACAATGATTCCCCCACAAGTCAGGATGAGACTCCGGATGAAAAAAGAGAGGCCAAAAGTGCCCAACAAAAAAATGAGAGAAAAAGAGAGAAGGGCAATGTTACTATCCTTTTAGCACACTTGTGCTTCAGAGTAGCACCTTGTTCTTCATATAAAGAGTCTCCTGAGTTATCACTTTCATATACTAGTGTAGTAGGAATTTTTCATCATAGAACTTGGCTTGTATATTCCGATGATGGGCTTCATCAAATGCCCGAGGTCTTCATGAGCAAGAAAGTTGGATGCACACCCACTTAGTTTTTGTTGAGCTTTCATACACTCATAGCTCTAGTGTATTTGTTGCATGCCAATCCCTACTCCTCATATTGATATCGATTGATCGGCCTCTTCATTGCCCATTGATCTGTCGAGTTGATGCGAGACTTTCTTCCTTTTTGACTTCTCCTATATATCTCTACCATCGCATTATGTTCCACATATAATGCTAATGTTCATGTCTCACGCTCTTGTATTGAGTGGATTTGAAAATGCCAAAGTGCGTTAAGAAGTATGATACAATTTCCTGGTTTAACACCGGGGTGCTCATGATTTATAATTATGCAGTGAAGGCGGAGTCATGCTTGCTTACATAATTCAATGAGTAGGGATAACATTCGTTGAGCATCGTATATTCTGAAACAGTAATGATTATGTTCTTATATTCATGGATATTATCATGTTGATATCAATTACTTCATCGTTTCTCAATATTTATGTCGTGGAAGAGATTACATGATAAACAGGCTAGGTAGCATTCAACATCAAAAATTCTATTTTTATCACTTACCTACTTGAGGATGAGCAGGAATTAATCTTGGGGATGCTGATACGTCTCCAACTCCATAAATTCCCATAAACCCCGAAACCAACAGAGAACCATCGGAATGCAAGATTCTATTCTTCTGCTATCCCATCTGGAGGCCTTTTACGATACTCTACCGCAGGGGGGATCAATCACGGAGGGATCCTACATCAACCTTATTGCCCTCCAATGATGTGTGGGTAGTTTACCACAGACCTACGAGTCCATAGCTAGTAGCTAGATGGCTTCTTCTCTCTCTCTCTCTCTCTCTCTCTCTTTGATCTTCAATACAAAGTTCTCCATGATCTCCGTGGAGTTCTATCCGATGTAATATTCTTTTGCAGTGTGTTTGTTGGGATCTAATGAATTGTGGGTTTATGATCAGATTATTCATTCAAAGTAATTGATTCTTTGATGTACTTTATTATGCATGATTGTTATAGCTTTGCATTTCTCTCCGATCTTGCCATTTGATTTGGCCAACTAGATTGATTTATTTCAGTGGGAGAGGTGCTTTGTAATGGATTCAATCATGCGGTGTCCTCACCTCGTGACTGAACGGGTTGCGAGACACGTATTTTTATTATTGCCATTAAGGGTAAAACGACGGGGTTCATTCATATTGCTTGAGTTTATTCTGTCTACATTATGTCATCTTGCTTTGTGCAATACTCTGTTTGTTATGAACTTAATACCATAGACGCATGCTGGATAGTGGGTGATTGGTGGAGTAATAGTAGTAGATACGTGCTACCTCTTGAGCACAACGTTGGTTTTCCCCGAAGAGGAAGGGATGATGCAGCAAAGTAGCGTAAGTATTTCCCTCGGTTTTTTAGAACCAAGGTATCAATCCAGTAGGAGGCTACGCTCGAGTCCCTCGTACCTGCACAAAACAAATAAATCCTCGCAACCAACGCGAATAGGGGTTGTCAATCCCTACACGGCCACTTACGAGAATGAGATCTGATAGATATGATAAGATAATCTTTTTGGTATTTTTGTGATAAAGATGCAAAGTAAAATAAAGGCAAAGTAAAAAAGCAAAGGAAATAACTAAGTAGTAGGAGATTAATATGATAAAGATAGACCCAGGGGCCATAGGTTTCACTAGTGGCTTCTCTCGAGAGCATAAGTATTCTACGGTGGGTGAACAAATTACTGTTGAGCGATTGACAGAATTGAGCATAGTTATGAGAATATCTAGGTATGATCATGTATATAGGCATCACGTCTGAGACAAGTAGACCGACTCCTGCCTGCATCTACTACTATTACTCCACTCATCGACCGCTATCCAGCATGCATCTAGAGTATTCAATTAAAAACAGAGTAACGCCTTAAGCAAGATGACATGATGTAGAGGGATAAACTCATGCAATATGATGAAAACCCCATCTTGTTATCCTCGATGGCAACAATACAATACGTGCCTTGCTGCCCCTACTATCACTGGGAAAGGACACCGCAAGATTGAACCCAAAGCTAAGCACTTCTCCCATTGCAAGAAATATCAATCTAGTAGGCCAAACCAAACTGATAATTCGAAGAGACTTGCAAAGATAACCAATCATACATAAAAGAATTCAGAGAAGATTCAAATATTATTCATAGATAGACTTGATCATAAACCCACAATTCATCGGTCTCAATAAACACACCGCAAAAAGAAGATTACATCGAATAGTTCTCCACAAGAGAGGGGGAGAACATTGTATTGAGATCCAAAGAGAGAGAAGAAGCCATCTAGCTAATAACTATGGACCCGTAGGTCTGAGGTAAACTACTCACACTTCATCGGAAGGGCTATGGTGTTGATGTAGAAGCCCTCCGTGATCGATGCCTCCTCCGTCGGAGCTCCAGAATAGGCCCCAAGATGGGATCTCGTGGATACAGAAAGTTACGGTGGTGGAATTAGGTTTTTGGCTCCGTATCTGATCGTTTGGGGGTACATAGGTATATATAGGAGGAAGGAGTACGTCGGTGGAGCAACAGGGGGCCCACGAGGGTGGAGGGCGTGCCTGGGAGGGGTAGGCGCGCCCCCTTACCTCGTGGCCTCCTCTTTTGTGTCTTGACGTAGGGTCCAAGTCTCCCGGGTCTTGTTCGTTGAGAAAATCACGTTCCTGAAGGTTTCATTCCGTTTGGACTCTGTTTGATATTTCTTTTCTTCGAAACCCTAAAACAGGCAAAAAGAGCAATTCTGGGCTGGGCCTCCGGTTAATAGGTTAGTCCCAAAAATAATATAAAAGTGGAAAATAAATCCCAATAATGTCCAAAATAGTAGATAATATAGCATGGGGCAATCAAAAATTATAGATACGTTGCAGACGTATCAAGCATCCCCAAGCTTAATTCATGCTCGTCCTCGAGTAGGTAAATGATAAAAACAGAATTTTTGATGCGGAGTGCTACTTGGCATAATTTTAATGTAATTCTTCTTAATTGTGGTATGAATATTTAGATCCGAAAGATTCAATAAATTTTTTTAATATTGACATAAAAATAATAATACTTCAAGCATACTAACAAAGTAATTATGTCTTCTCAAAATAGCATGACCAAAGAAAGTTATCCCTACAAAATCATATAGTCTGGCTATGCCCCATCTTCACCACATAAAATATTTAAATCATGCACAACCCCGCTGACAAGTCAAACAATTCTTTCATACTTTTGACATTCTCAAACTTTTTCAATCTTCACGCAATACATGAGCGTGAGCCATGGATATAGCACTATAAGTGGAATAGAATGGTGGTTGTGGAGAAGACAAAAAGGGAGAAGATAGTCTCACATCAACTAGGCGTATCAATGGGCTATGGAGGTGCCCATCAATAGATATCAATGTGAGTGAGTAGGGATTGCCATGCAACGGATGCACTAGAGCTATAAGTATATGAAAGTGATAACATAGGAGACTCTCTATCATGAATATCATGGTGCTACTTTGAAGCACAAGTGTGGTAAAAGGATAGTAACATTGTCGCTTCTCTCTTTTTCTCTCATTTTTTATTTGGGCCTTTTCTCTCTTTTTTATGGCCTCTTTTCTTTCTCTTTTTATTTTATTTTTCGTCCGGAGTCTCATCCCGACTTGTGGGGGAATCATAGTCTCCATCATCCTTTCCTCACTGTGACAATGCTCTAATAATGATGATCATCACACTTTTATTTTTCTTACAACTCAACAATTACAACTCGTTACTTAGAACAAAATATGACTCTATATGAATGCCTCCGGCGGTGTACCGGGATATGCAATGAATCAAGAGTGACACGTATGAAAGAATTATGAATGGTGGCTTTGCCACAAATACGATGTCAACTACATGATCATGCTAAGCAATATGACAATGATGGAGTGTGTCATAATAAATGGAACGGTGGAAAGTTGCATGGCAATATATCTCGAAATGGCTATGGAAATGCCATAATAGGTAGGTTTGATGGCTCTTTTGAGGAAGGTATATGGTGGGTGTATGATACCGGTGAAAGGTGCGCGGTATTAGAGAGGCTAGCAAAGGTGGAAGGGTGAGAAAAGTGCGTATAATCCATGGACTCAACATTAGTCATAAAGAACTCATATACTTATTGCAAAAATCTACAAGTTATCAAAGCAAAGTATTACGCGCATGCTCCTAGGGGGATAGATTGGTAGGAAAAGACCATCGCTCGTCCCCGACCGCCACTCTTAAGGAAGACAATCAAAAAATAAATCATGCTCCGACTTCATCACATAATGATTCACCATACGTGCATGCTACGGGAATCACAAACTTTAACACAAGTATTTCTCAAATTCACAACTACTCAACTAGCACAACTTTAATATCACCATCTTTATATCTCAAAACAATTATCAAGCATCAAACTTCTCATAGTATTCAACACACTCATAAGAAAGTTTTATTATTAATCTTGTATACCAAGCATATTTAGGATTTTAAGCAAATTACCATGCTATTTAAGACTCTCAAAATAATCTAAGTGAAGCATGAGAGATCAATAGTTTCTATAAAACAAATCCATCACCGTGCTCTAAAAGATATAAGTGAAGTACTAGAGCAAAACTACATAACTCAAAAGATATAAGCGAAGCACATAGAGTATTCTAACAAATTCCAAATCATGTATGGCTCTCTTAAAAAGTGTGTACAGCAAGGATGATTGTGGTAAACTAAAAAGTAAAGAATCAAATCATACAAGACGCTCCAAGCAAAACACATATCATGTGGCGAATAAAAATATAGCTCCAAGTAAAGTTACCGATAGAAGTAGACGAAAGAGGGGATGCCTTCCGGGGCATACCCAAGCTTTGGCTTTTAGGTGTCCTTAGATTATCTTGGGGGTGACATGGGCATCCCCAAGCTTAGGATCTTTCCACTCCTTGTTCCATTATCCATCAAATCTTTACCCAAAACTTGAAAACTTCACAACACAAAACTTAAAGTAGAAAATCTCGTGAGCTCCGTTAGCGAAAGAAAACAAAACACCACTTCAAGGTACTGTAATGAACTCATTCTTTATTTATATTGGTGTTATACCTACTTTATTCCAACTTCTCTATGGTTTATAAACTATTTTACTAGCCATAGATTCATCAAAATAAGCAAACAACACACGAAAAACAGAATCTGTCAAAAACAGAACAGTCTGTAGTAATCTGTAGCTAGCGCAAGATCTGGAATCCCAAAAATTCTAAAATAAATTTCTGAACGTGAGGAATTTATCTATTAATCATCTGAAAAAATAATTAACTAAATACCACTTTCCAAATAAAAATGAAAGCAGTTCTCGTGAGCGCTAAAGTTTCTGTTTTTTACAGCAAGTGTAACAAGACTTTCCCCAAGTCTTCCCAACGGTTCTACTTGGCACAAACACTAATTAAACACAAAAAACACAACCAAAACAGAGGCTAGATAAATTATTTATTACTAAACAGGAGCAAAAAGTAAGGAATAAAAATAAAATTGGGTTGCCTCCCAACAAGCGCTATCGTTTAACGTCCCTAGCTAGGCATAACAAGCAAGGATAGATCTAGGTATTGCAATCTTTGGTAGGCAATCCATAAGTGGCTCTCATGATAGATTCATAAGGTAATTTTATTTTATTTCTAGGACAGTGTTCCATGCCTTTCCTTAATGGAAATTGGAATCTAATATTTCCTTTCTTCATATCAATATTGCACCAATCGTTCTAAGGAAATGTCTACCAAGAATAATAGGACATGAAGGATTGCAATCTATGTCGAGAACAATAAAATCTACGGGCACATAATTCCTATTCGCAACAATAAGAAAATCATTAACTCTTCCCATAGGTTTCTTAATAGTGGAATCCGCAAGGTGCAAGTTTAAAGAGCAATCATCAAAATCACGGAAACCTAACAAATCACACAAAGTCTTTGGAATCGTGGAAACACTAGCACCCAAATCACATAAATCATAGCATTCATGATCTTTAATTTTAATTTTAATAGTTGGTTCCCACTCATCATAAAGCTTTCTAGGGATAGAAACTTCCAATTCAAGTTTTTCTTCATAAGATTGCATCAAGGCATCAACGGTATGTTTAGTAAACGCTTTATTTTGACTATAAGCATGAGGAGAATTTAGCACGGATTGCAACAAGGAAATACAATCAATAAAAGAGCAATTTTCATAGTTAAATTCCTTGAAATCCATAATAGTGGGTTTAGCAACATCTAGGGTTTTAATTTCTTCAATCCCACTTTTATCAATTTTAGCATCAAGATCAACAAATTCCGAATTCTTGGAATGCCTTCTAGGTAAAGGTGGATCATATTCAGTCCCATCATTATCAAGATTCATATTGCAAAACAAAGATTTAATAGGGGACACATCAATAACTTTTATATCTTCATCATTATTTTCATAGCAACTAGAAGAGCACGCTCTTATAAAGGCATCTTTCTTAGCACGCATCCTAGCGGTTCTTTCTTTGCACTCATCAATGGAAATTCTCATGGCTTTGAGAGACTCATTGACATCATGCTTAGGTGGAAAAGATCTAAGTTTAAAAGAATCAACATCAAGCGAAATTCTATCAACGTTCCTAGCCAACTCATCAATCTTAAGCAATTTTTCTTCAATCAAAGCATTAAAATTCTTTTGCAAAGTAAAAAATTCTTTAATATTAGATTCAAAATCAGAGGGCATCTTATTATAATTTCCATAAGAATTGTTGTAGGAATTACCATAATTATTAGAGGGATTACTAGGATAAGGCCTAGGATTAAAATTTCCTCTATACGCATTGTTACCAAAATTGTTCCTACAAACAAAATTCACATCCATAGATTCATTATTATTCCCAATCAAAGTAGACAAGGGCATATCATTAGGATCAGAAGAAACACTCTTATTAGCAAATAATTTCATAAGTTCATCCATCTTTCCACTCAAAACATTAATTTCTTCTATCGCATGCACCTTTTTATTAGTAGATCTTTGAGTATGCCATTGAGAATAATTAACCATAATATTATCTAGGAGTGTAGTAGCTTCTCCTAAAGTGATTTCCATAAAAGTGCCTCCCGCGACCGAATCTAAAAGATTTCTAGAAGCAAAATTCAATCCGGCATAAAAATTTTGTATAATCATCCACAAATTTAAACCATGAGTAGGGCAATTACGTATCATTAGTTTCATTCTCTCCCAAGTTTGTGCAACATGTTCATGATCAAGTTGCTTAAAATTCATAATATCGTTTCTAAGAGAGATGATCTTAGCGGGAGGAAAATACTTAGAGATAAAAGCATCTTTGCACTTATTCCATGAATCAATACTATTTTTAGGCAAAGACGAAAACCAAGCTTTAGCACGATCTCTAAGTGAAAAAGGAAATAGCTTCAATTTAACAATATCATTATCCACATCTTTCTTATTTTGCATATCACACAAATCAACGAAGCTATTTAGATGGGTAGCGACATCTTCACTAGGAAGGCCGGAAAATAGATCTTTCATGACAAGATTCAGCAAAGCAGTATTAATTTCACAAGATTCAGCATCGGTAAGAGGAGCAACCGGAGTGCTAATAAAATAATTGTTGTTGGTATTGGTGAAGTCACACAATTTAGTATTATCTTGAGCCATCGTGACAAGCAAGCAAACTAACACACAAGCAAACAAAAAGCAAGTGGGAAAAAAAGAGGCAAATAGAGAAAGAGATGGAGGATAGAGAGAGGGCGAATAAAATGGCAAGGATGAAGTGGGGGAGAGGAAAACGAGAGGCAAATGGCAAATAATGTAATGCGGGAGATAAGGGTATGTGATGGGTACTTGGTATGTTGACTTTTGCGTAGACCTCCCCGGCAACGGCGCCAGAAATCCTTCTTGCTACCTCTTGAGCACTGCGTTGGTTTTCCCCTAAGAGGAAGGGATGATGCAGCAAAGTAGCATAAGTATTTCCCTCAGTTTTTGAGAACCAAGGTATCAATCCAGTAGGAGGCTACGCGCGAGTCCCTCGTACCTGCACAAAACAAATAAATCCTCGCAACCAACGCGAATAGGGGTTGTCAATCCCTACACGGCCACTTACGAGAGTGAGATCTGATAGATATGATAAGATAATATTTTTGGTATTTTTGTGATAAAGATGCAAAGTAAAATAAAGGCAAAGTAAAAAAGCAAAGGAAATAACTAAGTAGTAGGAGATTAATATGATAAAGATAGACCCGGGGGCCATAGGTTTCACTAGTGGCTTCTCTCGAGAGCATAGGTATTCTACGATGGGTGAACAAATTACTGTTGAGCAATTGACAGAATTGAGCATAGTTATGAGAATATCTAGGTATGATCATGTATATAGGCATCACGTCCGAGACAAGTAGACCGACTCCTGCCTGCATCTACTACTATTACTCCACTCATCAACCGCTATCCAGCATGCATCTAGAGTATTAAGTTAAAAACAGAGTAACGCCTTAAGCAAGATGACATGATGTAGAGGGATAAATTCATGCAATATGGTGAAACCCCATCTTGTTATCCTCGATGGCAACAATACAATACGTGCCTTGTTGCCCCTACTGTCACTCGGAGAGGACACCGCAGGATTGAACCCAAAGCTAAGCACTTCTCCCATTGCAAGAAAGATCAATCTAGTAGGCCAAACCAAACTGATAATTCGAAGAGACTTGCAAAGATAACCAATCATACATAAAAGAATTCAGATAAGATTCAAATATTATTCATAGGTAAACTTGATCATAAACCCACAATTCATCGGTCTCAACAAACACACCGCAAAAAGAAGATTACATCGAATAGTTCTCCACAAGAGAAGGGGAGAACATTGTATTGAGATCCAAAAAGAGAGAAGAAGCCATCTAGCTAATAACTATGGACCCATAGGTCTGAGGTACACTAGTCACACTTCATCGGAAGGGCTATGGTGTTGATGTAGAAGCCCTCCGTGATCGATGCCCCCTCCGGCGGAGCTCCGGAACAGGCCCCAAGATGGGATCTCGTGGATACAGAAAGTTGCGGCGGTGGAATTAGGTTTTTGGCTCCGTATCTGATCGTTTGGGGGTACGTAGGTATATATAGGAGGAAGGAGTACGTCGGTGGAGCAACAGGGGGGCCACGAGGGTGGAGGGCGCGCCTGGGAGGGGTAGGCGTGCCCCCTACCTCGTGGCCTCATCTTTTGTGTCTTGACGTAGGGTCCAAGTCTTCCGGGTCTTGTTCGTTGAGAAAATCACGTTTCCGAATGTTTCATTCCGTTTGGACTCCGTTTGATATTCCTTTTGTTTGAAACCCTAAAATAGGCAAAAAACAGCAATTCTGGGATGGGCCTCCGGTTAATAGGTTAGTCCCAAAAATAATATAAAAGTGGAAAATAAAGCCCAATAATGTCCAAAACAGTAGATAATATAGCATGGAGCAATCAAAAATTATAGATACGCTGGAGACGTATCAATACGGAATCATTTTGGTCTACTTGTCATGGATGTAATGCCTATATACACAATCATTGCCATGAATAACATCATAACTATGCTCTTTTCTATCAGTTGTCCAATAGTAATTTGTTCTTCCATTGTATGCTATGTTTCAAAAGAGAAGCCGCCAGTGAAAACTATGGCCACCGGGTCTACTTTCATCATATTACAAAAACCAAAAATACCTTGTTGCAATTTATTTACTTTTATTTTGTTTTGCAATTTATATATCTACCACTACCGGATTTAGTCATTGCAAGTAACGAGTTCAAGGGGATTGACAACCCTCTTGCTCATGTTGGGTGCAAATATTTGCTCTTGCATTTGCAGGTGATGTTCACTAGGCTTGGTGTGATTCTCCAATTGGTTCGATAACATTGGTTCTTACTGAGGGAAATACTTATCAGCTACTATATTGCTTCACCCTTCCCCTTCGGGCAAGAACCCAATGCAGCTCACAAGTAGAAGTGACTGACTGGTAAGTTTGTTCTGGGTGCACACAAGTGAGGAGAAAGTGTGCGTGAAAGACTAGTGTTGGTCTATGGGGATAGTCTAGATCCCGCCAAACGTAATGGCCAGGAACCGGTGGATGTGGCCGGGGCATTACAATTGGTATCAAAGCTGACCCTTGTAGTTACATGGACACGTGCAATTCAGGTGCGTGGGACCCATTGTGGCACATGACGTGGCACATGTGTCGGACTGGGCACGTGTACGTGTGCCAAGAGGGAACGTTCCTGATGGGCCAACGAGGTCATTGGTTCCTTTGAGTGGGAGGCGTATGTGAGAGCTTGGCTTAATTGGAATGATATGTTACTCATATAAACAAGGATTTCCTTCTTTTCTGCAAGCCCAATTGAAAAGAAATCCAAAGTTAAGTATGCTTAGCTTGGAATATTTTGAGGATGGGTGACCAACCGAAAGTTGGTCCTGGGTGCACATGAGCGAGGAAAGAGTGTGCAGGAAAGACTAGTGTTGGTGTGTGGGAAGAGTCTAGATCCCACCAGGCGTAACGGCCAAGACCCGGTGGACAGCTGTGTGTACTTTCTTGCTACGCAACTAGAGGTTGAGGACATATGCTTTAGACAACTGAGGTCTCATCAGCTTGTTCTGTTGCTTGTGGTGCACCTCCAGGGTAGGGCTAATGTTTTTTGAACTGTGTTGAAGTGCTATCGGTTTTTTATATTCTTTTGTCAGCGCGTTTATATGCACTAATGGCAACCTTTGATGACCAGTGGATGTAATATGCCGTAATTTCTTTATTGTATAGTCTAGGTTTATTCTTAGTCGGTATGCTGTAATTTAGGCAGAAAGCTTCAAGGGAGCTCAACGTCGTCGATCCCTCAGGCCGGCCCGTAAGTCGCTATACATGGGCCGAAATGTGGGCCTATAATAATCTTGGGCCATTAGCAGGCCTAAACGAATAGTAGTTTTGCGCCTTTATCAGGCCAGTAAAATTCGGGCTTGTTGGGCCAGAAAATACCTTGAGTTTTTAATAGGCTGGAAATTAGATTGGGCTAGATTGAGCTAAAAAATTCATGGGCCAACAGCAAACCGAAACATGCGTAGGCCCATTTTTGGCCCAATTACGTACGAGCCGTTAACGGGCCAAAATTTATCTCAGGCCTTGGTTCGCCCAATAAAATTATGGGCTTTTGATGTCTATTATGCAACCTTCTTCTTGTAGACTCGTGTTGTGCCTCCAAGCGCAGAATTTTGTAGGACAGTAGCAAATTTCCCTCAAGTGGATGACCTAAGGTTTATCAATCTGTGGGAGGCGTAGGATGAAGCTGGTCTCTCTCAAACAACCTGCAACCAAATAACAAAGAGTCTCTTGTGTCCCCAACACACCCAATACAACGGTAAATTGTATAGGTGCACTAGTTCGGCGAAGAGATGGTGATACAAGTGCAATATGGATGGTAGATATAGGTTTTTGTAATCTGAAAATATAAAAACAGCAAGGTAACTAGTAATAAAAGTGAGCGAAAATGGTATTGCAATGCTTGGAAATAAGTCCTAGGGTCCATACATTCACTAGTGCAAGTTCTCTCAACAATGATAACACAATTAGATCATATAACAATCCCTCAACGTGCAACAAGGAGTCACTCCAAAGTCACTAATAGCGGACAACAAACGAAGAGATTATTGTAGGGTATGAAACCACCTCAAAGTTATTCTTTCTGATCGATCTATTGGGCTATTCCTATAAGTGTCACAAACAGCCCTAGAGTTTGTACTAAAATAACACCTTAAGACACACATCAACCAAAACCCTAATGTCACCTAGATACTCCAATGTCACCACAAGTATCCATGGGTTTGATTATACGATATGCATCACACAATCTCAGATTCAACTATTCAAACCAACACAAAGAACTTCAAAGAGTGCCCCAAAGTTTCAACCGGAGAGTCAAGACGAAAACGTGTGCCAACCCCTATGCATAAGTTCACAAGGTCACAGAACCTGCAAGTTGATCACCAAAACATACATCAAGTATATCACGTGAATATCCCATTGTCACCACAGATAAGCACACGCAAGACATACATCAAGTGTTCTCAAATCCTTAAAGACTCAATCCAATAAGATAACTTCGAACGGAAAACTCAATCCATTACAAGAAGGTAGAGGGGGAAGAAACACCATATGATTCAACTATAGTAGCAAAGCTCGCGGTACATCAAGTTCATGCCATATCAAGAACACGAGAGAGAGAGAGAGAGATCAAACACATAGCCGGTACATACCCTCAGTCCCGAGGGTGAACTACTCCCTCCTCATCATGGAGAGCGCCGGGATGATGAAGATGGCCACCAGTGATGATTCCCCCCCTCCGACAGGGTGCCGGAACAGGGTCCCGGTTGGTTTTTCGTGGCTACAGAGGCTTGCGGCGGCGGAACTCCCGATCTAGGTTTCTTTTCGGGGGTTTCTATATTTATAAGAATTTTTGGCATCGAGAACAAGTCAGGGGGGGGTCCATGAGTCAACGATAAGGACGGAGGATGCGCCCGGGGGGTAGGTCGCGTCCTCCAACCTTGTGGTTGGCTCGGGACTCTTCTGGTCCAACTATTTTGCTTCGGGGGATTCTTCTGGTCCATAAAAAATCACCGTAATTTTTTAGCTCGTTTGGACTCCGTTTGATATTCCTTTTCTGCGAAACTAAAAAACAAGGAAAAACAGAAACTAGCACTAGGCTCTAGGTTAATAGGTTAGTCCCAAAAATCATATAAAATAGCATATAAAACAACCAAGATAGATAATATAATAGCATGGAACAATAAAAAATTATAGATACGTTGGAGACGTATCAAGCATCCCCAAGCTTAATTCATGCTCGTCCTCGAGTAGGTAAATGATAAAAACAGAATTTTTGATGTGGAATGCTATCAAGTACACGAGTTTGATCAATGATAATTTCAATCACTTTTTCTATCATCATTATATATCATAGCGGTAGTTCATCTCATAAAGCTTCTCATGATCAGGTAGCAAGCTATTCACATGTAAACTTTCTTGAAGACTAACAAACCATTTTCTCAGTCATCAAACAATTGCAATTCATCTTATTTTCAGGAAGGGTCTATGTAAGAGCTTTGATTTAGCAAATCCCACATACTCAAATATCATATAGTCCTCCATGATTGCTACCACTCAAAGCATATTTTTAGAACAAATAGCAGCCATTGAACACAGAGAAAGATAGGGGCTTAATGTTTCGCCTCCCCACTTATTTATCATATAGATAATTGTCAACAATAATAATTCATGATCAAATATATTTGAATGGCCATATATGCTTAGATCTTTCCCCATCACATGATTCTTGCCAACTAAAGAGTAGGTTGGAATGAGAAGGAATACTACTGACTCTTGCATAAAATTAAAAGATAGGCCCTTCGCAGAGGGAAGCAGGGATTTGCAAAGGTGCTAGAGCTCGAAGCTTTTAAAACTGAGATGAAAATAATTTTGAGAGGTATGCATTCATTGTCAACATAACAACCAAGGGTTCCCAATATCTTCCATACTAGATACATTATAGGCGGTTCCCAAACAGAAAGGTAAAGATTTTACTCCCCCTCCACCAACAATCACATTCCACGGCTGGTCCGAACAACGGGTACCGTCCAACTATCAACAATCCTGGGGGAGTTTTGTTTAATTTATTTGTGATTTTATTTTTGATCTTTTGATCATAGGACTGGGCATCCCAATTACTTGCCACTCTCTCGTAACTGATGAGCGGAGTCCACTCATCGTGAGAATAACCCGCCTAGCATGGAAGATACTGACAGCTCCTAGTCGCTACATGAGCGATGCGGGCATACAAAACAGATTATTATTTGAAGGTTTAGAGTCTGGCACATGCAAATTTACTTGGAATGGCAGGTAAATTCCGCATATAGGTAGATATGGTGGACACTCATGGAAGAAACTTGGTTCAAGGATTTTGGATGCACAAGCAATATTCCCACTTAGTACAGAGATTTTGGCTAGCAAAAGATTCTAATAGCAAGCACCACATGTTGGAGGATCCATAACAATATAACTTCTATACAAATATACCCAAGCATAACTCATTATGTTTTCTTCCTTGTCCAACCTCAACTAATTTGCTCAAGTTTGAAAATAATTAATGGGGCTCACAATCATAGAAGATGTACAAGATAGTATATTTATATGTGAAATCTCTCTTCCTTCAATATTATTTCATGAATTGTTCAAGTGATCAATACTATGTTTGCTAACTTTCAATAAATTTACCACCTCTACTTCTTATTGTTGGGGAACGCAGTATTTCAAAAAATTTACCTACGATCGCGCAAGATCTATCTAGGAGATGCATAGCAACGAGAGGGGAGAGTGTGTCTACGTACCCTCGTAGACCGAAAGCGGAATCATTTAGTAACGCGATTGATGTAGTTGAACGTCTTCGCGATCCAACCGATCCAAGTACCGAACGTATGGTACCTCCGTGATTAGCACACATTCAGCTCGATGACGTCCCTCAAACTCTTGATCTAGTTGAGGCCGAGGGAGAGTTCCGTCAGCATGATGGCGTGTTGATGGTGATGATGAAGTTACCGACGCAGGGCTTCGCCTAAGCACTACAACGATATGACCTAGGTGTGTAACTGTGGAGGGGGGCACCGCAAACGGCTAAAATATCAACTTGTGTGTCTTCGGGGTGCCCCCTCCCCACGTATATAAATGGGAGAGGAGAGGAGGCCGGCCCTAGGAGGGGGCGCGCCATGGGAGAGTCTTACTTGGACTCCTAGTCCAAGTAGGATTCGCCCCCCCCTTCCTAGTCCACGTAGGAGAAGAAGGGAAAGAGGAGAGAAGAGAAGGAAGGAGGGGGCGCCGCCCCCTCCCCTTGTTCAATTCGGACTGGGCAAGGGGGGGTGCCACCTCTGGCAGGCCCTCTCTCTTCTCCACTAAGGCCCATTGTGGCCCATTAATCCCCCAAGGGGTTCCGGTAACCCCCCGGTACTCCAGAAAATGCCCGAACCTATCTGAAACCATTCCGGTATCCCAACATAACCTTCCAATATATCAATCTTTATGTCTCGACCATTTCAAGACTCCTCGTTATGTCTGTGATCTCATCCGGGACTCCGAACAAACTTTGGTTCATCAAAACACGAAACTCATAATACAAATCGTCATCGAACGTTAAGCGTGCGGACCCTACGGGTTCGAGAACTATGTATACATGACCGAGACCTATATCCAATCAATAACCAATAGTGGAACCTGGATGCTCATATTGGCTCCTACATATTCTATGAAGATCTTTATCGGTCAAACCGCATAACAACATACGCTGTTCCCTTTGTCATCGGTATGTTACTTGCCCGAGATTCGATCGTAGGTATCATCATACCTAGTTCAATCTCATCACCGGCAAGTCTCTTTAATCGTTTTGTAATGCATCATCCCGTGGCTTACTCATTAGACACATTGCCTGCAAGTCTCATAGTGTTGTGCATTACCGAGAGGGCCCAGAGATACCTCTCCGATACACGGAGTGACAAATCCAAATATTGATCTATGCCAACTCAAAAAACACCATCGGAGACACCTGTAGATCATCTTTATAATCACCCAGTTATATTGTGATGTTTGATAACACACAAGGTGTTCCTCCGGTATCCGGGAGTTGCATAATCTCATAGTCTGAGGAACATGTATAAGTCAAGAAGAAAGCAATAGCAGAAAAACTAAATGATCATTATGCTAAGCTAATAGATGGGTATTGTCCATCACATCATTCTCTAATGATGTGATCCCGTTCATCAAATGACAACACATGTCTATGGCTAAGAAACTTAACCATCTTTGATCAATGAGCTAGTCAAGTAGAGGCATACTAGGGGCACTCTGTTTGTCTATGTATTCACACATGTACTAAGTTTCTGGTTAATACAATTCTAGGATTAATAATAAACATTTATCATGATATAAGGAAATATAAATAGCAACTTTATTATTGCCTTTAGGGCATATTTCCTTCAGTCTCCCACTTGCACTAGAGTCAATAATCTAGATTACATAGTAATGACTCTAACACCCATGGAGCCTTGGTGTTGATCATGTTTTGCTCATGAGAGAGGCTTGGTCAACGGGTTTGCAACATTCAGATCCGTATGTATCTTGCAAATCTCTATGTCTCCCTCCTTGACTTGATCGTAGATGGAATTGAAATGTCTCTTGATGTGCTTGGTTCTCTTGTGAAATCTGGATTCCTTTGCCAAGGCAATTGCACCAGTATTGTCACAAAAGATTTTCATTGGACCTGACGCACTAGGTATTACACCTAGATCGGATATGAACTCCTTCATCCAGACTCCTTTATTTGGTGCTTCCGAAGCAGTTATGTACTCTGCTTCACACCTAGATCCCACTACGACGCTCTGCTTAGAACTGCACCAACTGACAGCTCCACCATTCAATAAAAATATGTATCCGGTTTGTGACTTAGAGTCATCCGGATCAGTGTCAAAGCTTGCATCGATGTAACCGTTTATGATGAGCTCCTTGTCACCTCCATAAACGAGAAACATATCCGTAGTCCTTTTTAGGTATTTTAGGATGTTCTTGACCGCTGTCTAGTGATCCACTCCTGGATTACTTTGGTACCTCCCTGCTAAACTAATAGTAAGGCACACATCAGGTCTGGTACACAGCATTGCATACATGATAGAACCTATGGCTGAGGCATAGGGAATGACTTTCATTTTCTCTCTATTTTCTGCAGCGGTCGGGCATCGAGTCTGACTCAACTTCACTCCTTGTAACACATGCAAGAACCCTTTCTTTGACTGATCCATTTTGAACTTCTTCAAAACTTTATCAAGGTATGTGCTTTGTGAAAGTCCAATTAAGCGTCTTGATCTATCTCTATAGATCTTGATGCCCAATATATAAGCAGCTTCACCGAGGTCTTTCATTGAAAAATTCTTATTCAAGTATCCTTTTATGCTATTCAGAAATTCAGTATCATTTCCGATCAACAATATGTCATCCACATATAATATTAGAAATGCTACGGAGCTCCCACTCACTTTCCTGTAAATGCAGGCTTTGCCAAAAGTCTGTATAAAACCATATGCTTTGATCACACTATCAAAGTATATATTACAACTCCGAGAGGCTTGCACCAGTCCATAAATGGATCGCTGGAGCTTGCACACATTGTTAGCTCCTTTTGGATTGGCAAAACCTTCTGGTTGCATCATATACAACTCTTCTTTGAGATATCCATTAAGGAATGCAATTTTGACATCCATTTGCCAAATTTCATGATCATAAAATGCGGCAATTGCAAACATAATTCGGACAGACTTAAGCATCGCTACGGGTGAGAAGGTCTCATCGTAGTCAACTCCTTGAACTTGTTGAAAACCTTTTGCAACAAGTCGAGCTTTGTAGACAGTAATATCACCATCATCGTCAGTCTTCTTCTTGAAGATCCATTTATTCTCTCTGGCTTGCCGATCATCAGGGAAGTCAACCAAAGTCCACACTTTGTTCTCATACATGGATCCCATCTCACATTTCATGGCCTCTAGCCATTTGCGGAATCTGGGTTCATCATCGCTTCCTCATAGTTCGTAGGTTTGTCATGGTCAAGTAACATGACCTCCAGAACAAGATTACCGTACCACTCTGGTGCGGATCTTGCTCTGGTTGACCTACGAGGTCCGGTAGTAACTTGATCAGAAGTTTTATGATCATCATCATTAGCTTCCTCACTGAATGGTGTAGGAATCACTAGAACTGATTTCTGTGATGAACTACTTCCAATGAGGGAGAAGGTACAATTACCTCATCAAGTTCTACTTTCCTCCCACTCACTTCTTTCGAGAGAAACTCCTGCCCTAGAAAGGATCCATTCTTAGCAACGAATATCTTGCCTTCGGATCTGTGATAGAAGGTGTACCCAATAGTCTCCTTTGGGTATCCTATGAAGACACATTTCTCCGATTTGGGTTCGAGCTTATCAGGTTGAAGCTTTTTCACATAAGCATCGCAACCCCAAACTTTAAGAAACGACAACTTGGGTTTCTTGCCAAACCACAGTTCATATGGTGTCGTCTCCATGGATTCGATGGTGCCATATTTAACGTGAATGTAGCCGTCTCTAAAGCATAACCCCAAAACGATAGCGGTAAATCAGTAAGAGACATCATAGATCGCACCATATCTAATAAAGTGCGGTTATGACATTCGGACACACCATTACACTGTGGTGTTCCAGGTGGCGTGAGTTGCGAAACTATTCCACATTGTTTCAAATGAAGACTAAACACATAACTCAAATATTCACCTCCACGATGAGATCGTAGAAACTTAATTTTCTTGTTACGACGATTTTCCACTTCACTCTGAAATTCTTTGAACTTTTCAAATGTTTCAGACTTATGTTTCATCAAGTAGATATACCCATATCTTCTGAAATTATCTATGAAGGTCAGAAAATAATGATACCCGCCGCGAGCATCAACACTCATTGGACCCATACATCAGTATGTATTATTTCCAATAACTCTGTTGCTCGCTTCATTGTTCCGGAGAATGGAGTTTTAGTCATCTTGCCCATGAGGCATGGTTCACAAGCATCAAGTGATTCCAAAAGCCCATCAGCATGTAGTTTCGTCATGCGCTTTACACCAATATGACCTAGACGGCAGTGCCATAAATAAGTTGCACTATCATTATTAAACTTATATCTTTTGGCTTCAATACTATGAATATGTGTATCACTACTACGAGATTCAATAAAAATAGACCACTCATCAAGGGTGCATGACAATAAAATATATTACTCATATAAATAGAACAACCATTATTCTCTGATTTAAATGAATAACCGTCTCGCATCAAACAAGATCCAGATATAATGTTCATGCTTAACGCTGGCACCACATAACAATTATCCGGGTCTAATACTAATCTCGAAGGTAGATGTAGAGGTAGCGTGCCGACAGTGATCACATCGACTTTGGAACCATTTCCCACGCGCATCGTCGCCTCGTCCTTAGCCAATCTTCGTTTAATCTGTAGCCCCTATTTCGAGTTGCAAATATGAGCAACAGAACTAGTATCAAATACCCATGCGCTACTACGAGCATTAGTAAGGTATACATCAATAACACGTATATCAAATATACCTTTCACTTTGCCATCCTTCTTATCCGCCAAATACTTGGGGCAGTTCCGCTTCCAGTGACCAGTCCCTTTGCAGTAGAAGCACTCAGTCTTAGGCTTAGGTCTAGACTTGGGCTTCTTCACTTGAGCAGCAACTTGTTTGTTGTTCTTCTTGAAGTTCCCCTTCTTCCCTTTGCCCATTTTCTTGAAACTAGTGGTGTTCTTGACCATCAACACTTGATGCTTCTTCTTGATTACTATCTCTGCAACCTTTAGCATTGCGAAGAGCTCAGGAATTGTCTTATCCATCCCTTGCATATTATAGTTCATCATGAAGCTTTTGTAGCTTGGTGGTAGTGATTGAAGAACTCTTTCAATGACACTATCATCAGGAAGATTAACTCCCAATTGAGTCAAGTGGTTGTGGTACCCAGACATTCTGAGTATATGTTTACTAACAGAACTATTCTCTTCCATCTTGCAGCTATAGAACTTATTGGAGACTTCATATCTCTCAATTCGGGAATTTGCTTGAAATATTAACTTCAACTCCTGGAACATCTCATATGCTCCATGACGTTCAAAACATCGTTTAAGTCCCGATTCTAAGCCGTAAAGCATGGCACACTGAACTATTGAATAGTCATCAGCTTTGCTCTACCAAGCGTTCATAACATCTGGCGTTGCTCCTGCACCGGGCTTTGCACCTAGTGGTGCTTCCAAGACGTAATTCTTCTGTGCAGAAATGAGGATAATCCTCAAGTTATGGACCCAGTTCGTGTAGTTGCTTCCATCATCTTTCAACTTGGCTTTCTCCAGGAACGCATTAAAATTCAAAGGAACAGTAGCACGGGTCATTTATCTACAACAACATAGACATGCAAAATACTACCAGGTACTAAGTTCATAAATTAAAGTTCAATTAATCATATTACTTAAGAACTCCCAATTAGATAGACATCTCTCTCGTCATCTAAATGATCATCTGATCCATATCAACTAAACCATGTCTGATCACCACGTGAGATGGAGAAGTTTTCAATGGTGAACATCACTATGTTGATCATATCTACTATATGATTCACGCTCGACCTTTCGATCTCACTGTTCCGAGGCCATATCTGCATATGCTAGGCTCTTCAAGTTTAACTTGAGTATTCTGCGTGTGCAAAACTGGCTTGCACCCGTTGTATGTGAACGTAGAGCTTATCACACCCGATCATCATGTGGTGTCTTGGCACGACGAACTATAGCAACGGTGCATACTCAGGGAGAACACTTATACCTTGAAATTTAGTGAGAGATCATCTTATAATGCTATCGCCGTACTAAGCAAAATAAGATGCACAAAGGATAAACATCACATGCAATCAAAATAAGTGATATGATATGGCCATCATCATCTTGTGCCTTTGATCTCCATCTCCAAAGCACCGTCATGATCACCATCATCACCGGCTTGACACCATGATCCCCATCATAGCATCATTGTCGTCTCGCCAATGATTGCGTCTACGACTATCGCTACCGCTTAGTGATAAAGTAAAGCAATTACATGGCGATTGCATTTCATACAATAAAGTGACAACCATATGGCTCCTGCGAGTTGCCGATAACTGTTACAAAACATGATCATCTCATACAACAATTTATATCATCACGTCTTGACCATATCACATCACAACATGCCCTGCAAAAAACAAGTTATACGTCCTCTACTTTGTTGTTGCAAGTTTTACGTGCTGCTACGGGCTTCTAGCAAGAACCATTCTTACCTACGCATCAAACCACAACGATTTTTCATCAAGTGTGTTGTTTTAACCTTCAACAAGGACCGGGCGTAGTCAAACTCAACTCAACTAAATCTGGAGAAACGGACACCCACTAGCCACCTGTGTGTGAAGCACGTCGGTAGAACCAGTCTCATGAACACGGTCATGTAATGTCGGTCTGGGCCGCTTCATCCAACAATACCACCGAATCAAAGTAAGACATTGCTAGTAAGTGATACGTCTCCAACGTATCTATAATTTTTGGTTGCTCCATGCTATATTATCTACTGTTTTGGACATTATTGGGCTTTATTATCCACTTTTATATTATTTTTGGGACTAACCTATTAACCGGAGGCCCAGCCCAGAATTGTTGTTTTTTGCCTGTTTTAGGGTTTCAAAGAAAAGGAATATCAAACGGAATGAAACCTTCGAGAACGTGATTTTCTCAACAAACAAGACCCGGGGGACTTGGACCCTACGTCAAGACACAAAAGAGGAGGCCACGAGGTAGGGGGGCGCGCCCACCCCCACCAGGCGTGCCCTCCACCCTTGTGGGCCCCCTGTGGCTCCACCGACGTACTCCTTCCTCCTATATATACCTACGTACCCCCAAATGAACAGATACGGAGCCAAAAACCTAATTCCACTGCCGCAACTTTCTGTATCCATGAGATCCCATCTTGGGGCCTGTTCCGGAGCTCCGCTGGAGGGGGCATCAATCACGAAGGGCTTCTACATCAACACCATAGCCTCTCTGATGAAGTGTGAGTAGTTTACCTTAGACCTACGGGTCCATAGTTAGTAGCTAGATGGCTTCTTCTCTCTTTTTGGATCTCAATACAATGTTCTCCCCCTCTCTTGTGGAGATCTATTCGATGTAATCTTATTTTTGCGGTGTGTTTGTTGAGACCGATGAATTGTGGGTTTATGATGAAGTTTATCTATGAACAATATTTGAATCTTCTCTGAATTCTTTTATGTATGATTGGTTATCTTTGCAAGTCTCTTCGAATTATCAGTTTGGTTTGGCCTACTAGATTGATCTTTCTTGCAATGGGAGAAGTGGTTAGCTTCGGGTTCAATCTTGCGGTGTCCTTTCCCAGTGACAGTAGGGGCAACAAGGCACGTATTGTATTGTTGCCATAGAGGATAACAAGATGGGGTTTATATCATATTGCATGAGTTTATCCCTCTACATCATGTCATCTTGCTTAAAGCATTACTGTGCTCTCTTGAACTTAATACTCTAGATGCATGCTGGATAGCGGTCGATGTGTGGAGTAATAGTAGTAGATGCAGGCAGGAGTCGGTCTACTTGTCTCGGACGTGATGCCTATATACATGATCATACTTAGATATTCTCATAACTATGCTGTAACATCCCAAATTTTCAGTTTGGAATGTTATACATTAGGTCATCATGCACATCATATTTTATTTTGCTTTTAGTTTTGATCCTAAAAAACCCTAAGCAACTCAAGGACCTACGGAGAGAGTTGGGGATTTCGGTATTTACGTATTTGAGTTTTCTCAAATTATGTAAACAGGATCATTTGATTTTATTTATTTTATCATCAATTATTTCTATTACAAAAATATGAGAGAGGGAATAAAACGACTTTCCCAAAATATAGAAATATTGAGGATTTAATAAAAAAATCAAATAAGATTTATTTCGGAGTTTTTCGGTATTTTTATTTGAATTTAGGAAAAATGCGCGTTTTTCAAAGTTGTAGTTTGGGCCCGGATAAATGTTCACTTTATCGGGCTTGATTTTAGAAACCCGGCAAAATTTATTTCGTGATTTTTGGAGTCCGTTTAGTATTTCTTTTTATTTTTCTTCCGAGCGGATTTAAAAAAAAACGCGTAACCGACTACGGGCCGTACCCGGCCAGGAAACCTCCGCCCGGGGCCTTTAAATAGCGCCCGAGGCCCGCGAGAGAAAGCCTGCCCGCCACACCACCGAAACCCTAGCCGCCGCCCTAGCCAGCCGCCGCCGCCTCTAGCCGCCGCCGCCGCCCGCCGTTGCCGTCGCCGGAGCGCGCGCCTTTCGAGGTTCGCCGCCGCCTCGTTTTCCGTGCAGTTTTTTTTTAAAAAAAATTCTGTTCGTCGTTTTTCTTTTTCGTCGGATTTTCCGCGGTTATTATCTGATCGTGATTTCTGATCCGATTTTCGTTTTAGTTTAACTTTTCGCTCGTTTATCGGAATCAGGCGATTCAAGCGCCTGGAGTTTCGTCTCGAAACCGTCTTTCCGAATAATCAACTTAAACAAGTTTTTGCTACTATAAAATTTGCCCTAGATCCAGATTACTAGAACAAAGTTGTTTTCTTTCGCTGTTTGATTTCTTTTGCTTCGTTCGATTTGATTCTTTTGCCAACCGGAGTTCTTAAGTTGAACCTTCTGGTTAGATATTCTATTTGAGTTTTACCTGTGCATTAGATGAGTACTTATTGTATGTTTGTTGTTTGTCTGCGATAGAATACCCGGAGTGCGCCGCTTGTTACTTCGAATCTCTAGGTTACGCGGATCATCAGCAAGGCAAGTAACACTTTGATCATACCTTTTCTACAACCCAGTTTTATTGCATTAGATCAATCCTCACACATTGCATGATTAGGATCTAATTAAACTATGGGATGGGAAGTAGATGAGGTAGTACCTATTACCTGTTTCTTATCAAACCTTTGGGAGTTACTTCTACGTTTGCCCATTATGCCATGCTATGCTAGTAGACGTGGATTGGGTGAGTGATATCCATGACAGATGTGAGATTGCTAATTAAGGGTTTATCTAAGGTGGCAACCTAACACACATCTGGGTGGATTGAGGCACCTGGGGTTACCAGGACTTGCCTGTTTTTATTGGACCACCACCCAGGCTCAAAGGGGTCATGAGATTATTCATACTAGAAACTTCCGTGTGCAGCCACATGCCATTATGGGCTCTGGCATAGTTGACTAAGTTGTGCGAACTCTTACAGTGGTAGACTAGCAGATGTAGGGGTTGTAGGTGGTACGGTCTACCCGATCATAAGGTGCTAGCGCTTCTGAAAGACTATGTCTCGGTCATCCGTCTTCTCAAACACCCTGTAGTGCGAGAAACCAAACGGAGGCGATCGAGTCTTGTGGGGAAAAGTGCGCAAACCTCTGCAGAGTGTAATAAACTAATCATGGTTAGCCGTGTCCCCGGTTATGTACATCTGGAGTATCTAGTACTTGGATTTTCATGTGAATCTCAACATGTTACTCTAAATTAATTTTGATGGGTTTTAATGATGTTACTTAATTGGGATTGAGGATGCTGTCAACCATTCTCAATGTTTCACAACCACCATGATAGTAATTAAATTTATTCCTTTGAAGTAGGGAAAAATTGGCTTTACGCAAAAACAGTAACCATAGAGCTTTCCACCAGCCAAATATGCATATAGTATAGTTGTTGCATTCCGTTATTCTCTATGTGTTACCTTGCCAGCATATTCCATGTGCTGACCCGTTTTCGGGCTGCAACGTTAATGTTGCAGACTTTTCAGACGACGATTAAGGAGTTTTAGGTCATGGTTCTATACTCAGTGATGCCGATGGAGTTGATGGACTCACTTATCTTCCAAGCCTTCCGCTGTTATCGTCACTAGATGGCCTTAAGCCATATTTATTGTAATAAGTTCTCTTTTGAGACACTCGATGTAATAAGTGTGTGATTGCTACTCTGCTATAAATCCTCCGAGTACTCTGTGGTGTCAGCATTACTGATCCAGGGATGACACCGGAGCACAGAGATCAGACTGTTTGAGGTCTGGTCGCTACAGAGATGGTATCAGAGCACACGCTAACTGTAGGACACGACCACTAAGCTAAAGACCTAGATCACTACTCATTCTCTTCTCTTCTGACTCCTCATCTTTTCTACTCTTTAGGATGGCGGATGCAAGGAACAAGTTCACCCAACCGGATGAAGATGCACCCTTTGGACGCCACTTGAAGGAAGTCACTAGATACCTGAACATAGGAATACCAAGCTTCACTGGAACCTACAACGCCACTTTACCTGAAGAAGAGCGCTGGATGATTCAAGTTCAAGTTCCAGGAAGGACGTTCATGCCAGTCACTGAGCCCAAGAGTTTTCTTTTGATGCACCAACTTGGAGTCTAGGAAAGAGCATGGCAGCTCACATCGCCATGGGACGCATTGGAGAAGTCTACCGCAAGGATCTCAAGGATACTATCTACCTGATTTGTGGGCGCCGAGATGAACACTGGGAGATGATCGACACCAGGAAAGATAGATCAATTGCAGCTTTTATTCAGGAGTTAAACCATCACATTCAACGACAGGAAAATCAGATGTGCGCCGACATGATAGACCTGAAGAAGGCTAAGACTAGAATCAAGGAACTAGAGGAAGAACTCAAGGTTACACGTGAAGATTATGAAGAAGAAATTGAAGTATTGGTGGAGAAGAATGACGATCTAATCATGAAGATTGGAATATTTATGGGAGGCCCGACACCAGTAGATGAAGACGAGGAACCCAAGGAGATTAGTCCGGAAGACTACATCATCATCGACGGCACCGATTCGGAACAAGATAGTAGCGATGATGTATATGTTGATGAATCAGGAGCAGATATCATGGAGTCTACAACCGTAGAATATTTCTAGTAGACCACCTCATCAGTAGTAGTAGTCCACCATGTAAATATAGTAGTTCGAGCACTTTTTGCGATAGCTAGACCGATTGTATGCCTTTGTTTGATTGATTGAAGTGAATTGTGTGCTTTTGCCTCATGTGCATATGGGTAGTGTTTTCCCTTTAGACCCCCTCTATTCTTATATCTCATCCTTTCTAAAACCTCAGATGCCTCCGAGACGTGACCCCGGATTTGCCTTTCCGCCAGAGCTCACCCAGTTGATCCAGCAGCAGAACACTTTGATGCAGTTGCTAGTTCAGAATCAGAATCAGGGGAACAACAACAACAACCCACCACCACCACCACCTGTTGACCACTTAGCCCGTTTTCTTAGGCTAAATCCGCCGGTGTTTTCCAGTAGCACCGGGCCGATTGTAGCAGATGATTGGCTCCGCAAGATAGCTAGGGTGTTGACCACAGCAGGATGCACAGATGTGGAGAAGGTTAAGTTTGCCGCACATCAGTTAGAAGGACCCGCAGCATCTTGGTGGGAGAATTTCACAGCCACCTTCCCAGTCGACACTGTCACATGGGACCAGTTTCAGCAGGCTTTTCGTACCGCCCATGTTTCAGCAGGAGCAATGGCCAGAAAGAAGCGTGAGTTTCGTAACTTGCGCCAAGGAGGGCGGACAGTTGGCCAGTATGTGGAGGAGTTTAGTAAGCTAGCACGTTATGCCCCAGATGACGTTGCTACGGATGCAGCTAAGCAGGAGAAATTCCTGGAAGGATTGAATGATGAGTTGAGTAGGAAGTTGATGGTAGCCACCTTCAACAACTACCAGGAGTTGGTAGATCGTGCTCTTATGATTGAAGGGAAGCAACAGCAAATTGAGAACTGCAAGAGGAAGTATGGACAAGGAAAGTATAATTCAGGAGCTCAGCAAAAGCCACGTTTTACCCCTAGACCAGGAGGACATTTTCAGCATACCCATGGAGTAGGTAGCTCGCATAATCACAATGGCACCAAGAATGGTAATGGGAATGGAGGAAGTAATGGACAGAACCGCAGCACCCCATCAACCCCAGCCAAGAAGGATTTGAGCGACGTCACTTGCTATAAGTGTTCGAAGTCAGGACATTATGCAAATGACTGTCCTGAAGGACAAAACAGAAATGGATGTTCTGGAAAGAAGCCAAACCCTTTCAACAGGGGACAGGTGAACCACGTTAATGTGGAGGAGGTTGAAGCTCAGCCCGATGCAGTCATAGGTAAGTTTTTGGTTAAGTCCTTTACTGCACTCGTTCTTTTTGATACTGGTGCATCGCATTCATACATATCAAGGGGATTTGTGGAAAAGTATAGCCTGCCCACTAGGATTCTTAAAACACCTATGCTAGTAAGCTCACCAGGAGCAGAGCACATGGCCAGTCAAGGATGTTTTCAAGTACCATTAAGTATAGGAAGGCATGTTTTCCCAACGGATCTAATTATTTTGGAATCCCAAGGTCTGGATGTGATTCTTGGTATGGATTGGCTGTCGATGTATGGAGGAAACATCGATTGCGCCAGTAAGACAATCTTGCTCACAACACCAGAAGGAAGAAGGATCAAGTATGTATCCCGGCATGCGCCAAACAGGACACAAGTAAATTCCTTATCAGGAGTTGTGCAGGAGGAAGTACCAATGGTAAAGGATTTTCCAGATGTATTTCCCAAAGAGTTGCCAGGCATGCCACCAGATAGAGATATTGAGTTTTTGATTGAGCTTTTGCCAGGCACTGGGCCAATATCGAAGAGACCATATAGGATGCCAACAAAAGATTTGGTGGAAATTAAGAAGCAGATTAAGGATTTACTGGATAAGGGATATATTCGCCCAAGTTCTTCGCCTTGGGGATCGCCAGTACTTTTAGTGGAGAAGAAGGATGGATCGTTAAGGATGGTTGTTGATTATCGAGGATTGAATGAAGTAACGATCAAGAACAAGTACCCACTACCAATGATCAACGATCTGTTTGATCGATTGCAAGGAGCTAAAGTGTTTTCCAAGATCGATTTGCGATCAGGATATCACCAGTTGAAGATTTGAGAACAGGATATTCCAAAGACAGCTTTTACCACCAGATATGGGCTGTATGAGTATACCGTTATGTCATTTGGACTGACTAATGCGCCTGCCTATTTTATGAACATGATGAACAAAGTGTTTATGGAGTTTTTGGATAAGTTCGTCGTAGTGTTCATTGATGATATCCTGGTATATTCGAAGAATGAAGAGGAGCATAAGGAGCATTTGCATTTGGTACTTGGAAAGCTCAGAGAACACCAATTATACGCCAAGTTCAGCAAATGTGAATTTTGGTTGAAGGAAGTAGGATTCCTCGGACATGTTATATCTGGAGACGGTATAGCAGTAGATCCCGCTAAAGTCGAAACCGTGACCAAGTGGGAAGCACCAACAACAGTTGGAGAGATCCGGAGTTTTCTTGGACTCGCGGGATACTACCGGAGATTTATTGAGAACTTCTCAAAGGTTGCGAAGCCTATGACAGAGTTGTTGAAGAAGGATACTAAGTTCAAATGGACTGAGGAGTGTGAGGCTAGTTTCCAGGAGTTGAAGAAACGTTTGGTTACCTCACCAGTGTTGATTTTGCCAGATCAAACCAAGGATTATGAGGTGTATTGCGACGCTTCACGTCGAGGACTTGGAGCAGTGCTTATGCAAGATGGGAGAGTTGTTTTGTATGCTTCACGACAACTGAAGCCCCATGAATTGAATTATGCTACGCATGATTTGGAGTTAGCAGCCGTAGTGCATGCATTGAAGACATGGAGACATTTCCTCATTGGAAATCATTGTGAGGTGTACACGGATCATAAGAGTTTGAAGTACATTTTCACGCAGAAGGAGTTGAATCTCAGACAAAGGAAATGGTTGGAGCTTATCAAGGATTATGATATGAGATTGCATTATCATCCCGGGAAGGCTAATGTAGTAGCTGATGCATTAAACCGCAAGAGCCATGTCAATACACTAATGACGGGAGAAATACCCAAGGAGTTAGCAAAAAATCTTCGTGAACTATGTGTGGAAATAGTTCCGAGAGGCTATGTAGCAGCGTTGGAAATTCAGTCAACTTTGATGGATAGAATCAGAGAAGCTCGGAAAATGGACAAAGAGATTGCCGCCATAAAGGAGAAACTGAGCAAAGGAAAAGCTAAAGGATTTCGTGAGGATGAGCACGACACCCTATGGTTTGAAGACCGTGTTTACGTGCCCAATGACCCGGAGATCAGAAAGTTGATTCTGCAAGAGGCACATGATTCACCGTATTCGACTCACCCAGGAAATACCAAGATGTATTTGGATTTGAGGGATATTTTCTGGTGGACCAGAATGAAGAAGGATATTGCGGAGTATGTAGCAGTTTGTGATGTATGTCAGAGAGTAAAGGCAGAACATCAGAAGCCAGCAGGATTGTTGCAACCATTGCCGATACCCGAATGGAAGTGGGATAAGCTAGGCATGTATTTTATCACGGGATTACCAAGGACTCGTTCAGGCTATGACTCAATTTGGGTTGTAGTTGACCGATTGACGAAAGTAGCACATTTCATCCCAGTAAAGACCACTTACACCAGTGCTAAGTTGGCAAAGATATATATGACCAGAATCGTTTGTCTGCATGGAGTTCCGAGGAATATTGTATCAGATAGAGGAACCCAGTTTACCTCAAAGTTCTGGAAGCAGTTGCATGAGACTTTGGGTACTAGGCTAGAATTCAGTACAGCTTTTCATCCGCAGACAGATGGACAGACCGAGAGAGTCAATCAGATTTTGGAGGATATGCTGAGAGCTTGTGCGCTAGATTATGGATCTAGTTGGGACGATAATTTGCCATATGCAGAGTTTTCTTACAATAATAGCTATCAGACCAGTTTGAAGATGGCACCTTTCGAAGCCTTGTACGGAAGGAGGTGCAGGACACCGTTGTCATGGGACGAAGTTGGAGACCGCCAGTTGTTTGGACCAGGCCTGATTAAAGAGTCTGAACGGAAGGTAAAGTTGATTCGCGATAGGCTCAAGGTAGCCAAGTCCAGGCAGAAGAGCTATGCAAATTCTAAACGCAAGGAGACAGTTTACGAAGTCGGAGATAGAGCTTATCTTCGAGTATCCCCACTTCGAGGGATTAAGCGTTTTGGAGTTAAGGGGAAGTTAGCGCCACGATTTGTAGAGCCATATCGAGTTTTGGAGCGTATGGGAGAAGTGGCCTACAAGTTGGAATTGCTAGAAGGATTGGCAGGAGTGCATGATGTGTTCCATGTTTCTCAGTTGAAGAAGTGTCACACGGAGATGGCTGACATACCTTTGAGAGACACAGTGCCATTAGAAGCAATTCAGTTGGATAACAATTTGACCTATGAGGAGAAACCAGTCAAGATCCTCGAGTTTGCCAGCCGAGTTACTCGCAGCAAGGTTATCAAGTTTTGCAAAGTTCAGTGGAGCCACCACACGGAGGACGAAGCCACCTGGGAGCGAGAGGAAGATTTGCTCAAGGACCACCCTCACCTATTTTCTAGCCAACCCGAATCTCGAGGGCGAGATTCATCTTAAGGGGGTAGGTTTGTAACATCCCAAATTTTCAATTTGGAATGTTATACATTAGGTCATCATGCATATCATATTTTATTTTGCTTTTAGTTTTGATCCTAGAAAATCCTAAGCAACTCAAGGACCTACGGAGAGAGTTGGGGATTTTGTTATTTACGTATTTGAGTTTTCTCAAATTATGTAAACAGGATCATTTGATTTTTTTTATTTTATCATCAATTATTTCTATTACAAAAATATGAGAGAGGGAATAAAATGACTTTCCCAAAATATAGAAATATTGAGGATTTAATAAAAAAATCAAATAAGTTTTATTTTGGAGTTTTTCGGTATTTTTATTTGAATTTAGGAAAAATGCGCGTTTTTCAAAGTTGTAGTTTGGGCCCAGATAAATGTTCACTTTATCGGGCTTGATTTTAGAAACCCGACAAAATGTATTTCATGATTTTTGGAGTCTGTTTAGTATTTCTTTTTATTTTTCTTCTGAGCGGATTTAAAAAAAACGCGTAACTGACTACGGGCCGTACCCGGCCAGGAAACCTCCGCCCGGGGCCTTTAAATAGCGCCCGAGGCCCGCGAGAGAAAGCCAGCCCGCCACCACTGAAACCCTAGCCGCCGCCCTAGCCAGCCGCCGCCGCCTCTAGCCGCTGCCGCCGCCGCCGCCCACCGCCGCCGCCGCCCGCCGTCGCCGTCGCCAGAGAGCGCGCCTTTCGAGGTTCGCCGCTGCCTCATTTTCCGTGTAGTTTTTTTAAAAAAATTCTGTTCGTCGTTTTTCTTTTTCGTCGAATTTTCCGCGGTTATTATCTGATCGCGATTTCTGATCCGATTTTCGTTTTAGTTTAACTTTTCGCTCGTTTATCGGAATCAGGCGATTCAAGCTCCTGGAGTTTCGTCTCGAAACCCTCTTTCCGAATAATCAACTTAAACAAGTTTTTGCTACTGTAAAATTTGCCCTAGATCCAGATTACTAGAACGAAGTTGTTTTCTTTCGCCGTTTGATTTCTTTTGCTTCGTTCGATTTGATTCTTTTGCCAACCGGAGTTCTTAAGTTGAACCTTCTGGTTAATCTTCTGTTTGAGTTTTACCTGTGCATTAGATGAGTACTTATTGTATGCTTGTTGTTTGTCTGCGATAGAATACCCGGAGTGCGCCGCTTGTTACTTCGAATCTCTAGGTTACGCGGATCATCAGCAAGGCAAGTAACACTTTGATCATACCTTTTCTACAACCCAGTTTTATTGCATTATATCAATCCTCACACATTGCATGATTAGGATCTAATTAAACTGTGGGATGGGAAGTAGATGAGGTAGTACCTATTACATGTTTCTTATCAAACCTTTGGGAGTTACTTCTACGTTTGCTTATTATGCCATGCTATGCTAGTAGACGTGGATTGGGTGAGTGATATCCATGACAGATGTGAGATTGATAATTAAGGGTTTATCTAAGGTGGCAACCTAACACACATCTGGGTGGATTGAGGCACCTGGGGTTACCAGGACTTGCCTGTTTTTATTGGACCGCCACCCAGGCTCAAAGGGGTCATGAGATTATTCATACTAGAAACTTCCGTGTGCAGCCACATGCCATTATGGGCTCTGGCATAGTTGACTAAGTTGTGCGAACTCTTACAGTGGTAGACTAGCAGATGTAGGGGTTGTAGGTGGTACGGTCTACCCGATCGTAAGGTGCTAGCGCTTCTGAAAGACTATGTCTCGGTCATCCGTCTTCTCAAACACCCTGTAGTGCGAGAAACCAAACGGAGGCGATCGAGTCTTGTGGGGAAAAGTGCGCAAACCTCTGCAGAGTGTAATAAACTAATCATGGTTAGCCGTGTCCCCGGTTATGGACATCTTGAGTATCTAGTACTTGGATTTTCATGTGAATCTCAACATGTTACTCTAAATTAATTTTGATGGGTTTTAATGATGTTACTTAATTGGGATTGAGGATGCTGTCAACCATTCTCAACATTTCACAACCACCATGATAGTAATTAAATTTATTCCTTTGAAGTAGGGAAAAATTGGCTTTACGCAAAAACAGTAACCATAGAGCTTTCCACCAGCCAAATATGCATATAGTATAGTTGTTGCACTCCGTTATTCTCTATGTGTTACCTTGCCAGCATATTCCATGTGCTGACCCGTTTTCGGGCTGCAACGTTAATGTTGCAGACTTTTCAGACGACGATTAAGGAGTTTTAGGTCATGGTTCTATACTCAGTGATGCCGATGGAGTTGATGGACTCACTTATCTTCCAAGCCTTCCGCTGTTATCGTCACTAGATGTCCTTAAGCCATATTTATTGTAATAAGTTCTCTTTTGAGACACTCGATGTAATAAGTGTGTGATTGCTACTCTGCTATAAATCCTCCGAGTACTCTGTGGTGTCAGCATTACTGATCCAGGGATGACACGGGAGCACAGAGATCAGACTGTTTGAGGTCTGGTCGCTACATATGCTCAATTCTGTCAATTGCTCAACAGTAATTTGTTCACCCACCATAGAATACTTATGCTCTCGCGTAAGCCACTAGTGAAACCTATGGCCCCCGGGTCTATCTTCATCATATTAATCTCCTAATACTTAGTTATTTCCTTTGCTTTTTTACTTTGCCTTTATTTTACTTTGCATCTTTATCACAAAAATACCAAAAAAAATTATCTTATCATATCTATCAGATCTCACTCTCGTAAGTGGCCGTGTAGGGATTGACAACCCCTATTCGCGTTGGTTGTGAGGATTTATTTGTTTTGTGCAGGTACGAGGGACTCGCGCGTAGCCTCCTACTGGATTGATACCTTGGTTCTCAAAAACTGAGGGAAATACTTACGCTACTTTGCTGCATCATCCCTTCCTCTTTGGGGAAAACCAACGCAGTGCTCAAGAGGTAGCAAGAAGGATTTCTGGCGCCGTTGCCGGGGAGGTCTACGCAAAAGTCAACATACCAAGTACCCATCACATACCCTTATCTCCCGCATTACATTATTTGCCATTTGCCTCTCATTTTCCTCTCCCCCCACTTCACCCTTGCCGTTTTATTCGCCCTCTCTCTCTACCCCCCTCTCTTTCTCTATTTGCCTCTTTTTGCCCGCTTGCTTTTTGTTTGCTTGTGTGTTAGTTTGTTTGCTTGTCGTTATGGCTAGTCCCTTATCTTCTCCGTTCTCTCCCGAGAATGAAATTCTAAATTTTAAGCAAAGGGAGGGAGAAAATCTAAAAGATGCTTGGTATAGAATTTGCAATGCTCAAAATAGATCTACTAGGAAGCAATCAACTTCCGTTCTTCTTCGCAATTTTTATGTAGGCATTACTCCTTGGCGCAGATATGCTCTTGATACTATTACCGGAGGGAACTTCTTGGGTAGCCATACTTTTGATTCTTATAATGCCATGATAGATTTATTTGGCTCACCCCCTCTTTTGGTTAATGGAACTGTATTAACTTTGGAGCATGTAATGCAAAGGCTTGAAATTATTGAAAATACGGTTGCTACCGTAGAGTTAATTGAAAATTTGGATAAAAAGATCCACATCCGAATCTCGCAATATGGATCTAAAGTAGGAGTTACCTTAAAAAATATTAAAGAAAAGGAACCCATAGTTAATGAGAAAATAAATCACGATTCCACTAGGATTGATAAACTTGAGGGTATTATCACCAACTTGGGAACCGCTTTTTGTTCCATAAAGAATACTCCAAGTCCTCCCACCAAAATTGCCAAGCTTATGTATGTTCCTAAAAATAAGGGTGAATCCTCTAGTAAGGAAAATGCGGATCTCAAATCTATAAGTATTGATCCCAATCTTTTTGCTATCATTAAGGAACCATTTGTTACAAATGAATTTTTTGATCTTGTGCCTAAAAGTTTTATAATTAATAAAAAGAAAGAAATTCCTAAAGATGGTAGATGCCTCATTTAAGAATTGCCCACCAAAGATGGCAATACCTAGATCTATTCTTGCTTTTTATGCCTAGTTAGGGGCGTTAAACGATAGCGCTTGTTGGGAGGCAACCCAATTTTATTTTTATTACTTGCTTTTTGCACCTATTTAGTAATAACCAATTTATCTAGCCTCCGTTTTGGTTGTGTTTTTTGTGTTTAATTAGTGTTTGTGCCAAGTAGAACCGTTGGGAAGACTTGGGGAAAGTCTTGTTACACTTGCTGTAAAAAACAGAAACTTGAGCGCTCACGAGAACTGCTGTCATTTTTATGTGGAGAGTGCTATTTAGTTAATTATCTTTGTATATGATTACTAGATTAGTTCCTCACGTCCAGAAATTTATTTTATAATTTTTGGGGTTCCAGATCTTGCGCTAGCTACAGATTACTACAGACTGTTCTGTTTTGACAGACTCTGTTTTTTGTGTGTTATTTGCTTATTTTGATGAATCTATGGCTAGTAAAATAGTCTATAAACCATAGAGAATTTGGAATACAGTAGGTATAAAACCAATATAAATAAATAATGAGTTCATTATAGTACCTTGAAGTGGTCTTTTATTCTCTTTCGCTAACGGAGCTCACGAGATTTTCTACTTTAAGTTTTGTGTTGTGAAGTTTTCAAGTTTTGGGTAAAGATTAGATGGGTTATGGAACAAGGAGTGGCAAGAGCCTAAGCTTGTGGATGCCCATGGCACCCCCAAGATAATCTAAGGACACCTAAAAACCAAAGCTTGGGGATGCTCCGGAAGGCATCCCCTCTTTCGTCTACTTCTATCGGTAACTTTACTTGGAGCTATATTTTTATTCACCACATGATATGTGTTTTGCTTGGAGCGTCTTGTATGATTTGAGTCTTTACTTTTTAGTTTACCACAATCATCCTTGCTGTACACACCTTTTGAGAGAGCCATACATGATTTGGAATTTGTTAGAATACTCTATGTGCTTCGCTTATATCTTTTGAGTTATGTAGTTTTGCTCTAGTACTTCACTTATATCTTTTAGAGCACGATGGTGGATTTGTTTTATAGAAACTATTGATCTCTCATGCTTCACTTAGATTATTTTGGGAGTCTTAAATAGCATGGTAATTTGCTTAAAGTCCCAATATGCTTGGTATACAAGATTAATAATAAAACTTTCTTATGAGTGTGTTGAATACTATGAGAAGCTTGATCCTTGATAATTGTTTTGAGATATAAATATGGTGATATTAAAGTTGTGCTAGTTGAGTAGTTGTGAATTTGAGAAATACTTGTGTTAAAGTTCGTGATTCCCGTAGCATGCACGTATGGTGAACCGTTATGTGATGAAGTCGGAGCATGATTTATTTTTTCATTGTCTTCCTTATGAGTGGCGGCCGGGGACGAGCGATGGTCTTTTCCTACCAATCTATCCCCCTAGGAGCATGCGCGTAATACTTTGCTTTGATAAGTTGTAGATTTTTGCAATAAGTATATGAGTTCTTTATGACTAATGTTGAGTCCATGGATTATACGCACTCTCACCCTTCCACCTTTGCTAGCCTCTCGAATACCGCGCCCCTTTTGCCGGTATCATACACCCACCATATACCATCCTCAAAACAGCCACCATACCCACCTATTATGGCATTTCCATAGCCATTCTGAGATATATTGCCATGCAACTTTCCACCGTTCCGTTTATTATGACACACTCCATCATTGTCATATTGCTTAGCATGATCATGTAGTTGACATCGTATTTGTGGCAAAGTAACCATTCATAATTCTTTCATACATGTCACTCATTCATCATTGCATATCCCGGTACACCGCCGGAGGCATTCACATAGAGTCATATTTTGTTCTAAGTATCGAGTTGTAATTGTTGTGTTGTAAGAAAAATAAAAGGTGTGATGATAATCATTATTAGAGCATTGTCCCAGTGAGGAAAGGATGATGGAGACTATGATTCCCCCACAAGTCGGGATGAGACTCCGGACGAAAAAAGAGAGAAAGAAAAGAGGCCATAAAAAAAGAGAAAAGGCCCAAATAAAAAAATGAGAGAAAAAGAGAGAAGGGACAATGTTACTATCCTTTTACCACACTTGTGCTTCAAAGTAGCACCATGATATTCATAGTAGAGAGTCTTTCATTTTATCACTTTCATATACTAGTGGGAATTTTTCATTATAGAACTTGGCTTGTATATTCCAATGATGGGCTTCCTCAAAATGCCCTAGGTCTTCATGAGCAAGCAAGTTGGATGAACACCCACTTAATTTCTTTTTGAGCTTTCATATACTTATAGCTCTAGTGCATCTGTTGCATGGCAATCCCTACTCACTCACATTGATATCTATTGATGGGCATCTCCATAGCCCGTTGATACGCCTAGTTGATGTAAGACTATCTTCTCCCTTTTTGCCTTCTCCACAACCACCATTCTATTCCACCTATAGTGCTATATCCATGGCTCAAATGTATTGCGTGAAGATTGAAAAAGTTAGAGAATGTCAAAAGTATGAAACAATTGCTTGGCTTGTCATCAGGGTTGTGCATGATTTAAATATTTTATGTGGTGAAGATGGAGCATAGCCAGACTATATGATTTTGTAGGGATAACTTTCTTTGGCCAAGTTATTTTGAGAAGACATAATTACTTTGTTAGTATGCTTGAAGTATTATTATTTTTATGTCAATATTAAACTTTTGTCTTGAATCTTTCAGATATGAATATTCATACCACAATTAAGAAGAATTACATTAAAATTATGCCAAGTAGCACTCCGCATCAAAAATTCTGTTTTTATCATTACCTACTTGAGGACGAGCAGGAATTAAGCTTGGGGATGCTTGATACGTCTCCAACGTATCTATAATTTTTGATTGCTCCATGCTATATTATCTACTGTTTTGGACATTATTGGGATTTATTATCCACTTTTATATTATTTTTGGGACTAACCTATTAACCGGAGGCCCAGCCCAGAATTGTTGTTCTTTGCCTGTTTTAGGGTTTCGAAGAAAAGGAATATCAAACGGAGTCCAAACGGAATGAAACCTGCAGCAATGTGATTTTCTCAACAAACAAGACCCTGGAGACTTGGACCCTACATCAAGACACAAAAGAGGAGGCCACGAGATAGGGGGGCGCGCCCACCCCCACCAGACGTGCCCTCTACCCTCGTGGGCCCCCTGTTGCTCCACCGACGTACTCCTTCCTCCTATATATACCTACGTACCCCCAAACGATCAGATACAGAGCCAAAAACCTAATTCCACCGCCGCAACTTTTTGTATCCACGAGATCCCATCTTGGGGCCTATTCCGGAGCTCCGCCGGAGGGGGCATCGGTCATGGAGGGCTTCTACATCAACACCATAGCCTCTCCGATGAAGTGTGAGTAGTTTACCTCAGACCTACGGGTCCATAGTTAGTAGCTAGATGGCTTCTTCTCTCCTTTTGGATCTCAATACAATGTTCTCCCCTCTCTTGTGGAGATCCATTCGATGTAATCTTCTTTTTGCGATGTGTTTGTTGAGTTCGATGAATTGTGGGTTTATGATCAAGTTTAACTATGAACAATATTTGAATCTCCTCTGAATTCTTTTATGTATGATTGGTTATCTTTGCAAGTCTCTTTCAATTATCAGTTTGGTTTGGCCTACTAGATTGATCTTTCTTGCAATGGGAGAAGTGCTTAGCTTTAGGTTCAATCTTGCGGTGTCCTTTCCCAGTGATAGTAGGGGCAGCAAGGCACGTATTTTATTGTTTCCATCGAGGATAACAAGATGGGGTTTTCATCATATTGCATGAGTCTATCCCTCTACATCATGTCATCTTGCTTAAGGCGTTACTATGTTTTTAACTTAATACTCTAGATGCATGCTGGATAGCGGTCGATGAGTGGAGTAATAGTAGTAGATGCAGGCAGGAGTCGGTCTACTTGTCTCGGACGTGATGCCTATATACATGATCATACCTAGATATTCTCATAACTATGCTCAATTCTGTCAATTGCTCAACAGTAATTTGTTCACCCACCGTAGAATACTTATGCTCTCGAGAGAAGCCACTAGTGAAACCTATGGCCCCAGGGTCTATCTTCATCATATTAATCTCCTACTACTTAGTTATTTCCTTTGCTTTTTTACTTTGCCTTTATTTTACTTTGCATCTTTATCACAAAAATACCAAAAATATTATCTTATCATATCTATCATATCTCACTCTCGTAAGTGGCCGTGTAGGGATTGACAACCCCTATTCGCGTTGGTTGCGAGGATTTATTTGTTTTGTGCAGGTACGAGGGACTCACGCGTAGCCTCCTACTAGATTGATACCTAGGTTCTCAAAAACTGAGGGAAATACTTACGCTACTTTGCTGCATCATCCCTTCCTCTTCGGGGAAAACCAACGCAGTGCTCAAGAGGTAGCAGTAAGCAGTATGACTATTATCGCTCACAACTCTTTGTGTTCTACTCGTGCATATAACATCTACGCATAGACCTGGCTCGGATGCCACTGTTGGGGAACGCAGTATTTCAAAAAATTTACCTACGATCACGCAAGATCTATCTAGGAGAGGCATAGCAATGAGAGGGGAGAGTGTGTCTACGTACCCTCATAGACCTAAAGTGGAAGTTACCGATGCAGGGATTCCCCTAAGCCCTAGGAGGGGTCGCGCCATGGGGGAGTCCTACTTGGACTCCTAGTCCAAGTAGGATTCGGTCCCCCCCTTTCCTAGTCCAAGTAGGAGAAGAAGGGAAAGAGGAGAGAAGAGAAGGAAGGAGGGGGGCGCCGCCCCCTCCCCTTGTCTAATTCAGACTGGGCAAGGGGGGCGCGCGCCACCTCTGGCCAGCCCTCTTTCTTCTCCACTAAGGCCCATTGTGGCCCATTAATCCCTCAGGGGGTTCCGGTAACCCCCCGATACTCCGGAAAATGCCCGAACCTATCCAAAACCGGTGTCCAAACATAACCTTCCAATATATCAATCTTTATGTCTCGACCATTTCGAGACTCCTCGTTATGTCTGTGATCTCATCCGGGACTCTGAACAAACTTCGGTTCATCAAAACACGAAACTCATAATACAAATCATCATCGAACGTTAAGCGTGCGGACCCTACAGGTTCGAGAACTATGTAGACATGACCGAGACATATCTCCGACCAATAACCAATAGCAAAACCCGGATGCTAATATTGGCGCCTACATATTCTATGAAGATCTTTATCGGTCAAACCGCATAACAACATACGTTGTTCCATTTGTCATCGGTATGTTACTTGCCCGAGATTCAAACGTCGGTATCATCATACCTAGTTCAATCCCATCACCTGCGAGTCTCTTTACTCATTATGTAATGCATCATCTCGTGGCTAACTCATTAGACACATTGCTTGCAAGGCTCATAGTGATGTGCATTACCGAGAGGGCCTAGAGATACCTCTCCGATACACGGAGTGACAAATCCTAATCTTGATCTATGACAACTCAATAAACACCATCGGAGACACCTGTAGGGCATCTTAATAATCACCCAGTTATGTTGTGATGTTTGATAGCACACAAGGTGTTCCTCCAGTATTCGGGAGTTGCATAATCTCATAGTCTGAGGAACATGTATAAGTCATGAAGAAAGCAATAGCAGAAAAATTAAATGATCATTATGCTAAGCTAATGGATGGGTCTTGTCCATCACATCATTCTCTAATGATGTGACCCCGTTCATCAAATGACAACACATGTCTATGGCTAGGAAACTTAACTATCTTTGATCAACGAGCTAGTTAAGTAGAGGCATACTAGGGACACTCTGTTGATGTCTACTACACAACCTTCTTCTTGTAGACATTGTTGGGCCTCCAAGTGCAGAGGTTTGTAGGAAAGTAGCAAATTTCCCTCAAGTGGATGACCTAAGGTTTATCAATCCGTAGGAGGCATATAATGAAGATGGTCTCTCTCAAGCAACCCTGAAACCAAATAACAAAGAGTCTCTTGTGTCCCCAACACACCCAATACAATGGTAAATTGTATAGGTGCACTAGTTCGGCGAAGAGATGGTGATACAAGTGGTATATGGATAGTAGATATAGGTTTTTGTAATCTGAAAATATAAAAACAGCAAGGTAACTAATGATAAAAGTGAGCGTAAATGGTATTGTAATGCTAGGAAACAAGGCCTAGGGTTCATACTTTCACTAGTGCAAGTTCTGTCAACAATAATAACATAATTGGATCACATGACTATCCCTCAACATGCAACAAAGAGTCACTTCAAAGTCACTAATAGCGGAGAACAAACAAAGAGATTATGGTAGGGTACGAAACCACCTCAAAGTTATTCTTTCCAATCAATCTGTTGGGCTATTCCTATAAGTGTCACAAACAGCCCTAGAGTTCGTACTAGAATAACACCTTAAGACACAAATCAACCAAAACCCTAATGTCACCTAGATACTCCAATGTCACCTCAAGTATCCGTGGGTATGATTATACGATATGCATCACACAATCTCAGATTCATCTATTCAACCAACACATACAACCTCAAAGAGTGCCCCAAAGTTTCTACCGGAGAATCACGAAGAAAACGTGTGCCAACCCCTATGCATAGGTTCATGGGCAGAACCCGCAAGTTGATCACCAAAACATACATCAAGTGAATCATGTGATATCCCATTGTCACCACAGATATGCACGACAAGACATACATCAAGTGTTCTTAAATCTTTAAAGACTCAATCTGATAAGATTACTTCAAGGGGAAAACACAATCCATTACAAGAGAGTAGAGGGGGAGAAGAAACATAAGATCCAACTATAATAGCAAAGCTCGCGATACATCAAGATCGTACCACCTCAAGAACACGAGAGAGAGAGAGAGAGAGATCAAACACATAGCTACTGGTACATACCCTCAGCCCTGAGGGGGAACTACTCCCTCCTCATCATGGAGAGCACCGGGATGATGAAGATGGCCACCGGAGAGGGATTGCCCCCTCCAGCAGGGTGTCGTAACGGGTCTAGATTGGCTTTCGGTGGCTACGGAGGCTTCTGGCGGCGGAACTCCCGATCTATTGTGCTCCCCGGTTGTTTTAGGGTATATGGAGATATATAGGCGGAAGAAGTACGTCAGGGGAGCCACGAGGGGCCCACGAGGGTGGAGGGCGCGCCCAGGGGGGTGGGCGCCCCCTACCTCGTGGCTTCCTCGAAGCTTCCTTGACGTGGACTTCAAGTCTCCCGGGTTGCTTTCCTTCCAAAAATAAGTTCCGTGAAGTTTCAGGTCAATTGGACTCCGTTTGATTTTCCTTTTCTGCGATACTCTAGAATAAGGAAAAAAACAGAATCTGGCACTGGGCTCTGGGTTAATAGGTTAGTCCCAAAAATAATATAAAAGTGTATAATAAAGCCCATAAACATCCAAAACAGAAGATAATATAGCATGGAGCAATAAAAAATTATAGATACGTTGGAGACGTATCAGCATCCCCAAGCTTAATTCCTGCTCGTCCTCGAGTAGGTAAATGATAAAAACAGAAATTTTGATGCGGAGTGCTACTTGGTACAATTTCAATGTAATTCTTCTTAATTGTGGCATGAATATTCAGATCCGAAAGATTCAAGATAGAAGTTCATATTGACATAATAATAATAATAATACTTCAAGCATACTAACTAAGCAATTATGTCCTCTCAAAATAACATGGCAAAAGAAAGTTCATCCCTACAAAATCATATAGTTTAGTCATGCTCCAGTTTCGTCACACAAGAATGCTCTCATCATGCATAACCCCGATGACAAGCCAAGCAATTGTTTCATACTTTAGGAATCTCAAACTCATAAACCTTCACGCAATATATGAGCGCGAGCCATGGATATAACACTATGGGTGGAATAGAATATGATGATGGGGGTTATGTGGAGAAGACAAAAAGGAGAACGTCTCACATCGACACGGCTAATCAATGGGCTAGGGAGATGCCCATCAATTGATGTCAATGGAAGGAGTAGGGATTGCCATGCAATGGATGCACTAGAGCTATAAATGTATGAAAGCTCAACAAAAGAAACTAAGTGGATGTGCATCCAACTTGCTTGCTCACAAGACCTAGGGCACTTGAGGAGGCCCATTGTTGGAATATACAAGCCAATTTCTATAATGAAAAATTCCCACTAGTATATGAAAGTGACAAAACAATAGACTCTCTATCATGAAGATTATGGTGCTACTTTGAAGCACAAGTGTGGCAAAGGATAGTAACATTGCCCCTTCTCTCTTTTTCTCTCATTTTCTGGGCCTTTCTTTTTTATGGCCTTTCTCTCATTTTCTGGGCCTTTCTTTTTTATGGCCTTTCTCTCTTTTTTTGGGCCTTCTCTTTTTTTATGGCCTTTATTTTTTTTCTTTTTTTATTCCTCACTTGGGACAATGCTCTAGAAAATGATGATCATCACACTTCCATTTATTTACAACTCAATGATTACAACTCGATACTTAGAACAAGATATGACTCTATATGAATGCCTCCGGTGGTGTACCGGGATTGCGATGAATCAAGAGTGACATGTATGAAAAATTATGAATGGTGGCTTTGCCAAAAATACTATGTCAACTACATGATCATGCTAAGCAATATGACGATGATGAATGTGTCATGATAAACGGAATGGTGGAAAGTTGCATGGCAATATATCTCGGAATGGCTATGGAAATGCCATAATAGGTAGGTATGGTGGCTGTTTTGAGGAAGATATAAGGAGGTTTATATGTGACAGAGTGTATCATATCACGGGGTTTGGATGCACCGGCGAAGTTTGCACCAACTCTCAATGTGAGAAAGGGCAATGCACGGTACCGAAGAGGCTAGCAATGATGGAAGGGTGAGAGTGCGTATAATCCATGGACTCAACATTAGTCATAAAGAACTCACATACTTATTGCAAAAATCTACAAGTCATCAAAAACCTCGGCACTACGCGCATGCTCCTAGGGGGATAGATTGGTAGGAAAAGACCATCGCTCGTCCCCGACCGCCACTCATAAGGAAGACAATCAAATAACACCTCATGTTTCAAATTTGTTACACAATGTTTACCATACGTGCATGCTACGGGACTTGCAAACTTCAACACAGGTATTCCTCAAATTCACAACTACTCAACTAGCACAACTTTGATATCACTATCTCCATATCTCAAAACAATCATCAAGCATCAAACTTCTCTTAGTATTCAACACACTCATAAGAAAGTTTTCACTAATCTTGAATACCTAGCATATTAGGATTATCTAAGAAAATTACCATGCTATTTAAGACTCTCAAAATAATATAAGTGAAGCATGATAGATCATCTATTTCTACAAAATAAAACCACCACCGTGCTCTAAAAAGATATAAGTGAAGTACTAGAGCAAATGACAAACTACTCCGAAAGATGTAAGTGAAGATCAATGAGTAGTCGAATAATTATGAAACTATGTGAAGACTCTCTAACATTTAAGAATTTAAGATCTTGGTATTTTATTCAAAAAGCAAGGAAAACAAAATGAAATAAAATGACGCTCCAAGCAAAATACATATCATGTGGCGAATAAAAATATAGCTCCAAGTAAAGTTACCGATGAACAAAGACGAAAGAGGGGATGCCTTCCGGGGCATCCCCAAGCTTAGGCTTTTGGTTGTCCTTGAATATTACCTTGGGGTTCCTTGGGCATCCCCAAGCTTAGGCTCTTGCCACTCCTTATTCCATAGTCCATCGAATCTTTACCCAAAACTTGAAAACTTCACAACACAAAACTTAACAGAAAACTCGTAAGCTCCGTTAGCGAAAGAAAACAAAACACCACTTCAAGGTACTGTAATGAACTCATTATTTATTTATATTGGTTTTAAACCTACTGTATTCCAACTTCTCTATGGTTTATAAACTATTTTACTAGCCATAGATTCATCAAAATAAGCAAACAACACACGAAAAACAGAATCTGTCAAAAACAGAACAGTCTGTAGTAATCTGTAACTAACGCAAACTTCTGGAACCCAAAAAATTCTAAAATAAATTTCTGGACGTTAGTAATTTATCTATTAATCATCTAAAAAAATAATTAACTAAATATCACTCTCCAATAAAAAATGGCAGAAATTCTCGTGAGCGCTAAAGTTTCTGTTTTTTACAGCAAGATCAACAAGACTTTCCCCAAGTCTTCCCAAAGGTTCTACTTGGCACAAACACTAATTAAAAGCATAAAACCACATCTAAACAGAGGCTAGATAAATTATTTATTACTAATCAGGAACAAAAATAAAATTGGGTTGCCTCCCAATAAGCGCTATCGTTTAACGCCCCTAGCTAGGCATGATGATTTCAACGATGCTCACATAAAAGATAAGAATTGGAACATAAAGGGAGCATCATGAAGAATATAACTAGCACATTTAAGCCTAACACACTTCCTATGCATAGGGATTTATGAGCAAACAACTTATGGGAACAAGAATCAACTTGCATAGGAAGGTAAAACAAGGATAACTTCAAGATTTTCAACACATAGAGAGGAAACTTGATATTATTGCAATTCCTACAAGAATATATTCCTCCCTCATAATAATTTTCAGTAGCATCATGAATGAATTCAACAATATAACTATCACATAAAGCATTCTTTTCATGATCTACAAGCATAAAATTTTTATTACTCTCCACATAAGCAAATTTCTTCTCATGAATGGTAGTGGGAGCAAACTCAACAAAATAACTATCATGTGAGGCATAATCCAATTGAAAGTTAAAATCATGATGACAAGTTTCATGGATATCATTATTATTTATAGCATACAAGCATCACAATAATCATCATAGATAGCGGGCATGCTCTCATCATAATAAATTTGCACATCAAAACTTGGGGGACTAAAAATATCATCTTCATCAAACGTAGCATCCCCAAGCTTGTGGCTTTGCATATCATTAGCATCATGGATATTCAAAGAATTAATACTAACAACATTGCAATCATGCTCATCATTCAAAGATTTAGTACCAAACATTTTAATGCATTCTTCTTGTAATACTTTGGCACAATTTTCCTTTCCATCATACTCACGAAAGATATTAAAAAGATGAAGCATATGAGGCAAACTCAATTCCATATTTTTTTGTAATTTTCTTTTATAAATTAAACTAGTGCTAAAACAAGAAACAAAAAGATTTGATTGCAAGATCTAAAGATATACCTTCAAGCACTCACCTCCCCGGCAACGGCGCCAGAAAAGAGCTTGATGTCTACTACACAACCTTCTTCTTGTAGACGTTGTTGGGCCTCCAAGTGCAGAGGTTTGTAGGACAGTAGGAAATTTCCCTCAAGTAGATGACCTAAGGTTTTTCAATCCGTAGGAGGAGTAGGATGAAGATGGTATCTCTCAAGCAACCCTGCAAACAAATAACTAAGAGTCTCTTGTGTCCCCAACACACCCAATAGAATGGTAAATTGTATAGGTGTACTAGTTCGGCGAAGAGATGGTGATACAAGTGGTATATGGATAGTAGATATAGGTTTTTGTAATCTGAAAATATAAAAACAGCAAGGTAACTAATGATAAAAGTGAGCGTAAACGGTATTGCAATGCTAGGAAACAAGGCCTAGGGTTCATACTTTCACTCATTGTTGAGGAAATCGTTAACTGGTAGCTTCCCGGTTGGCTAGCGGGTAGGGGATTAATCGGCTAATCGGCAAGTTAATCGGCCATTTAATCAATTAATCGGATGATTTCTCGGTTTATCGGCTACTCGGTGACCCTATGAGTAGGGATTAATCGGCAAGTTAACTGGTTAATCGGATGAATTCTTGAACAGGGCTTTCACTAGTGCAAGTTCTCTCAACAATAATAACATAATTGGATCACATAACTATCCCTCGACATGCAACAAAGAATCACTCCAAAGTCACTAATAGCAGAGAACAAACAAAGAGATTATGGTAGGGTACGAAACCACCTCAAAGTTATTCTTTCCAATCAATCCGTTGGGCTATTCCTATAAGTGTCACAAACAGCCCTAGAGTTCGTACTAGAATAACACCTTAAGACACAAATCAACCAAAACCCTAATGTCACCTAGATACTCCAATGTCTCCTCAAGTATCCGTGGGTATGATTATACGATATGCATCACACAATCTCAGATTCATCTATTCAACCAACACATAGAACCTCAAAGAGTGCCCCAAAGTTTCTACCGGAGAATCATGACGGAAATGTGTGCCAACCCCTTTGCATAGGTTCATGGGTGGAACCCGCAAGTTGATCACCAAAACATACATCAAGTGAATCACGTGATATCCCATTGTCACCACAGATACGCACGGCAAGACATACATCAAGTGTTCTCAAATCTTTAAAGACTCAATCAGATAAGATTACTTCAAGGGGAAAACTCAATCCATTACAAGAGATTAGAGGGGGAGAAGAAACATAAGATCCAACTATAATAGCAAAGCTCGCGATACATCAAGATCGTACCACCTCAAGAACACGAGAGAGAGAGATCAAACACATAGCTACTGGTACATACCCTCAGCCCCGAGGGGGAACTACTCCCTCCTCATCATGGAGAGCACCGGGATGATGAATATGGTCACCGGAGAGGGATTGCCCCCTCCGGCAGGGTGTCGGAACGGGTCTAGATTGGCTTTCGGTGGCTACTGAGGCTTCTGGCGGCGGAACTCCCGATCTATTCTGCTCCCCGATCGTTTTAGGGTATATGGAGATATATAGGCGGAAGAATTACGTCAGGGGAGCCACAAGGGGCCCACGAGGGTGGAGGGCACGCCCAGGGGGGTGGGCGCGCCCCCTACCTCGTGGCTTCCTTGAAGCTTCCTTGACGTGGACTCCAAGTCTCCCGGGTTGCTTTTCTTCCAAAGTTCCGTGAAGTTTTAGGTCAATTAGACTCTGTTTGATTTTCCTTTTCTGCGATACTCTAAAACAAGGAAAAACAGAAACTGGCACTGGGCTCTGAGTTAATAGGTTAGTCCCAAAAATAATATAAAAGTGTATAATAAAGCCCATAAACATCCAAAATAGAAGATAATATAGCATGGAGCAATCAAAAATTATAGATACGTTGGAGACGTATCATCTGTTTGTCTATGTATTCACGCATGTACTAAGTTTCCGGTTAATACAATTCTAGCATTAATAATAAACATTATCATGATATAAGGAAGTATAAATAACAACTTTATTATTGCCTCTTGGGCATATTTCCTTCACTTATATGTGAAGTCATTACTCTCCATGGGATAAGCATATGAAACATTTATAAATTCAGATTTATGATATTCAATTCATTCAACCATTTACTCATAGGATATAAGTGAAGCATGTGAGTAAATGACATACTACTCCAGAAAGATATAAGTGAAGATCAATGAGTAGTTCAATAATTATGTAGCTATGTGAAGACTCTCTCTCAGTTATAAAATTTCAGATATTAAGTACTTTATTCAAACAACAATCAAAACAAAATAAAATGACATTGCAAGGACAACACATATCATGTGAAGAAGCAAAAACTTAGGCTAAACCAAAACTGGCGATAGTTGTTGAAGAAGAAAGGTGGGATGCCAACCGGGGCATCCCCAAGCTTAGATGCTTTAGACTTATTGAAATATTAACTTGGGATGCCTTGGGAATCCCCAATCTTGAGATTTTGTGTATCCTTAATTCCTTTCATATTGCAGTTTCCCTAAATCTTAAAAACTTCATCCACACAAAACTCAACAAGAACTCGTGAGATAGGTTGGTATAAATCCATGCATAACCTTATCATTATCTACTATAGAAAATCACTAAAATTATTATTTGATATTGCCTACTAAATGCCTCTGCATATTTAACACTCCTACCCTCAAATAGAATCATTAAACAAGCAAACATATGCAAACAATGCAAACATAACGGCAATCTGTCAAAACAGGACTGTCTATAAAGAATGCAAGAGGACTCATACATATTTAATTCCAAAAATTCTGAAAAATTACCATATTGTAGATAATTTGTTATTACTCATTTTGTGGAAATTTCAAGATTTTATCACGTTCTGACTATTCACCAATATTCAAAAAATAACAACAAACTTTCTGTTTTTAAAACACCAACATATAGACTTGCAAAATAAGCATGGTAAAAGCTATACTTGACCTTTTTATTGAAATAAAAGATGCAAAACATTACTCTAAATATCAGAAAGAAAATACAAATAAAAATGACGCTCCAAGCAAAACACATCTCATCTGGTGAATAAAAATATAGCCTCAAGTAAATTTACTAATGAACGAAGACGAAAGAGGGGATGCCTTCCGGGGTATCCCCAAGCTTAGGCTCTTGGTTGTCCATGAATATTACCTTGGGGTGCCTTGGGCATCCACAAGCTTAGGCTCTTTCCACTCATTATTCCGTAGTCCATCAAAACTATACCCAAAACTTGAAAACTTCACAACACAAAACTTAACAGAAAACTCGTAAGCTCCGTTAGTAAAATAAAGCAAATCACCACTTAGCTAGGTACTATCAAGACAAGATTCATAATTTTTCTCACATGATACCTATTGTACCCTATCATTTCTACAATTTATATTAAGCAATATAAGCCATAGAAACTAGAAAACAAGCAAACTATGCATCGAAAACAGAATCTGTCAAAAATAGAACAGTTTGTAGTAATCTGTAACTCTCGAATACTTCTGTAACTCCAAAAATTCTAAACCATTTGGACAACATGAGAAATTTGTTTATTAATATTCTACAAAGAGAATCAGTATTTTATCATGCTTTTGTTAAAAAATAGAATTGTTTTCCTAAGCGCAATTTTTTTTGTTTTTCCAGCAAGATCAAATGAACTATCGCCGTAAGCCATGCCAATGGTCTTACTTGGCACTTTATTGAAACAAAAGCTATAAAACATGATTACTACAGTAGCATAATCATGTGAACACACAAAAACAGTAGGTATAAATGTTGGGTTGTCTCCCAACAAGCGCTTTTCTTTATTGCCTTTATAGCTAGGCATGATGATTTTAATTATGCTCACATAAAAGATAGGAATTGAAACATAATGGGAGCATCATGAAGAATATGACTAGCGCATTTAAGTCTAACCCTCTTCCTATGCATAGAGATTTTTTGATCAAACAATTCATGGGAGCAAGAATCAACTAGCATAGGAAGGCAAAACAAGCATAACTTCAAGATTTTCAACACATAGAGAGGAAACTTGATATTATTGCAATTCCTACAAGCATATATTCCTCCCTCATAATAATTTTCAATGGCACCATGAATGAACTCAACAATATAACCATCACATAAAGCATTCTTTTCATGATCCGTAAACATATAAAATTTAATACTCTCCACATAAGCAAATTTATTCTCATGAATAGTAGTGGGAGCAAACTCAACAAAATAACTATCATGTGAGGCATAATCCAATTGAAAATTAAAATCATGATGACAAGTTTCATGGTTATCATTATTCTTTATAGTATACATGTCATCACAATAATCATCATAGATAGCAACCTTGTTCTCATAATCAATTGGAACCTCTTCCGAAATAGAGGAATCATCATTAAATAAAGTCATGACCTCTCCAAATCCACTTTCATCAATATGAAAAGATTCAACACCCTCCAAAATAGTGGGATCGTTACCTATAGTTGACACTCTTCCAAACCCACTTTCATCAACATAATCATCATAAATAGGAGGCATGCTATCATCATAATAAATTTGCTCATCAAAACTTGGGGGACAAAAAATATCATCTTCATCAAACATAGCATCTCCAAGCTTGTGGCTTTTCATATCATTAGCGTCATGGATATTCAAGGAATTCATACTAAAAACATTGCAATCATCTTCATCATACAAAGATTTTATGCCAAACATTTTAATGCATTCTTCTTCTAACACTTTGGCACAATTATCGGAATCCTTATTTTCACAAAAGACATTAAAAAGATGAAGCATATGGGGCAACCTCAATTCCCTTTTTTGTAGTTTTCTTTTATAGACTAAGCTAGTGATAAAACAAGAAACTAAAAGATTCAATTTCAAGATCTAAAGATATACCGTCAAGCACTAACATCCCTGGCCACGGTGCCAGAAAAGAGCTTGATGTGTACTACGCAACCTTCTTCTTGTAGACTCGTGTTGGGCCTCCAAGCGCAGAGTTTTGTAGGACAATAGAAAATTTCCCTCAAGTGGATGATCTAAGGTTTATCAATCCGTGGGAGGCGTAGGATGAAGATGGTATCTCCCAAACAACCCTGCAACCAAATAACAAAGAGTCTCTTGTGTCCCCAACACACCCAATACAATGGTAAATTGTATAGGTGCACTAGTTCGGCGAAGAAATGGTGATACAAGTGCAATATGGATGGTAGATATAGGTTTTTGTAATCTGAAAATATAAAAAAAGCAAGGTAACTAATAGTAAAAGTGAGCGAAAACGGTATTGCAATGCTTGGAAACAAGGCCTAGGTTCCATACTTTCACTAGTGCAAGTTCTCTGAACAATGATAACATAATTAGATCATATAACAATCCTTCAACGTGCAACAAAGAGTCACTCCAAAGTCACTAATAATGGTGAACAAATGAAGAGATTATTGTAGGGTACGAAACCACCTCAAAGTTATTCTTTATGATCGATCTATTGGGGTATTCCTATAAGTGTCACAAACATCCCTAGAGTTCGTACCAAAATAACACCTTAAGACACACATCAACCAAAACCCTAATGTCACCTAGATACTCCAATGTCAGCATAAGTATCTGTGGGTTTGATTATATGATATGCATCACACAATCTCATATTCATCTATTCAAACCAACACAAATAACTTCAAAGAGTGCCCCAAAGTTTCTACCGAAGAGTCAAGACGAAAACGTGTGCCAACCCCTATGCATAAGTTCACAAGGTCACAGAACTCGCAACTTGATCACCAAAACATACATCAAGTATATCACGTGAATATCCCATTGTCACCATAGATAAGCACATGCAAGACATACATCAAGTGTTCTCAAATCCTTAAAGACTCAATCCGATAAGATAACTTCGAAGGGAAAACTCAATCCATTACAAGAAGGTAGAGGGGGAAGAAACACCATATGATTCAACTATAGTAGCAAAGCTCGCGGTACATCAAGACATGCCATATCAAGAACATGAGAGAGAGAGAGAGAGAGATCAAACACATAGCTACTGGTACATACCCTTAGCCTCGAGGGTGAACTACTCCCTCCTAGTCATGGAGAGCGCTAGGATGATGAAAATGGCCACCGGTGATGATTCCCCCCCCCCTGAAAGCACAAGTGCTCCCTGGGTGGTTTTGGTAATTAATGCCAAGATATCTCTTGTTGGACTAATGTTTTCATCTAGTATATTTCAGACAAGTTCAACAGATGGAGTGACGTGGACAAGAGGATATGGAACCCTTTCAAGATGCTAATGACAAAGGATTGGCTCAAGCTCAAAAAGCTCAAGACTCTACATTTTTACTTTAGTGATCCAAGATCACATTGAGTCCATAGGAAAGCCAATACTATTAAAAGGGGATGAGGTGTTGCTTAATGGCTTGCTTGCTCAAAATGCTTAGTGATATGCTCCAAAACCCTCAACCACTTTCCCATATCCACATATGTCCCAAACCAAAAGTCAAACTCAGCCCCACTGAAATTTTCCATCTGGCGCCACCGAGTTCACTTGACACAGCCACTGCCACAAACCCTAATCAATCCGGTCTCACCGATGGGATCTTGGTCAAACTGAGATGGGCTTGCAAACTCTCTATTACCCATTGCAGTAATTTCAGTCCCACCGAGATATGCTATCAGTCCCATCGAGTTTGCTTGACCAACTCTCTATTTTTCTTATTACCAAAATCGGTCTCACCGTGTTTGCGTAATTGGTCAAACTGAGATGAGGTATTACCTAACCCTAGCACATCGCTATCACCGAGTTGATCATATCGTTCCCACCGAGTTTCATGATTCGGTCTCACCGAGTTTAGTAAATCGTGTGTAACGGTTAGATTTTGTGTGGAGGCTATATATACCCCTGCACTCGCTCTTCATTCGTGGGGAGAGCCATCAGAACATGCCTACACTTCCAACATACATTTTCTGAGAGAGAACCACCTACACTTCTGTTGAGGTCAAGATATTCCATTCCAACCACATAAATCTTGATCTCTAGCCTCCCCCAAGTTGCTTTCTACTCAAACCCTCTTTCCACCAAATCCGATCCTATGAGAGAGAGCTGCGTGTTGGGGAGACTATCTTTTGAAGTACAAGAGCAAGGAGTTCATCATCAACACACCATGTATTACCTTTTGGAGAGTGGTGTCTCCTAGATTGGTTAGGTGTCACTTGGGAGCCTCCGTCAAGATTGTGGAGTTGAACCAAGGAGTTTGTACAGGCAAGGAGATCGCCTACTTCGTGAAGATCTACCCTAGTGAGGCAAGTCCTTCGTGGGCGATGGCCATGGTGGGATAGACAAGGTTGCTTCTTCGTGGACCCTTCGTGGGTGGAGTCCTTCATAGACTCGTGCAACCGTTACCCTTCGTGGGTTGAAGTCTCCATCAACGTGGATGTATGATAGCACCACCTATCGGAACCACGCCAAAAATCTCCGTGTCTCAAATGCGTTTTCACACTCAAATCCCATCCCTTTACATTCTTGCAACTTGCATGATTTACTTTCTACTGCTCATATACTCTTGACATGCTTGCTTTATATGTATTGTGAATGTTTAAACTTGTGCTAGAACTCCACTTCAACTTAAAGAAATTAAAAACTGCAACTTTTCTTACTAAGAGTCTATTCACCCCCTCTAGACACCTCTTCTTGATCCTTTCAATTGGTATCAGAGCTTTGGTCTACATTGCTTTGGTTTAAACACAATTGGAGGAAGATGGATGAGGCTACGTTGGGGAGTATTAGACATAGAGTGCCTATACTTGATTGAGAGTTCTTTCATGAGTGGAAAAATAAGATGCTTGAGATTTTCAATGAATATCATTTGAACAAGTGCATTACTAGCCCTTGTGCACCTCATGTTGATCCTTTGCATCCTGCCCTTGATGAGTCTATTGACATGATCCATAATCTTAGAACTGTCAATTTAATCACTAGAGGCTTGCCTAGAAACTTGATTGCTAGCTTTCCTGCTCTTGATTGTGCCTAACCATATGGAGATTCCTTGAGGAACGATTTCCAAACTATTCCTTGAAAGACTTAGATGAGATTCTTCATAAGTCTATTGCCTTGAGTAAGATGAGCTCCAATGATCCCAAATTTGGTGATTGTTTGTTTGAGCTTACTAATCTTATGAGTGCCAAAGTAGATGTTGGAATCATTGGCAATATCATTTGCAAAGTCATTAGAATTCATAGAGATGAACATTGTTACGGTCATACTTCTAATGAATCACTCTCTCTAGGAATTTATCCACCACATGACGATGTTGAACATGGATACTATGATGACGATGAGGATAGTGACTGTGATCTTGATGATGCAATGAGAAACTTTGGTCTTATGGCTAATCTTCGTGGCTACATGGCTGGAGGAAAGGAATGGGTTCTAGATAGTGGTTTTACCGATCATATGACCGGAGACAAAGATATGTTTCGTGAGCTTGCTGAAAATGATAGCCCTCGAAAGTATGTCACTTTTGGTGATAACTCAAAGGGTAAGGTGATTGGCCTTGGTAAGGTGGCCATCTCACATGATAGGTCCATACAAAATGTTATGCTCGTTGAATCTCTTGGCTACAATTTACTTTCCGTATCTAGACTTGCTGACTTTGGTTTCAATGACCTATTTACTAAAGTATATTGCCAAGTGTTTCGTAGAGATAATCATAAAATGATCTTTACCGGTACACGTAGAGGTGATGTTTACATTGTTGATTTCACTAAAAAGGCTCAACCTAGAACTTGCCTAATTGCTAAATCCTCGAAAGGTTGGTTGTGGCATAGAAGGTTAGGTCATGTGGGCATGTGAAATCTTGATATGCTTATTAAAGGTGATCATATCCTTGGAGTAAAAGATGCTATATTTGACAAGGATAGACTTTGTAGTGCTTGTCAAGCAGGAAAACAAGTTGGAGGAAGTCACCCCATGAAGAACATTATGACAACGAGAAGACCGCTCGAGCTACTTCATATGGATCTCTTTGGTCCCAATGCCTACAAGAGTCTCGGTGGTAACTCATTTGGTCTAGTCATAGTTGATGATTTTTCAAGATTTACGTGGGTGTTCTTTCTTGATGATAAATCGCAGGTCCAAAAGATCTTCAAGAACTTCGCTAGGAAGGCCCAAAATCAATTTTAAGTAAAGATCAAGAAGGTTCGCCGTGACAACAGAACGGAGTTCAAGAACGCAAACGTGGATACCTTTCTTGACGAAGAAGGGATTTCACATGGGTTCTCGGCTACATACATGCCTCAACAAAATGGAGTTGTTGAGAGGAAGAACCGAACTCTTATTGAGATGGCGAGAATGATGCTTGATGAGTACAAGACTCCAAAACACTTTTGGGCGGAAGCGGTTATGGCAGCCTGTCATGCAACAAATCGTTTGTATCTTCACAAGCTTCTCGGCAAGACGACAAACGAGATTCTCACCGGTAACAAACCCCAAGTTGGATACTTTCGAGTATTCGGCTCAAAGTGCTACATTCTTGATAAGCATCGTCGTTCTAAATTTGCTCCTAAATCTCATGAAGGTTTCCTACTTGGTTACTGTGACGCCTGGATAATTAAGCTACAGTAATCCTCCGCTAATGATGCCACGTCATCACATTACTGTTGCTAATCCTCACTTGATCCAAATCATGATTCAAATTCAAATTCAAAATTTAATGTCAAAAATCCAAGTTTGTCAAGCATGAAAACTAAAATGTTCAAAAGGTGGCAAATAATCCTTGGATATTTATCAAGTTGGAAGCAACCTCATTTGAGTTCCCAAAATGCCCCTGGGATTTTATCTTGTGGTCCAACAATAATTAAATTGGCCTTTCCAATTTCTGAAAATGGTTAGCCAACTCCTTTTGACTCCAAACTTTTTATGCAACCTCACTTTGTTCCTATCTATTTTTGTGCAAAGTGCCACATTTAACAAAAATAATTCAGTAGCTCTTTTAAATAGGAAACAGAGGCAATTCAAAAAAATAAATAAAAGAAAAGGCCACCACCCCCCTAGTGGGTTTCGTGGCCCAGCTGGCCATCCAGCTGGTCGGCCAGGCCGGCCCACTCGAACCACTCACGCCGCCGAGGGGATAAGTCTCCCCCTCGGCCTCGTCCTCGTCAGCCCCAGATTCCCCCCTCTCGCTCGGCTCTCTCCCTCTCGGTTCTCTCTGCCGGAGCGCCGTCGGCACCGTTGCCGTGGCCTCGACCCCTCCCTCACCACGCCGACGCGTCCAACGGCTCCACCGGCCTCCTCCACGTCGGCTACAAGCCCCGGATGAGCTCGGAGTCGGCGCATCAAGCGGATCGACGCCTCCCCGACTCGTCTCCCTTCTCGAACGCCGCTGCCCTCGTCGGCGTCTCCGGCCACCTCGACCCTCCCCGAGCCCACTGTCGCCTCCCTACGCTCCGCTGTGAGCCCTCGTCGTTTCCCCTTTTTTCCCTGCCGTCCTCCGTCACCGAGGCCGCTCCCGGGACTTGCGCTCGTCGCGTCCGCGTGCTACGCACGAGCTCACGCGCCCCGCATAGTAGTCCCTACGCGCCCGTGCCGCGCCGGCCACGCCCGACGCGCGTGCTCGCTTACCGCTACCATCCCCGGCGCGCTCACCGCGTCCCCGCAGCCCCAGCGCTCGCCGGCGTTGCCCTGTACAGCCGCCCTGCGTCGCCCTCCCGCTCCACCACAACTGCCTGCCCCATCTCCCCCTAGCGTCGCGCCGCCCCTGCCCTGCAGCCCCGCCGCCGTCGTTGTTGCTTTGCCGCGCCGGCCGCCCCTCCTCGCGCCGCCTACCATCGCCTCCTGCTGGCCGCCGCTCATCGGCGCTGGCGCCTGCTGCCGTGGCCGGCGCCTCCCCCGCTGGCCTGCGCGCACGCCCGTTCGGGTGCGGCCCCGAACACTAGCGCCCATTTGGGCATCGCCTGCATCCGCCGCCCGGCGCCCGCACACATTAGCCCGCTTGGCCACATGGGCCTATGACAGTGGGGCCCGCCCCCAATACGAAATTAAAATTAGTTAAAATAATTAAATATTAATTAATTAATTAGTAATCGAGTCAATTAGCTTAATTAACTTAACTTAATTAGCATAATTGCCTAATTTAGTTAATTAACACAGTTAGTTTAGTTAGGTCAATGGCAGATGGGCCCCACAGGCCCTTTTGACCAGTCAACCCGGTCAGAGTTGACTGTTGACCCTGCTAACATCATGATGACGTCATGCTAATGTAGTAAACTTATTTTCGTTTTAAATTTAAATTGCAGAATGTCTTTAAACTTCGGAAAAACATAGAAAATGAACCGTAGCTCGGATCGAAAAACTTTGTACATGAAAGTTGCTCAGAACAACGAGATGAATCCGAATATGCCCTCCGTTAGTCTGCCACACATCCCTAGCATAGCGAACATGCAACCTTTCCCCTCCGGTTCATTTGTCCGACAGACGTCCGGAACCGGGAATACTTTCCCGGATGTTTTCCCCCTTCGCCGGTATCACCTCCTACCGTGTTAGGTCACACCCGGCACATCTTATTGCCATGTTATGCTTTGTGGTGCTAAGTTGCTTTATATTTACTGTTTCTTCCCCCTCTTCTCTCCGATAGACCCCGAGACCGATGCTGCCCTTGTGATCGACTACGTCGACGACGACCCCCCTCCTTGCCAGAGCAACCAGGCAAGCAAACCCCCCTTTGAGCATTCCGATATCGCCCATTTCTTTCCCTCTCATGCTTGCATTAGAACTGCTACTGCTTTCTGTATGATCCTACTCTGATGCATAGCCTGTTGTTGTTACCTGCTTTCATACCTTACCTAATTATCCTAAACTGCTTAGTATAGGTTGGTTAGAGATCCATCAGTGACCCCCACCTTGTCCCAGTTGCCCCGCTTTATGTTCGATGACTCGATCAACGTGATCGACGTCCAGGCCGCGACACCGCACATCACCCCCCTAGTTGTACGACTCTGCAGAGTTAACATCGAGTGCCGAGGGTGGTACCTATTACATCACTCCTGATGAGATCTCCGTAGTGTAGCTTTATGGTCGAGGTCATCGAGGGTGATTTCCTCCTTAACCACTTCCGTTACGGCTCTATCGTGCAACCCATCAAACATGAACCTCGAGGGTGGATCCTCTTATGTTCACCTTGATGACAACATCAAGTGGAATTCACCGGGGGTGATTCCTCGGGTTTTCCCTTTGGTGTTAGACACACAGTTACTATGGTTACTATGACTTTACACTGAACCATGTTACTAAAGATGGGTCGACCCTGAGGGGTACCCGCGCGAGCTTAATAGTGAGTGATGTGGAGTCGGGTTAACCTGGAAGGTGCCCACGAGATACTTACGAGGCGTGGCCGGGCATTCTTAGCCCTTGCCGCAAGTAGTCGAGACGGGGCGACGGGGTCACATTGATCGTGAGTCTCTGCTCGTTACCGCGCGTTCCTAATCCACTACGATTTGGATATTTGATCCGAGGGGCCTCTGTCCTGATAACACTAACCATCACATGGGCATAGTATGGGCGTTCTGCGTCGTATCCATCAGCCGAAGCTTAATAGACGTCAGCGACTGAGCGGCGCGCGCCGGGTTGGACTGGAAAGCACCTACCTTGTTGAAGGAGGTAGCTAGGTCTGCTCACCGGCCGCGTACGCAACGTGCAGGAGTTCCCGGGAAGATGGCCCATGACCCCTGGGGGCATAGGTTTAGTCCGGCGTGCTGGCCTCTCTATTGAGCCTAGGTCGGGTTGCGGCGTATTGTTTGGCCGAGGCCGGGCATGACCCAGGAAAGTGTGTCCGACCGGAGTTAATCGAGCGTGGTGGGTAAGTTGGTGCGCCCCTGCAGGGAAGAAAACATCTATCAATAGCCTGTCCTACAGTAACGGACACTTGGAGTTGTATCCTGATCGATACAACTAGAACTGGATACTTGTGATGAGAAATGGATTGTGATGAGACTTGGATATGAGATGATAACTGGATAGTATGGCTCTGGGATTGCTTTCTCGCAGGGAGTCGAGAGAGGATCTCTGGCCGAGGTTGATAACACTTCTACTACTTTACTTTATGCTACTCTACTCCCTCCTGTTTCCAGAAGATGCTAGTCTTCTATAGGCTAGGCTTTCCCCTTCCCTTCTGGCATTCTGCCGTTTAGTCCACAGACACAACCCACTCCTTTGATACAGATGCATACTTAGTTTAGATCTGATGTAACTCTTGCGAGTACTTTGGATGAGTACTCACGGTTGCTTTGCTACTTCTTTTCCCCCATGCCCGATTGTTGCGACCAGATGACGGATCCCAGGAGCTAGACGACGCCACTGATGAATACTACTACCCGAAGGATGCCTACTACTACGTGAAGACCGCTGACGACTTGGAGTAGTTAGGAGGCTCCCAGGCAGGAGGCCTTGCCTTTTCGATCGTTGTTGCTTTTGTACTAGCCTTCTTAAGGCAATCTTGTCTAACTTATGTCTGTACTCAGATATTGTTGCTTCCGCTGACTCTTGTGTATTCGAGCTTATGTATTCGAGCCCTCGAGGCCCCTGGCTTGTAATATAAAGCTTGTATTATTTTAATTTGTGTCTAGAGTTGTGTTGTGATATCTTCCTGTGAGTCCTTGATCTTGATCGTACACATTTTCATGTATGATTAGTGTACGATTGAATCGAGGGCATCACAAGTTGGTATCAGGGCCGACTGCCTGTAGGTAGCCCCCTTTCCAACTCCTTGGCCGAAGTCGAGTCTAGTCACTACAAAAACTTTTACTAACATGGTTGTGTGTCTTACGGGCCCCCGTCGCCATATGGGTGGTGTTAGGATCTTTTACTCCTCGTCTATACTCTGGGACTCTGATCTCTCTTCTATTCGGGTTAACAGGTTTTACTAACTCGAACATTAGGATCTCGTGATCACATCCACCCGGAGAGCCCCCTTATTTCAAATGATCGCCTGCAGCATCAGAAGATTCTGAAGATACTCTACGATATTATCTCGAGACTTTGTGCCTGTTGCCTTTGCAATTCCCTACCAGCGAAATATCCTTATGGATAACTACACACACTTGCCAATCTTACATTCTATCCCCTTGATCTTGTTACTACAAGATGCCCTGAACTACTCTCCTTTTTTTCCAAGAATCCTTTGAGCTTACTGCCTTGCAGTTCCTTGTCATCTGAATACCCCTACAGATAAATTTGTGCACCTATCGAGTATCCGCTCGTCCTCAGTTGATTCATGTACTTCAAAAAATCTTTGTAATACCATTCGTTCTTGTGAAAATCCTCAACAGCCTTTTTTCTTGAATTTCTTGCTTGCTTGCATTATGGTCAATACCATAAGTCTAGTAATCTTATTGTCATCCTTTATCTTTATCATTTTAAGTCCGTTGATACAATATGTTGCGAATGCTCGCAATCCTCAATCAGATCCTAGAATTCATCCTTCCGGCTCAGACGTCATTTTGAACATGAGCTGGTTCTCGACCAATCTTTTTGTCGTCGATTGTGCCCCTAGGTCTATTCTACTTATCCATCCTTGATCAGAGCGTCTTCTTCTGATCCCCCGAATTGGAAATCATAATTCCTTTGCATTTAAGCTTTGGAATTATCAGATATTTCCAAAATTCGATGCCTCTGCATTATTTCTTCTTCTGATTGAATATCGATACTCACTGAGGGAGTCCTGGATTAGGGGGTGTCCGGATGGACGGACTATACCTTCAGCCGGACTCCTGGACTATGAAGATACAAGATTGAAGACTTCGTCCCGTGTCCGAAAAGGGCTTTCCTTGGCGTGGAAGGCAAGCTTGGCGATACGGATATGTAGATCTCCTACCATTGTAACCGACTTTGTGTAACCCCAACCCTCTTTGGTGTCTATATAAACCAAAGGGTTTTAGTCCGTAGGACGAGATAGAGAACAACAATCATACCATAGGCTAGCTTCTAGGGTTTAGCCTCTCCGATCTCGTGGTAGATCTACTCTTGTACTACCCATATCATCAATATTAATCAAGCAGGACGTAGGGTTTTACCTCCATCAAGAGGGCCCGAACCTGGGTAAAACTTCGTGTCCCTTGCCTCCTGTTACCATCCGGCCTAGACGCACAGTTCGGGACCCCCTACCCGAGATCCGCCGGTTTTGACACCGACATTGGTGCTTCCATTGAGAGTTCCTCTGTGTCGTCGCCGTTAGGCTTGATGGCTCCTACGATCATCAATAGCGATGCAGTCCAGGGTGAGACCTTCCTCCCCGGACAGATCTTCGTCTTCGGCGGCTTCGCACTACGGGCCAATTCACTTGGCCATCTGGAGCAGATCGAAAGCTATGACCCTAGCCGTCAGGTCAGATTTGGAGGTTTGAACTACACGGCTGACATCCGCGGGGACTTGATCTTCGATGGATTCGAGCCACTGCCGAGTGCGCCGCACTGTCATGTCGAGCATGATCTAGCTCTGCCGCCGAACAGTCCTCTGGAGGCCGCACCCGCATCAGCTTCGACCCTTAATTCGGAGCCAACCGCGCCGATCAAGGATGGGTGGTTGGACGCCGCCTCGGGGGCTGCGATCCCAACGGCGATCGAGCCAAACACCAGCCCCGCACTCCGCGAGACTCGTGACTCCAAGGAGCTGGAGTCCTCCCCGGACTCCGAACCCTCCGTGCCCCTGCCGATCGAATCCGATTGGGCACCGATCATGGAGTTTACTGCCGCGGACATCTTTCAGCACTCGCCTTTCGGTGATATTCTGAAGACACTAAAGTCTCTCTCTTTATCAGGAGAGCCCTGGCCAGACTACGGTCGGCAAGCTTGGGATACAGACGATGAAGAAATTCAAAGCCCACCCACCACCCACTTTGTAGCCACTGTCGACGATTTAACCGACATGCTCGACTTCGACTCCGAAGACATCGACGGTATGGACGCTGATGAAGGAGACGATGAAGAACCAACGCCTATTGGGCCCTAGAAAGCCACCTCGTCATATGACGTATAGATGGTGGACGCACCAAAAGATGACGACGAGGAGCGGAAGGACGCACCAAAGGCTTGTTCCCTCGAGAAGCAGTCAAAGCGGCGACGCAAGCGCCACCCCAAATACCGCCTCGACAGAAATAACGATCACACGGACCCAGCACTGGAGCAGGGCGAACTGCTGCCGGACAACGACAATCCGAATAATCAAACCGAACAAACAAATTCTATCAAAGATAATGGTCTGGACGACATAACGTCGGACAGGCACCCGGAGCAGCAGAATGCCCGTAAAAGGCTTGTTGCCACCGCGAGGAGTCTTAAAAATCAGAAGCAAAGGCTCAAGGCTGCGCAAGACACACTCCAAATCAGATGGAGTAAAATACTCAACACAGCAGAGAGGTACGACGACAATCGCCCCTCCAAGAGCTACCCAAAGCGGAAGTTGCTACCTGAATTCGATGAGGAGGCCTCAGACCCCCCACAACCAAACATCAAAGCAGCCACCTGCCGGATAGACGACCCTTCTGCCAACACAGAGCGGCATACAACGCCACTCACAATACAACACGCGACCCATGCGAGGGCTCGCACCCAAAGGACGGCGCAACAAGATCCATCTATGGACCACGCAAGCGCGCCCTAGCATACAATGCAACACAACAAACATCCGAACAATGCGGCACACCCAGCTACAGGGGTGCCGCACACCCCCTATGTTTCACCGATGAGGTGTTGGACCATGAATTTCTAGAGGGATTCAAACCCGTAAACATAGAGACATACGATGGAACAATAAACCCTGGGGTCTGGATTGAGGACTACATCCTTCATATCCATATGGCTCGAGGAGATGATCTCCACGCCATCAAGTACTTACCCCTCAAGCTCAAAGGGCCAGCTCGTCACTGGCTTAAAAGCCACCCCGAAAGCTCCATTGGAAGTTGGGAAGAGCTTGAAGATTCCTTTCGGGCAAATTTTCAAGGGACTTATGTCCGGCCTCCGGATGCGGACGATTTGAGTCATATAACTCAACAGCCCGGAGAGTCAGCCCGAAAGCTTTGGAACGGGTTTCTTACTAAAAAGAACCAGATTGTCGACTGTCCGGACGCCGAAGCCTTGGCAGCTTTTAAGTATAGCGTCCGTGACGAATGGCTCGCCAGATACCTCGGCCAAAATAAGCCGAGAACGATGGCCGCATTAACAAGCCTCATGACCCGCTTTTGCACGTGTGAGGACAGTTGGTTAGCCAGATGTAGCACCAGCGACCCCAGTACATCCGAAGTTAGAGATGGAAACAGGAAATCACGGTGCAACAGCAATAACAAACGCCGGAATAAAGAAGACAGCACGAAGGGCATGGAAGTAAACGCCGGATTCAAAAGCTCTCGGCCAGGTCAGCAAAAGCCGCCCTCTAAAGGCACCAGGGATGAACTCTCCAGCCTCAACAAAATTTTGGACCAAGTATGTCAGATCCATAGTACCCCTGGTAAACCTGCTAATCATACCCACAGAGAATGTTGGGTCTTCAAGCAGACCCAAGGGGGAGGATACACCAAGTGCAGACGAGGACGAGCCTCCCAAGCAAGACACTGGGGAACAAAAGAAATTTCCACCAGAAGTCAAAACAATAAACGTGTTACACGTGATCAAGGGAAAAACAACGCGGCACTCCCAGGAAAATATACCCAAGTGCCTGTCACCGCGGAGTCCTGCCACTGGTTGTCTCAACTGATCTCTTTCGACCATCGCAATTACTCAGCAAGTATCCGATGTGCAAGAGGGGCTGCCTTGGTATTAGATCCAGTAATTGGCGGATATCACTTCACACGAGTCTTGATGGACGGTGGCAACAGTCTAAACCTAATATATCAGGATACAATCCGCGGGATGGGGTTAGACCCAACAAAAATTTGCCATAGCAATACTACCTTTAAAGGAGTAATGCTAGGCCCAGGGGCTCATTGTACGGGCTCCCTCCTACTACAAGTTATATTCGGCTCCCCCGATAACTTCCGTCGTGAGCATTTAACCTTCCACATCGCTCCGTTCCAAAGTGGCTATCAAGCACTGCTCGGACACGAAGATTTCGCTCGCTTTAATGCAATACCACACTACGCCTCCCTCACACTCAAGATGCCCGGTCCACGTGGCATCATTTCAGTGAACAGAAATATCAAGCTATCTCTGCGCGCCGAAGAGAGTGCGGCTGCCCTGGTAGCCGCACACTAAAGGCGCCCGGACCAGCGAAAGCATCCAATAGGTCGTCAAGACCTCAGACACAACTAATCAAGTCCGGCACTGCTATTTATACCGAATAGGTGGTCACACCCCTATTTGTCAATACAAGGGGCTCAACGCGCACAGACAAATGGCAATTTTTTCTCATCTTGAATTATACATGGTTTTTTTAAAAACTATCTTTTTGCACGACAACTTTTTCACCTAAATTCCTCTCTTTTACAGACGATCATCGTGCTACACCCGTCCAGGATACGGCACAACGGAGACACAGGCGCAGACGTGCAGCAGGGACCCGCTCCAAGGATTCTTTTTAGATTAAGACCCTGCGTAAACCTTTTTTACTGTCTCTTGTTGATACATATCCACCGTTGAGAAGGATGCTGACGTCTTGGCATGTGGCCACACCAGAACAATGCACGTACCTGGACACAAGAGGCTTCTTACAAAGGCCATTATTCAGGCCCGGTTTATACCACAAAGACCGAATACCTTAGGGAGTGTTCGGCGTCGCGAGTTTGGCCTTATATGCATCAGCTCCGAATCATTGTCTTTGGTCAAATGTTGGGTTTGCCCGGCTCCTGTGTTTTGGTGCCTTACGTTCCGCTTTACCGGCTAAGGTAACACCAGGAGAACTACTGTGATTGTGCCCTGGTTCATCCGGACGAGCACCTCAGTAGAGAAAGCCGAAAACTGACTGTCATGATATAGCGTGAGACTGGCCAACCACTCGATGACCTGTTGGAATGTTAGAATTCCCCCAGCCTTAACGAAGGGCCGTTTTCCGGCCAGGCATGTATGCACCCCGGGATCGGGAGAGTGCGGAGCCACCAGGGGCTATCTAGTAGCCCCACTGTCAAACTCCTATGGCTAAGTGAAAGTGCTAAAGCATTATAGTCCGGTTGCCTCGCTCGCTCCGCTATCACCTCCTTAATAGGACCAAGACGTTGGGTTAAGTGTGAACGCGTGTTTTTTGCGAGCACCTCCGCATTATATGTGTGGGGGTTGAAGCCGACGGCTGCAATCTTTCATGTTATACACATGTATACATAAAAGGCCGTCAAGGAGGCATCATATTACTTTCAGGAAAAAGTATAAAAATAGCCTTATAAAAAATTTATAAAAGCATTTTGCTTACAATGAGATTACATATACTCAAACATAATATTTTTTGAGCACTGGGTCTCTATCAAAAGAGCACCCTCAAGAACTTCTTCAAAGTAGTGCTCAGCAGCCATTCGGCCTATGGCCGAATCCCGCGCTACAACAGTGGTAGCATCCATCTCTGCACAGTATGCTTTAACACGGGCAAAGGCCATCCGTGAGCCTTCTATGCACGCCGACCTCTTCATCGCATCAATGCGCGACACCACGTCAAGGAGCTGATGCACCAAGCTGAAATAGTTGTTCGGTTTTGGCCTTTCCGGCCATAGCTGATCCACAACAGACCTCATGGCGAGTCCGGACAACCTATTCAGTTCGGCCCATTCGGCTAATTGGTCAGTCAATGAAAGCGGACGCTCGGTAGAATGGAATTGTGTCCAAAACAGCTAGTCCACTTCACGGTCCGTCTGACCCTGGAAGTACTTGGCCGCATCGGCAGCGCTCGCCGCCAAATCCATATACACATCCTCTGAACTCCACAGCCGATCCAGAGAGGCATACCGTGGATCTCCGAACTTCCTTCGCAACATAAAGGATTTCCCAGTTACAATATCCCCGGCTTCCCGCAGCTCCCCCTTCTTTGCCCTCATAGCAAAGCGAATGTCTTTTCTCGTCGCAGCAACCTTCTCAAGGTCTGATGCCTTCACTAGGTTTTCCTATTTAAGAACCCGACAACGGTCGGCGGCGGCTTTTAATTCTATGGCCATCTTGGCCATCTTATCCCGGCTCTCGCCATGCGCGGCCTTCTCAGTTTTCAACTCTTCGGCCGCCTTCAAAGCAGCCGCATTACTAAACCTCGCTTGTTCCTTGGCTCGGGCAAGTTCTGCCTGCAAGGCTTCAACAGTGGCAGCTCCATTTGCAGTCACAACATATTAAAGATACTGGCATAATGCTGCTCTTACTATGTGGCGTTTACCAGATAATGACACTTACCCTGTGCCTCGTCAAGCCTTTTGTTAACAAGCTCAATGTCGGCGTCTGCCGCATCCAACTGCCGTTTTAAATGGGCAAACTCGCTAGTCCGGCTAGCCACCGGAGCTTCCATCACCTGCACATAGAGGCAGTATGGCTATTACCTGGGAATATGATCCTCTGTTCGTCGTTGTTTCCAACGACAACAAGAGTCTCAGGGGCTACTATCTACACAGGGCACACCTAGCATGTGCAGGACTATCATACATTATTTTACGTACCTCAAAGCCTGTCAGTAGACTCATAAAAGCTTCATGCAATCCGCTTTCGGCGGACGAGATTCTCTCCATCACCGTATTCATCAGCACACGGTGTTCATCTGAGATGGCCGCTCGCCCCACCAACTCCCTCAGAACATCCGATCGCACACCAAACGGTGCTGGACTCTTTTTTCGCTCTCTTCAGGAGTCGGACACTAGGAGCTTCGGGGGTCAATGGGATTATCTTCTGGCCTCACCGGACCCGGAGAGGCCCTCCGCGACGACACTTCGAGGTCGCCCACTTCCGGAGCGGAGGAGTCCGGAGGGGGGGTTTCGCTCTCCATCATCTCTGGAAGAAGATCCCGCGAAGACGAGCTCATTTGAGAAGGGCTAAGGCCCGAACTGCAAAGATATATGCGGTGGTTATTTTCTCAGAAGAAAAAGATGGCATACCTATACTATTAAAGTATTTCGGGTCACTTATGACTCGCTGGAGTTGATCCCCCCGCGGACTTTGTGCGGCAAAAGCACCCCCCAAGGTAGGACCCTTAGTGGGAGACTTCTTCTCCCGTTTGGAAGCTTCGGCGTCCAAATCCCTGGGCGCAGTCCTTTTCCTCCTCCGGTCGTCTTCATGGAGACGCTCGCTCCCTCGGTTAGAATGGGCAGCGTTGGGGGCCCGCGTCCGCCTGTATTATCCTTCCCAGTATCTTCCTTCAAGGGCTCCGGGCAAGGTGCGACCTGGAGCATCTTTTCCAATACCGGATTGTCCAAACCCTCAGGGAGGGGGGCCGAACACCGAATAAACTTCACCTTTGTTAGCCAGTCCTGGTCAAAAAGCGAACTCTCAGAAATAACTTCGTAACAAATGAGAGATAGTATGTTCGGCCAGAAGATTCCTTACCTGTTCGGCGGCGTGGTTACTGCTCAGGCCCACGTCCTCGGTGATTTCCGAACACTCTACCTGAGGTCCGAAGAATGTCTTGTACATCTCCTCGTGCGTCAGGCTGAGGAAATTTTGGATGACACGCGGTCCCTCGGGATTGAACTCCCACAAGCGAAGGGGCCGGCGTTTGCAAGGCTGGACTTGACGAACCAACATAACTTGTATTACCGAAACCAAACTAAAATCTCCATTGAAGAGATCTCGAATGCGGCTTTGCAGTATAGGCACGTCCTTGGCTGGGCCCCAGCTCAGACCTCTGCTGATCCATGACATCAGTTGTGGTGGAGGGCCTGAGCGGAAAACAGGGGCGGCCGCCCACTTGGCACTTCTAGGAGCCGTGATGTAGAACCACTCCTGTTGCCACAATTCAGACACCTCTGGAATGGAACCTTTGGGCCATGGAGCTCCCGTCATCCTGCATATTTAGGCACCTCCACACGCTGCATGTTGCCCCTCGATCATCTTCGGTTTTACTTCAAAGGTCTTGAGCCACAAGCCAAAGTGAGGGGTAACCCGGAGGAAGGCCTCACACACGACAATAAATGTCATGATATGAAGAAAGGAGTACGGAGCTAGATCATGGAAGTCTAGCCCGTAATAAAACATCAAGCCCCTGACGAAAGGATCCAGAGCAAGGCCTAGACCTCGGAGGAAGTGGGAGACGAACACGACGCTCTCGTTGGGTTTGGGGGAGGGGACGGCCTGCCCTCGAGCAGGCAGCCGATGCACAACCTCGGCGGTCAGATATCTGGCCTCCCTCAACTTTTTGGTGTCTTCTTCCGTGACGGAGGAAGGCACCCATCGGCCTTGAAGGCTAGATCCGAACATGATTAAAGGTTCAGAGCACCTGACTTGAACTTTGGGTGTTTGAGCTTGAGGTGGGGGAAGGATTCGATTGAGCACGGGAGGGAAAAGGTAAAAGCCTTGTCCCTTTATAAAGAGGGTGAATATCAAGCATCCTCTCCGTGGCCGTTTGGACTTGCCTATAGTCTAGGAGTCCTAGAAGCGGTTGGGTTACCCACGCCCATATTGATGAGAATCCCGGAATAAGGGGACACAAACTCTGCTTTAACAAGACGTGCCAAGGAAACCGCCTCGCGTGACACGCTGAGGTGGGATAATAAAACGATTCGAATAAAGGCTTGGCCATGGTGCGTCGCACTATGGAATATGTCAGCAGATTAGAGTTGTGTAAATATTATTCTCTCTATGGCAATATGTGGAAACTTATTTTGCAGAGCCGGACACTATCTTTGTGTTCAAAATCTTCTATGAAGTACTTGGAGGAGGAACCCGCCTTGCAATGCCGAAGACAATCTGCGCGCCGGACTCGTCGTCATTGAAGCCTGGTTCAGGGGCTACTGAGGGAGTCCTGGATTAGGGGGTGTCCGGATGGACGGACTATACCTTCAGCCGGACTCCTGGACTATGAAGATACAAGATTGAAGAATTCGTCCCGTGTCCGGAAGGGGCTTTCCTTGGCGTGGAAGGCAAGCTTGGCGATACGGATATGTAGATCTCCTACCATTGTAACCGACTTTGTGTAACCCTAACCCACTCCGGTGTCTATATAAACCAGAGGGTTTTAGTCCGTAGGACAAGATAGAGAACAATAATCATACCATAGGCTAGCTTCTAGGGTTTAGCCTCTCCGATCTCGTGGTAGATCTACTCTTGTACTACCCATATCATCAATATTAATCAAGCAGGACGTAGGGTTTTACCTCCATCAAGAGGGACCGAACCTGGGTAAAACTTCGTGTCCCTTGCCTCCTGTTACCATCCGGCCTAGATGCACAGTTCGGGACCCCCTACCCGAGATCTGCCGGTTTTGACACTGACACTCACATCAGCTCCGTTGTGGATCGCCGGATCCATTATTGGATTATCATCCGACAGTGTCCTTCATATTCAAAGAACCTCGTGAAGTTCTTTCCCAAATACATAATGCCTTTGGTAATTGTATCTCTCCTTTTGTCAACCATGCTCTGCTTTCGAGCTTGTGTTGTTTACTTCTGAAGTTTGTGGAATAGGTTACTAAGATGCCCCTATGGGTTGAACCTATGCCTCCCATAATCTGTTTGAACCCGAGAGTTTTAACGAGTCTTACTCTTTTGGTGTTTTGCCAGATAACATTTCAACCCTACAACTTCATTGAACGCGAGAAGTAAATGAGAGGTTATGCATTGAAGAAGTGGGAGTCGACCTTGAACTTTGTGTTCATGCCCATGGACCTAATGTGGATCTTATCATGGAAGCTTCTTGTGATATAATAATCCCCTTATTATTAGTTATTACGGTATCTGTGAATTGATCCTTTACAACCGTGGATCCGACCATGATTGTTCTTCTTTGATCCCATTTCTCGGACAAGTTAAAACATCTGACTTCTACAGATCAATGTGTCTGCCCGACCTCTGTTATGATCTACCTTTGAGTATTACCCATGGTATCTTGAGGATATCATGCCATTACTCTACATCTTATGATTTTTTGATGAAGTACTACCTTACCCTGTCTTTGTCACTTCATGGGTTCTGGGTTGTTTATCAATCGAGAACACCGATAAGAGAATCGATCCCGCACTCCGATGCAACAACTCTAAGTAATTTTCGTTGCTTACGAGTTTAATAATCCTTCAAGTTATTCCTAGCCTGATCAACTACATCATTATCGTGCTAATTCTAACTGTGCTACCTGGTCCTTATGATCGAAACAACTTCCATCGACGAGCTAAGCCTACGTCGATCTTCCTCATCTTATCATTCCACCTTGAACAACAAGCTTGATTTCAAGCTTGTGTCAAATCCGTGGTTCTCATAGAATTTCACTTCTTCCTCCCTTTTGCTTGATGTCATCACTGCTCGATGGCATCTTCATAGAGCCTCTCGACAAAGGCGTCATGATCAGCATCAACATTTTGACTTCTGTTGAAATGACAATTGAATTCATGGTGAGAAATACCATCCTTGACCTATGATGATTTGAGTTATCATTGACTACCCCCTCGTCTTGTTTCCAACACATGATTGATCATGTCTTGATTATACCTTGGGACTCCTTGCTATTCCTGCAATTGTTCGTTGAGTATTTCTTGTGATCTTCAACTCCAACCCCTACTTGGAACACCATGTTTATGCTACCTTGAAGCATGACTGAGGTTTTCCGAATATCAACAAGAACATTGGAGGCGTAGTGCTAAATGTTTCTTGATCAATTATCCAAACACCGTTGTATGGGTAAGCATCATGATTCTCCTTGCCCCATTAACTAAATGGATAAGTACTTGATGTCTTGTCTTGTATATGATGCTCTATTTGTTCTTGGGAAGTATATACTCTAATACTTTGTTATAAGCACCTTTTTCCTTTCCATTGTTTTGTTTAACCTTTCTTGTGATCTATATGATCTAACCAGTAATAGTTCCCTACTTATATAACACCTTGGTGTACAAGCTCTGTCTGTAAGCCCTTGTGACTATTGTTGATGACATTCTTGTAGCCGCCGATGGACGAGAACTTTGCCTATTGGTCCGCCTCATCTTAACGAGAAGGAAAATGGTTCTCTTCGTCCCTCGCCCTTGGTACCAACGTTGTTACCAACATAACTGACAGGCTATCCTCTGACCTACCTTGCTATCATGACCATACATATGTTAGCGCCCTTCCTACCTTTAACCCACATGGTGGGCCCATAACCCATAGCTCCACAGGATCGAAACCTGACTCTCATGTACATCTTTGTCCTCCAAAATTATTCCACATGCTTGGCTTCGTATGTAATTCACGAGCCACCTTCTTGTGATCTGTTTTGCTATTAGATGCAATACTTATTTTCGATGCACCGAACCCCTTTCACACTCTGTTTCAGACATCAAACGATTGTCCATCCACTTGAAGCTTCTTATTGCTCCTCCTTACCTTGCTCCCGATGACTTTCTTGAGTTTCAACTCGAGAGATGCCTCGATGCCATGTCGCGAGATAGCCCCCAGGTACCTATCTTGTGTTGAGCCCCATCCTTTTCGAGTCTTTCCTCCTACTACACCCCTTAAATCTCGGGACGAGATTTCTTGTAGTGGAGGAGAATTGTGACGCCCGGATAATTAAGCTACAGTAATCCTCCGCTAATGATGCCACGTCATCACATTACTGTTGCTAATGCTCACTTGATCCAAATCATGATTCAAATTCAAATTCAAAATTTAAAGTAAAAAATCCAAGTTTGTCAAGCATGAAAACTAAAATGTTCAAAAGGTGGCAAATAATCCTTGGATATTTATCAAGTTGGAACCAACCCCATTTGAGTTCCCAAAATGCCCCTGGGATTTTATCTTGTGGTCCAACAATAATTAAATTGGCCTTTCCAATTTCTGAAAATAGTTAGCCAACTCCTTTTGACTCCAAACTTTTTATGCAACTTCACTTTGTTCCTATCAATTTTTGTGCAAAGTGCCACATTTAACAAAAATAATCTAGTAGCTCTTTTAAATAGGAAACATAGGCAATTCAAAAAAATAAATAAAAGAAAAGGCCACCACCCCCCTAGTGGGCCTCGTGGCCCAGCTGGCCATACGGCTGGTCGGCCAGGCCGGCCCACTTGAACCACCCACGCCGCCGAGGGGATAACTCTCCCCCTCGGCCTCGGCCTCGTCAGCCCCAGATCCCCCCCCCCTCTCGCTCGGCTCTCTCCCTCTCGGTTCTCTCTGCCAGAGCGCTGTCGGCACCGTTGTCGTGGCCTCGACCCCTCCCTCACCACGCTGACGCGTCAACGGCTCCACCGGCCTCCTCCACGTCGGCTACAAGCCCCGGATGGAGCTCGGAGTCGGCGCATCAAGCGGATCGATGCCTCCCCGACTCGTCTCCCTTCTCGAACGTCGCTGCCCTCGTCGTCGTCTCCGGCCACCTCGACCCTCCCCGAGCCCACTGCCGCCTCCCTACGCTCCGCTGTGAGCCCTCGCCGTTTCCCCTTTTTTCCCTACCATCCTCCGTCACCGAGGCCGCGCCCGGGCCTTGCACTCGTCGCGTCCGCGCCCGTGGCCGCGTGCTACGCACGAGCTCGCGTGCCCCGCATCGTAGTCCCTACGCGCCCATGTCGCGCCAGCCACGCCCGACGCGCGTGCCCGCTTACCGCTACCCTCCCCGGCGCGCTCACCCCATCCCCCCAGCCCCAGCGCTCGCTGGCGTCGCCCTGTACAACTGCCCTGCGTCGCCCTCCCGCTCCACCACAACTGCCTGCCCCGTCTCCCACTAGCGCCGCGCCACCCCTGCCCTGCAGCCCCGTCGCCGCTGTTGTTGCTTCGCCGCGCCGGCCGCCCCTCCTCGCGCCGCCTACCATTGCCTCCTGCTGACCGCCGCTTGTCGGCGCTGGCGCCTGCTGCCGTGGCTGGCGCCTCCCCCGCTGGCCTGGGCGCACGCCCGTTCGGGTGCGGCCCCGAACGCCAGCGCCCGTTTGGGCATCGCCTACATCCGCCGCCCGGCGCCCGCACCCGTTAGCCTGTTTGGCCACATGGGCCTATGACAGTGGGGCCCGCCCCCAAAACGAAATTAAAATTAGTTAAAAATAATTAAATATTAATTAATTAATTAGTAATCAAGTTAATTAGCTTAATTAACTTAACTTAATTAGCATAATTGCCTAATTTAGTTAATTAACACAGTTAGTTTAGTTAGGTCAATGGCCAATGGGCCCCACAGGCCCTTTTGACCAGTCAACCCGGTCAGAGTTGACTGTTGACCCTGCTGACGTCATGATAACGTCATGCTGATGCAGTAAACTTATTTTTGTTTTAAATTTAAATTGTAGAATGTCTTTAAAACTTCGGAAAAACATAGAAAATTAACCGTAGCTCAGATCGAAAAACTTTGTACATGAAAGTTGCTTAGAACGACGAGACGAATCCGAATACGCCCTCTGTTCGTCTGCCACACATCCCTAGCATAGCGAACATGCAACCTTTCCCCTCTGGTTCATCAGTCCGACAGACATCCGGAACCGGGAATACTTTCCCGGATGTTTTCCCCCTTCGCCGGTATCACCTCCTACCGCGTTAGGTCACACCCGGCACATCTTATTACCATGTTATGCTTTGTGGTGCTAAGTTGCTTTATATTTACTGTTTCTTCCCCCTCTTCTCTCCGATAGACCCCGAGACCGATGCTGCCCTTGTGATCGACTACGTCGATGATGACCCCCCCTCCTTGCCAGAGCAACCAGGCAAGCAAACCCCCCTTTGAGCATTCCGATATCGCCCATTTCTTTCCCTCTCATGCTTGCATTAGAACTGCTACTGCTTTCTGTATGATCCTACTTTGATGCATAGCCTGTTGTTGTTACCTGCTTTCATACCTTACCTAATTATCCTAAACTGCTTAGTATAGGTTGGTTAGAGATCCATCAGTGACCCCCACCTTGTCCCAGTTGCCCTGCTTTATGTTCGATGACTCGATCAACATGATCGACGTCCAGGCCCCGACACCGCACATCACCCTCCCCCCCTAGTTGTATGACTCTGCAGAGTTAACATCGAGTGCCGAGGGTGGTACCACTTACATCACTCGTGATGAGATCTCCGTAGTGTAGCTTTACGGTCGAGGTCATCGAGGGTGATTTCTTCCTTAACCACTTCCGTTACGGCTCTGTCGTGCAACCCATCAAACGTGAACCTCGAGGGTGGATCCTCTTACGTTCACCTTGATGACAACATCAAGTGGAATTCATCGGGGGTGATTCCTCGGGTTTTCCCTTTGGTGTTAGACACACAGTTACTATGGTTACTATGACTTTACACTGAACCATGTTACTAAAGACGGGTCGACCCTGGGGGGTACCCGCGCGAGCTTAATAGCGAGTGATGTGGAGTCGGCTTGACCTAGAAGGTGCACGCGAGATACTTACGAGGCGTGGCCGGGCATTCTTAGCCCTTGCCGCAAGTACTCGAGACGGGGCGACGTGGTCACATTGATCATGAGTCTCTGCTCGTTACTGCGCATTCCTAATCCACTACGATTTGGATATTTTATCCGAGGGGCCTCTGTCCTGATTGCACTAACCATCACGTGGGCATAGTATGGGCGTTCTGCGTCGTATACATCAGCCGAAGCTTAATAGACGTCAGCGACTGAGCGGCGCGCGCCGAGTTGGACTGGAAAGCACCTACCTTGTTGAAGAAGGTAGCTAGGTCTGCTCACCGGCCGTGTACGCAATGTGCAGGAGTTCCCGGGGAGATGGCCCATGACCCCTGGGGGCATAGGTTTAGTCCGGCGTGGTGGCCTCTCTATTGAGCCTAGGTCGGGTTGCGGCGTATTGTTTGGCTGAGGCCGGGCATGAACCCAGGAAAGTGTGTCCGGCCGGAGTTAATCAAGCATGGTGGGTAAGTTGGTGCACCCCTACAGGGAAGAAAACATCTATCGATAGCCTGTCCTACGGTAACGGACACTTGGAGTTGTATCCCGATCGATACAACTAGAACTGGATACTTGTGATGAGAAATGGATTGTGATGAGACTTGGATATGAGATGATAACTGGATAGTATGGCTCTGGGATTGCTTTCTCGCATGGAGTCGAGAAAGGATCTCTGGCCGAGGTTGATAACACTTCTACTACTTTACTTTATGCTACTCTACTCCCTCATGTTGCTGCAAGATGGTGGTTTCCAGAAGATGCTAGTCTTCGATAGGCTAGGCTTTCCCCTTCCCTTCTGGCATTCTGCAGTTTAGTCCACAGATACAACCCATTCCTTTGATACAGATGCATACTTAGTTTAGATCTGATGTAAGTCTTGCGAGTACTTTGAATGAGTACTCACGGTTGCTTTGCTACTTCTTTTCCCCCATACCTGATTGTTGCGACCAGATGATGGATCCCAGGAGCCAGATGAAGCCACTGATGACTACTACTACCCGAAGGATGCCTACTACTATGTGAAGACCGCTGACGACTTGGAGTAGTTAGGAGGCTCCCAGGCAGGAGGCCTTGCCTTTTCGATCATTGTTGCTTTTGTGCTAGCCTTCTTAAGGCAATCTTGTCTAACTTATGTCTGTACTCAGATATTGTTGCTTCCGCAGACTCTTGCGTATTCGAGTCCTCGAGGCCCCTGGCTTGTAATATAAAGCTTGTATTATTTTAATTTGTGTCTAGAGTTGTGTTGTGATATCTTCCCGTGAGTCATTGATCTTGATCGTACACATGTGCATGTATGATTAGTGTACGATTGAATCGAGGGCGTCACAGTTACGGCTCAAACTCTCACGCTTACCGTGTATACATCAATTTCACCCGAAAGGTTGAAGAGACGGTAGATGTGAAGTTTGATGAATCTAACGGCTCACAAGTAGAGCAATTGCCAATTGATGTAGGAGATAAGGATCCTTCGGAAGCAATCCAATACTTGTATATTGGCAAGATTCGTCCAACGGAGGTAAAGGAGAGTACATCATCCATCCAAGTGAAAGCTTCTACCTCACGACAAGGTGAACCAAGAGTTGATACGGAAGCATCCACAAGTGGGACGCACCAAGGTGAAGAAAATGAGGAACTACACCAAGATGAACCTCATCAACCTCCTTATCCACCAAGACAAGAGAACAACACCAATAATGAAGAAGGCCAAGAAGAAGGACAAGATGATGAAGCAGATGTTCCACTCAGACCCAAGCAAAATCTTTCATGAGTTCGAGCAAGAGTCTCAAGAGATCATCCCGTCGAACAAATCTTCAATGATATTCAAACCGGGAGAATCACTCGCTCTAAAACTCGTTTGGCTAACTTTTGTGAACATTATTCATTCACCTCTAGCATTGAACCTATGAAGGTTGAAGAAGCATTGGAAGATCCATATTGGATAAACGCCATGCATGAAGAGCTACACAACTTTGAGAGAAATAAAGTGTGGACATTGGTCGAGAAGCCCGACAACAACCACAACATCATTGGTACCAAATGGGTGTTTCGCAACAAGCAAGACGAAGATGGTCAAGTTGTTCGCTACAAAGCTCGTCTCGTCGCCCAAGGCTACACTCAAGTCAAAGGTATGGACTACGGTGAGACATATGCCCCTGTTGCTAGACTTGAGTCCATTCGCATCTTACTTGCGTATGCTAATCACCATGGTATCACTTTATACCAAATGGACATTAAAAGTGCTTTTCTAAATGGTGAAATTGAGGAGGAAGTCTATGTTAAACAACCTCCCGGCTTTGTCAATCCTAAGAAAGTCGATCATGTTTACAAACTTCACAAAGCTCTTTATGGTCTTAAACAAGCTCCTAGAGCGTGGTATAAATGCTTGACCAAGTTCCTTATTGAGAAAGGCTTTGATATTGGAAAGATATATTCTACTCTTTTCACTAAAAAGGTTAATGGTGAATTATTTGTATGCCAAATTTATGTTGATGATATCATATTTGGTTCGAATAACCCTCATTTTACTGAAAAGTTTGGGAAGCTAATGTCGAAGAAGTTTGAGATGTCTATGATGAGTGAAGTCAAGTTCTTTCTTGGTTTGCAAATCAAGCAAACTAAGGAAGGCACCTTTGCTTCTCAAACAAAGTACACCAAGGACTTATTCAAGAAGTTCAACATGCAAGAAAGCAAAGGTATGAAAACTCCCATGCCAACTAGTGGACATCTAGATTTGACCAAGGATGGCAAACCGGTTGACCAAAAGGTTTATTGCTCTATGATTGGTTCGTTATTATATCTATGTGCCTCTCGTCCCAATATTATGCTAAGTGTGTGCATGTGTGCACGATATCTAGCGGCCCCCAAGGAATGGCATCTTAAGGCTGTGAAAAGAATAGTGAGATACTTAATACATACACCAAATTTTGGCATTTGGTATACCAAGAGGTCATCTTTTGATCTTGTGGGCTATTCTGACTTGGACTATGCCGGAGACAAGGTTGATAGAAAGTCCACTTTGGGTACTTGTCAATTTCTTGGTAGATCACTTGTGTCTTGGTCCTCTAAGAAACAAAACTCGGTATCCTTATCCACTGTTGAAGCGGAATACATTGCCGCCGGTTCATGTTGTGCTCAGTTACTTTGGATGACCCAAACTCTTAAAGATTATGGGATCAATGTGAAACATGTTCCATTGCTTTGTGACAATGAGAGTGCTATTAAGATTGCTCACAATCTCGTGCAACATTCTTGAACTAAGCATATTGAAGTTCGTCATCATTTCATTCGAGATCATGTTGCTAAAGGGGACATTGATCTTAAGCATGTTCGTACCGACAAGCAATTGGCAGATATATTCACCAAACCGCTTGATGAGAAAGTCTTTTGCCGTTTGAGAGGTGAACTAAACATCATTGATGCTTCAAACTTGGAGTAGGAACTCCATTTGGATACATGCAAGGCATAAGCCCATGACTAATCTTTGATACTTCTCTTATGATGATAATCATATGTCTTGGATGTATTTGTACCCTTGCATGCTATCTAACCCTTGTAGATACTTGGATGAATCTAAATCTATGAGATTGCAACTCACTCACATCTTAAGAAATCTCTACATCACCAAGTCTCTATACAATGGTGGTTGAAGACAAGGAAGCATGAAACCCTTCAACATATCCTTTGACAAATTCTATATATCAAATTTCATTTGGTATAAAATTTCATAATTGTCATTTTGGATAGACAAGTGCTCTTCCTTGCAAAACTAATCCACGTAGGTAGATGAACTCACTTCCAAGTAGTGCTCCGAACTCTTGATGAGCTACATCAACCTTGAGCAACCCACACAAGTTCAACTACATGACTAAGATCAACACCACCACCCAAGGTATGCCATTCCATCTTAGAGATGCTTTACCCCAAGTTATGGGTCAAAGCAGCTCAACAAGATGTGAATACATCAAATGCTTAAACGAAAAATGGTAACCCCATTTTGAGCTTAAACGATGAGTATGACCTACGATCAAGTGTTTTCACTTGACTCCTCAGTCAATATACTCTAACATAGGTGACTTTGTCACCACCCATTTCTAGATGAAGTTCTCTAGTGTTTCTATGTATTCTTACATTTGTCTCTTGCATATTTGTTTCCCTTCATCTAGATTTCTTTTCTTTTTCTTTGTTTTTGTTCTGCATTCCCAGCATCCAATTCGTTGCAAATCCTTCGGTTAATTCCTTGCAAATCTTTGTGAGATCTTATTTGCCTAGTGAGCTGAGGTGACAAATGTTCTCTCTGTCTGAAACTCGGTCATACCAATTCGTATCTTTCGGTCATGCCGAACCATTTTGGTGCAACCGAAAAATATAACTCGGTGTCACCGATTTCACTGCAGAGAAAACAATTTGCCACTTGTTCCTGCACTTTTGTTCCAGCTCCACTCGATGATTCTTGTCCTCTACCAGCATCACAATCTATATACTACTTTGCTCTGTGACTCAATGACCAAACCTGTTTTGACTCACACTCCAGAAGATCCCTTCTTGGAAATTGATGTCAAAGGGGGAGAGAGAGATCACATCAAAGCTTATTCTATTCAAAGGGGGAGAGAGAGGAAAAGGGGGAGAGAAGACCCCAGATGCTTGGTGTTCAAGAGGAGAGAAGTCACATGTCTTTAAGAGGGGAAAGACATGTCTATGTTTTGTTTATGTTCATGATCTGTTTTGCTCTGATTTTGTTTCCCTATGTTCTCCCATTATCCAATACAAGATTTAGGGGGAGAAAAGACTGCTAGGGAAGGAAATCCTTGAATTCAGTTCATATCTTTATCCTTTGGGGACATGTCTATATCCTATAGAGTACCCAGTACTCACACTCTACATGTCATCCCAATCTTGGTACTCTTGTGGCTTCTTTTGTTTGTTCTGTCTAGTAGATGTATCTGTGTTATCTAACCTTGTTTACTCAGGTTCATCTCTTCCTAAGCCAGCTCAAGACCACAAGGTAAGTATATGCATCACACTCATGTGCATGAAGATTTCTTGCTAATGTACATATTGTTTGCAAGGAGGAATCATGAACATGAAGTTACAATTCCCATATTCACATCATTTGCTCTGGTGCATATAGCCAAGATACATGTAACACATTGCTTGCTCTATCATGATTATGCATTCACATGCTCTTACATTCCATATTGACATGGATGCATACATGTAGGGGGAGCCCATGCATGTTACATGTCTTTCCAAAGCTTTACTTGCTATTATCTATATCTTTATCTAAAGCTTTGATGTATGTTGTCATCAATTACCAAAAAGGGGCAGATTGAAAGCACAAGTGCTCCCTGGGTGGTTTTGGTAATTAATGCCAAGATATCTCTTGTTGAACTAATGTTTTCATCTAGTATATTTCAGACAAGTTCAACAGATGGAGTGGCGTGGACAAGAGGATATGGAACCATTTCAAGATGCTAAGGACAAAGGATTGGCTCAAGCTCAAAAAGCTCAAGACTCTACATTTTTACTTTTAGTGATCAAGATCATATTGAGTCCATAGGAAAGCTAATACTATTAAAAAAGGATGAGGTGTTGCTTAATGGCTTGCTTGCTCAAAATGCTTAGTGATATGCTCCAAAACCCTCAACCACTTTCCCATATCCACATCTGTCCCAAACCAAAAGTCAAACTCGGCCCCATCGAAATTTTCCATCCGGCGCCACCGAGTTCACTTGACACACCCACTGCCACAAACCCTAATCAATTTGGTCTCACCGATGGGATCTCAGTCTCACCGAGATGGGCTTGCAAACTCTCTGTTACCTATTGCAATAATTTCGGTCACACAGAGATATGCAATCGGTCCCACCGAGTTTGCTTGACCAACTCTCTGTTTTTCTTATTACCAAAATCGGTCTCACCGAGTTTGCGTAATCGGTCAAACCGAGACGAGGTATTACCCTAACCCTAGCACATCGGTCTCACCGAGTTGATCATATTGGTCCCACCGAGAATCCTAACGTTCACATTTTGAACTGAATCGGTCCGACCGAGTTTCATGATTCGGTCTCACCGAGTTTGGTAAATTGTGTGTAACGGTTAGATTTTGTGTGGAGGCTATATATACCCCTCCACCCACTCTTCATTCGTGGGGAGAGCCATCAGAACATGCCTACACTTCCAACATACATTTTCTGAGAGAGAACCACCTACACTTGTGTTGAGGTCAAGATATTCCATTCCAACCACATAAATCTTGATCTCTAGCCTTCCCCAAGTTGTTTTCCACTCAAACCCTCTTTCCACCAAATCCAATCCTATGAGAGAGAGCAGAGTGTTGGAGAGACTATCATTTGAAGCACAAGAGGAAGGAGTTCATCATCAACACACCATCTATTACCTTTTGGAGAGTGGTGCCTCCTAGATTGGTTAGGTGTCACTTGGGAGCCTCCGTCAATATTATGGAGTTGAACCAAGGAGTTTTTACGGGCAAGGAGATCGCCTACTTCGTGAAGATCTACCCTAGTGAGGCAAGTCCTTCATGGGCGATGGCCATGGTGGGATAGACAAGGTTGCTTCTTCGTGGACCCTCCGTGGGTGGAGCCCTCCATGGACTTGCGCAACCATTACCCTTCGTGGGTTCAAGTATCCATCAACATGGATGTACGATATCACCACCTATCGGAACCACGCCAAAAATCTCCGTGTCTCAAATTGCGTTTGCACACTCAAATCCCATCCCTTTACATTCTTGCAATTTTCATGATTTACTTTCCGCTGCTCATATACTCTTGTCATGCTTGCTTGATATGTATTGTGAATGTTTAAACCTGTGCTAAAACTCCACTTTAACTTAAAGAAATTAAAAACTGCAACTTTTCTTACTAAGAGTCTATTCGCCCCCTCTAGGCACCTCTTCTTGATCCTTTCACCCCCCTCCGGCAGGGTGCCGGAACAGGATCCTGATTGGTTTTTCGTGGCTACAGATGCTTGCGGCAGCGGAACTCCCGATCTAGATTTCTTTTCGGGGGTTTCTGTATTTATAGGAATTTTTGGCGTCAAGAACAAGTTAGGGGGATCCACGAGACAACGACAAGGACGGAGGACGCGCCCCGGGGGGTAGGGCGCGCCCTCCAACCTTGTGGTTGGCTCGGGACTCTTATGGCCCAACTATTTTGCTTCGGGGGCTTCTTATGGTCCATAAAAAATCACCATAAATTTTCAACTCGTTTGGACTCCGTTTGATATTTCTTTTCTGCGAAACTCAAAAACAAGGAAAAAAACAGAAACTGGCACTGGGCTCTAGGTTAATAGGTTAGTTCCAAAAATCATATAAAATAGTATAAATGCATATAAAACATCCAAGATAGATAATATAATAGCATGGAACAATAAAAAGTTATAGATACGTTGGAGATGTATCAACTTTAAGCAGGCCAGATGCAGTGAGGGCCGTAATTAGGCCCAACAGTGTAACGACCCTTTAGCAGGCCGATAGTCAGGTTGGGCTGAAATTTATTGACAAAGACTATGGGTTGTTAAGAGGTAAAAAGTCACTTCAAACAAGAAATAGCCGAGTTGCAACACGGGCCGTTAAATGGCCGAAAGTGAAATCGGGCCGACAACGGCCTAGATGCACCAAGAGCCGCTAACAGGACAAAAAGAATATCAGGGTGAACTGTTACATGGGCCTTTAACAGGCCGAAATACAAACCAGGCTTACAATGGGCCCAAAAGCACATTGGCTTGTTAACGGGCCTGATCTGATATGGGCCATAATTTAGCCCAAAACACGGAAAGAGAAAATGTAAAGACTACCATTAAAGCAGCCCAAGCGAGACTTACTATATCCATCTAAATTATGTCTCCTATTTCTATGAAGGGATTATTCTACTATTGATCAATAATCATAGTGGAATCAAGGGTACAGAGTCAAAAAGGGATTCCGCCCTAAGGCCATGGATCAATTAGTTCAAGGAATTTACTCCTAACAAATTCTTATAGGAATTCTGGTAGAATTAGAGAGCATTAAAAATACAAGGTAGTTAATGGGCCACATATGATATGGGTCGTAATTTGACCCAAAACATGGCAGGCTATTGATGGGTCGGCCCACTAGTTTCTGATAAAATCTTGTGGGCCTTTTGTTGGGCCGGCCTTTTTACCTTAAATGGGCCACTGTTGGGTTGTGCCACGTGCCGACGTATCATAGGTGTGTCTAGTTCATTGAATGGATGACATTTGTCCCAACGCTGAGCAGACACGTGGATCCTCTGGCGAATGAGAAATTTACACTTGGAAAATCGCCATTAGTCCGGGCTGTTAGCGGGTTATCGGATCCAAACCGAAACCCGGTAGCTTAACGGTGCCCCGTTACGGTGGATGCCATGTGTCGGTTACCCTTAACGAAAACACTTCCATGACGCGGCATTTATCGTCATGGAATTAGACACTTCAGTGATGATAATTTTAGTATTGTCATGGAACACTTCTACAACAACACAGGTATGTGATACGTCTCCATAGTATCTACTTTTCACTTTTGCTCTTGTTTTGGACTCTAATTTGCATGATTTGAATGGAACTAACCCGGACTGATGTTGTTTTTAGCAGAACTACCATGGTGTTGTTTTCTGTGCAGAAATAAAAGTTCTCAGAATTGGACGAAACTTTTTGGAGATCTTTTATGGAATATATAAAAAATACTGGAGCCAAGACCCACTGTAGGGGGCCACCCGCTACCCACAAGGAACCAGGGTGCGCCCTAGTGACTTGTGGGGCCCACGTGGCTCCGCTGACCCTAATCTCAAGCCTATAAATTTAGATTTCCCGAGAAAAAATATAAGAAGTTTCATCTCATTTTACGATATAGATTCGCCGCCACATCTTGTTCTTCATCAGGAGGCCAGATCTAGAGTCCGTTAGGAGCTCCGGAGAGTGGGATTCATCACCATCGTCATCACGAACCCTTCTTCATCACCAAATGATGCTCACTGCTGGGAGTGAGTAATTCCTTCATAGGCTTGCTGGACGGTGATGGATTGGATGAGATTTATCATTTAATCGAGTTAGTTTTGTCAGGGCTTGATCCCTAATATCCACTATGTTCTGAGATTGATGTTTATAAGACTTTGCTATGCTTAATGCTTGTCGCTAGGGCCCGAGTGCCATGATTTCATATCTGAAACCTTTATGCTTTCATGAATATATTTGTGTTCTTGATTCTATCTTGCAAGTTATACGCACCTATTTCGTGTTATGATCCACATACCCCAAGGTGACAACATTGAGATCCTTTCTGGTGATTACCGTAGTTTGAGGAATTCATGTATTCACTATGTGTTAATGTTTTGTTTCAGTTCTCTATTAAAAGGAGGCCTTAATATCCCTTGGTTTCCTTATGGACCCCACTGCCACAGGAGAGTAGGACAAAAGATGTCATGCAAGTTCTTATCGCAAGCATGTATGACTATACACGGAATACATGCCTACATTACATTGACGAATTGGAGCTAGTTCTGTGTTGCCCTGGGTTATAACTGTTATATGATGAATGTCATCAAACATAATTATCCATCATCGATCCAATGTGTTGTAGGGTGAAACCCTAGAGGGGATCTTTTCACACTTGGAGGGGAAAGAGGAAGAACACTCAAGAACACAAGGAACAAATCACTCAAACAAACCCAAATATCACATCCACTAGAGTAGCATACATGAGATCCACAAGATTACATGAACAATTCAAGGAAAATAGCACTAGGTAAGTTCTTCCCACTAGGTGAGGTCTTGATCTTGATCTTCTCCAAGAGGAGGGCTTGATAATCCCAAGCATTCTTCCCTAGATGGGGGCTTGATCTCCAAGAGGAGGGGATACAAGGAGCAAAGCTCTCTTTGGTGTTCTAAATACTTTGCTAACCCTTAAAACTGAGAGAAGAACGGAATATATACTCTAGGGGCGAAAGGGTATGGGCCTCGGAGGTTACACGAGCCTTTTCGCCCAATTCGTAGCGAAACTGGGCCTACCGGACAGTCCGGTGAGTACATATGTATTTTCTGGTGCCACCGGACTGTCCGCTGTGGGGACCGGACTGTCCGGTAGTGCAATTTCTGTGCGACCGGACTGTTCGATGTGGGGACTGGACTGTCCGGTAGTGCAATTTCTGCACGCTCCCTTCTCTTCATCTGGACACTTCTGGTCAGCTCTTGGGTCTTGGGGTCGTTCTCTTAGGCCTTGGGGGTACTCCATAACCTCTTGTCGGAGTTTGTCCTCATACCAAATGAAACATAGCATATTTTGGTGAGGTAGCAACCAAGTTCCATTCATGTCCATATCTATCTCAAGTAGGAGTGAGTTCACCTTCGTTTCAATGGCGCGTGCTCGAGCTCTTGTCATAGGTCCACCTGGTGCTTGCGGTGGTGATGGAGTGTTTGTGTGGGTGGACAAGCGATGCTCTGCATCATCTCTCCCCCCCCGGGGGAGATCTGTCCACGGATCGTGATATTCATCACCATGGTACTTGGCCAAGTCTTTGACGTTAAAGATGTTGCTTATGTTATACTTTTCACGTGGAATGTCGATCTTGTAGGCGTTGTCGTTGTAGCGTGCGAGCACCTTGAATGGTCCATCAAATCTCGGAAGTAGCTTGGACTTGCGCTCCTTGGGGAAGCGGTCCTTGCGGAGATGTAACCATACTAGATCACCCGGTTGGAACACCATCGATGACTTGCTGATGTTGAGCTTGGAGGCGAGGCGGTGTACTTGACGCTCGATCGTGGCCCTTGTTTCTTCATGCATCTTCTTGAGGCAGGTGGCTCTTGTGCTAGCGTCCATGTTTGCTCGTTCTTGAAGTGGTAGAGGAAGGATGTCCAAGGGCAACAATGGGTTGAAGCCGTAGACAACCTTGAAGGGGGACTTGCCGGTGGTAGAGTGTCTTGCTCGGTTGTAGGCGTACTCGGCGATGGGTAAGCACTCCTCCCACTCCTTGATGTTCTTCTTTATCAACACGCGTAGGAGAGTGGCAAGCGTCTGGTTGGTGACTTCCGTTTGGCCATCGGTTTGAGGATGATACACCATGGAGAAGAGTAGCTTGATTTCGAGCTTGGCGCATAGCGACTTCCAAAAGTAGCTTAAGAACTTGACGTCTCAGTCCGACACAATTGTCTTTGGCACGCCATGCAACCTCAAGATTTCCCTACAAAAGAGTTTTGCAACATGTGAAGCATCGTCTATCTTATTGCATGGTATAAAATGAGCCATTTTATAGAATCGATCCACGACAACAAATACAGAGTCCTTGCCATTTTGAGTCCTAGGCAATCCAAGCACAAAATCCATGCTAATATCTTCCCAAGGTTGATGTGGAATAGGTAGTGGCATATGTAAACCATGGGATTGAGATTGTGACTTAGCTTTGCAACATGTAGAGCACCGAGTGGTGAAGCGTGAGACATCGCGGAACATCTTGGGCCAAAAATAGTTCTTGGAGAGCGTGGCAAAAGTCTTGTCGCGTCCAAAGTGTCCCATGAGTCCACCTCCATGAGCCTCTTGCAAAAGCAACAAACGAAGAGAAGACTCGGGAATGCATAGTTTGTTAGCTCCCATAATATAACCATCTTTGATATAGTATCGTTCCCAAGAAGTATGCGTCACACACTTAGCATAAGGAGTAGCAAAAGTCACATCATGCTCATACAAATCTTTGATATGATCAAATCCAACAACATTCAATTCAAGTTGAGTAATTAACATGCATTTGCGGGAAAGGGCATCTGCCACAACATTCTCTTTGCCCTTAATGTACTTGATCACATATGGGAAAGATTCAATAAATTCACTCCATTTAGCTTGCCATTTATTCAACTTGGTTTGGCCTTTAAGGTACTTAAGTGTTTCGTGATCGGTATGTATGACAAACTCATGTGGTCTAAGATAATGCTCCCAAACATGCAACACACGCACTAAAGCATACAATTCTTTGTCATAGATGGGATAGTTGAGTTGAGCACCGGAGATTTTTTCACTAAAATATGCAATAGCTCACTTTTCTTGCATCAAAACTCCACCAATTCCATTACCACTAGCATCACAATGAACCTCAAATTTTTTGTCAAAGTTGGGCAAAGCAAGAATCGGAGAATGAGTAAGCAAAGATTTGAGCTCATCAAAAGCGGTAGATTGCAAATGTCCCCAAACAAAAGGAGCATTTTCTTACTCAAGGCATGCAACGGTGCGGCAATAGTGCTAAAATCTTTCACAAAGCGACGATAGAAACTGGCAAGGCCAAGAAAACTACGCACTTGTTGCAAATTAGTGGGTTGTGGCCAAGTTTTAATTGCTTCAATTTTAGATTCATCAACATGGACACCCTTGGAAGAAACAACGAAACCCAAGAAAACAAGTTTGTCAACACCAAACGTGCACTTTTTCATGTTGGCATAAAGACGTTCCTTGCGAAGAGTTTGCAAAACGGCCCGAACATGATTTACATGATCTTTGATGGATTTGCTAAAAACAAGTATGTCATCGAAGTAGACCACAACAAACACTCCAATGTAAGGACGAAGCACAAAATTCATAAGTCGCATGAAAGTACCGGGAGCCTCCGATAAACCCATAGGCATAACCAACCACTCGTACAAGCCAAAATTAGTTTTGAAAGCGGTTTTCCATTCATCACCTTCTTGTATGCGCATTTGATAGTAACCTCTTTTGAGATCAATTTTTGAGAAAATAGTGGCACCGCTAAGCTCATCTAGCATATCATCAAGGCGAGGTATGGGATGCCTATATCTAACGGTGATAGCATTGATGGTTCTACAGTTGGAGCACATGCGAAAACTACCATCTTGCTTGGGCACAAGTATAACCGGAACGGCACAAGGGCTTAAGCTTTCACGTACATGGCCGTTGTCGATGAGTTTTTGTACTTGCCGTTGGATCTCCTTAGTTTGTTCGGGGTTGACGCGGTAGGGATCCTTGTTCGGAAGAGGTGCTCCGGGTATGAGGTCGATCCTATGTTCAATGCCACGTAGAGGAGGGAGACCGGGAGGTAGCTCATCGGGAAAGACATCCTCAAATTCCTGCAACAATTTAGAAAACACTAGAGGAAGCGGATTAGGAGTGTTAGTTTTTGCCACCTCATCTTTGCAAAGTAGGACAAAGTGGATGACACTTGATGGGTTCTCACACACTTCTCTCATCTCTCTTTTTGTGGCTAGGAGGACTAAGTTTTTCTCTCTTGGGGAAGAGTCGCTCAATTTTGGTTTGTGGCGCTCACTTTCTTTTTGGTGGTTCACTCTCTCACTAGGCTCTCCACGATGGGTGGAGGCTTGCTTATCGGCGATCACTTGGCTTGGTGACATTGGTCGAAGCACATTCTCCTTTCCCTTCATCTTGAAGCTATAGTTGTTGGTTCTTCCGTTGTGGATGACTCCGCGGTCGAATTGCCAAGGTCGTCCCAAGAGAAGATGGCACACAGACATAGGGACCACGTCGCACTCCAAGGTGTCCTCGTAGGCGCCGATCTTGAAAGAAACTTGCACCGTATGCTCCACTTGAATAGTTCCGGAGTCGCTTAGTCATTGCACCTTGTAAAGACGAGGGTGCTTCTTCTTGACCAATTGGAGCTTGGAACATAGCTCATCCCTCGCCAAGTTGTGACAAATTCCTCCGTCGGTGATGACTTTCATGGAACGCCTGTTGAATCCGGCCTTGGTGTGGAAGATGTGGCACCATTGGTCTTCATCTTGATGGTGTTGGAGCGTCAAGACCTTGGAGACCACGAGGGAGGGACTTGAATCTTGTCACAAAACATTTGATCATCTTCATTCACACGCCGGTGCATGTCCACGTGCTCAAGGGCTTCCATTCCTTCTTCACTCATCGAGTCATATGTGCCATCATCATTGAAGATCATGGTCCGCTTGTTGGTGCATTTGAAGGACTTGTGTCCTCGGCCACCACATGTGAAGCACTTGAGAGAACTTGTCTTGACGTGGTCATTTGTTGGCGCCAAAGATGAGGGAGTCTTGGATTTGTAAGTGCTTGCCGGAGGACGAGTCGTGGAAGGCGTAGCTTGCTTGGAACCTGACTTGTCGCTGGTACTTGGTGATGCTCTAGTTGAGGTAGGAGTTGCCGAAGCTGCGGGAGCTTGAGAGTAGGAGCCGTAGGTCTTGGACGAGTACTTGGCGTATTTGAAGTCATCTTGCACTTGTTGCTCGGCCTTGGTCGCTTGATGAACTAGCTCGAGAAGGTTTGAGTATGGTTGGAAGTCAGGAATCAGCTTGATTGGGTGGTTGAGGCCGTTCAAGAAGCGTGCCATTGTTTGCTTGTCGTCTTCCTTGACATTGGCTCGTATCATGGCAATCTCCATTTCTTGGTAGTATTCTTCTACCGTCTTCGTGCCTTGCTTGAGGAGTTGCAACTTCTTGAAGAGATCACGAGTGTAGTGTGTAGGCATGAAGCGGGCTCTCATGACATCCTTCATGTCCGTCCAAGTTGTGATTGGTGGCTCGCCTCTTATTTTTCATCGCTCGATCACTTGTTCCCACCAAATGAGGACGTAGTCTTGAAATTCGAGGGAGGACATGGCGATTTTCTTTACCTCGTCGTAGTTGTGAAGACGGAATATCTTTTCCACCTTCAAGGCCCATGAGAGGTATTCTTTGGGATCATTGCTTCCAAAGAACTTGGGCATGGTGAACTTGAGCTTGCCGTAGCGGAGTTCTTCATCGTAGTGGTGGTATTGATGTCGCTCTTGTCGTGGAGGAAGGTCTTCAAATGCTCGTTCCTCGAGGTGTCTCTCTTGGCGTGGGGGGGGGTCTCGACGCACTTGTTCCACTTGACGCACTTGTTCCACTTGGTGTCGCTCTTGTCGAGGAGGAGGACGAGGAATATGCTCTTTGTTACGCCTTTTGTCAGGACCCCGACTCAATGCCACATCGATCTAGCATGTAACACCTCATATCACTTTGCGGCCTCACGCACGGTATCCCCACGGGTGTTGACTTACCTTTGCCCGGGACCGTTTGCGCATTTTGGCACACGTATATGATGGTGTCGCTAGCATCCATATGATAAAGAGCCCGGGCTGACATGGCTAGTCGTAAACCCAAAGTGGCACTAACTTACAGGGACAGGCATCCATGACCCAGCATCGAACGTGTCGGTCATCAACGAGTGAATCCAGGTTGTAGCACTGGGCTAACAGGACTCCGGTGAACCGGGCTGTAGCGGGCTAGCAGGACTCCGGTATTCATCGCGTGACATTTCCCCGAAGGGACAGACACAGGATCGAAGAAGGACACATGCCGGCCTGCCTAAGTGTTCCGGAGCAGTAGCAAGCTACCAGGGCTCAGTGGAAGCACTAGGAGACATTTCCCGGTAAGAGAGGCTACTAAGAATAAACAACTAGATAGTCAGATCCCACACATAGCAATACACATTACACGTACGCATAACATGCAAGTATGTGCTGTACAACATGGCATCACAGCATAACTCAACAATCATATAGATAAAGGCTCAGAAGAGCCATCATAGCATTTATTGCAAACAGGGGTCACAAAACCCATCATACAGAGCATACAGGCAACAAGCGGAAGCATTACATGTCTGGGTACAGACATCTACAAATGAAAAAGGCCGAAGAGCCTGACTATCTACAACATCCGATCAAGATCGTAGCTGAGGTACTAGCTACTAGTCGAAGTCCACGAGAACACTAGTAAGACCGAAGTCTCCGCTGCAAAAACATAATTAAAGCAACATGAGTACAAAGGTACTCAGCAAGACTTACATCAGATCCTATCATACATGCATTTGTATCAAGAGGGTAATGTGGGGTTTAGTTGCAGCAAGCCAGCTTTGACTCTGTGGCTATCCTGTTCTACGACTACCAGAAACTCTGGAGGTGAAACAACGTACACGAGTCCACTAAGCACCACACAATACACTACTATGGATTCATCCCCGTCTCCCTACGAGAAGGCCATCCATAGCACTCACACATGTCTTGAGCATTTTAGAGTATCCACTTCAAGTTGTCTATGTACCATGTAAGCATCCAAGAAGTCCATAACCGCGGACCCGGCTATTCGAATAGATCATGTTAACCCTGCAGGGGTGTACTTCTTCACACACGCTCTCGCCACTTACCGCCATGTACACGTCATGTATCTCGGCAACCTTCAAGCGGAAGCCTGGCGAGGGTGTCGGCCACGACCTGACTAACCACGCAAGACTCTAGTCCAGGTTTATCGCCTATTCGGGTTCCATCCGCAAGGAGATCCGGCCGGGGTGTCGCTCACGGCCCCAAACGATGTGAGCAGGGTTCCCGAGCCCACCAACCGGGTGCCACTCGGTACACCGGGCCACGTGTGCCTAGTCTGTCCCAAGCCCACCCTGCCGGGTGCCACTTGGTAGAAAAATAGCACTACCTACAAACACCAGAAACTAGTTGCGACTCCTGGACAGAGATCAAGTTGGCTAATAAGTCGAGAGGGGCACTTAAGCATTCCAATGTGTGGTAGTATCGAGTCATTGGACAACATACATAGAACTCAGTGCTTAAGGACGGTTCCAGTGAGACAACCCACCATGTACTCCTACATGGCCTCTCACCGCTACCTTTACCAAATCGTGTTCACACACACTTCACTCTCAGCATCAGAACATATCGTAACACTCCAATTCATTCCCAATGAACCAGACCTGACACAACTCTAAGCAATAGCAGGCATAGCATGGTAGGAACACAACAATGGCTTCAATCAACTCCTACACATGCTAGTGGGTTTCAACTATTTACTGTGGCAATGACAGGTCATGCAGAGGAATGGGTTCAACTACCGCAGCACAAAGTAGCAGATGAACCGTTGTTGTCCTAATGCAATAACTGAGAGCAGGAGCGAGAGAGTAGGGTTTTATCGAAATGAACAAGGGGGTTTGCTTGCCTGGTAGATCAGCAAGGAAGGCACTGCTTCATAGATAGGCACTCTGGAACAGACTCCGGAGCAGAACCTATCGAGAAGGAACAGTGTCGGCAATCAAACACAATCATATGCAACAATATGATGCATGAACATGGCATGTAGATGTGATGTTGTTTGAGCTAATGCAACTAGTAATCATTTGGTTTGAAGTCCATTTGAACCAAAGGTTCAAATGCATCTCCAAATTAAGCTCCTATATATGCCATAATGTGTTTTCTCATATTCAGCATGTATAAGTTGGTTTGTCATGCATGAAACTAGTACAGATGGAAAGATTGCATTTTTCTGATAATTTTTCATATATAAATTATTTTAATCTGAGCTACGGTTGAATTGTTATGAATTTTTGAAGTTTAAAACAATTTCTGGAATTTTCTGATTTAATATAAATCCAGAAATCATATACTGCGTCAGCATTGAGTAAGCATGACGTCAACAGTCAACTGCGGCTGATGGGGTCAAACCTGACGTGTGGGGCCCACACGTCAGTGACAGGGGGTTAGACAGGGGGTTAATTTAATCCTAATTAAAAGTTAGTGGCGCTGGGGCCCACTGTCAGTGTCAGGGGGGGTTAATTAACAGTGATTAGCACTAAGCTAACCACCTGCCGACGGGGCCCACGCGTCAGTGACCCTGGGGGGGTCAAACCCCAGGTCGAACAAGTCAAACCCGCCGGCGGTTAGTCGCCGGCGAGGTCCGCGGCGTACATGTGCCCCGGGTTTCCTCTGTGGTGCTCCAAATGGCGTGCGGCTAGGTGCGTTGGAAAGCTAGCTCGATGGCGCGTCGGGCGGTGGCCGTGGCTGGGCCTGGGGTGGCCGGAGTCGACGGCGGCGAGCTCGGCTGCGGCCGCCGGAGTTCGGTCGTGCATGGAAACGCGGTTGGAGCTCGAAGGCGAGCGAAGCAAAGCGCTAGGGATGCTCTACGGGGCCTTACGGACTTGTTGGACTCGCCGGGGTGACCAAATGGTCACCGGAGCTGCGTCGACGGCGGAGGTTCGGCCGTGGTGGGGAACGGAGTTACGGCGCGGGAACGAGGGGGAGAAGAGAGGGGAACGGTGGCGGAGCTCACTGCGGTTGCAGCGGGCGTCGAAGCGGGCTCGGGGACGCACTGGAGACGGCGAATCGACGGCGATGGTGGTCGGAGCCCGAGGAGGAAGACGATGGCGACGGCGGCTCCACAGGGCGTCCGACGTCTTGTGGCTTGACGGAGAGCTTCAGGGTGAGGGGGCGGAGCTCCTGCGCGTGTCGGGGAGGCGAGGGGAGGCCAGTGGCGGCGGCTATGGCAAACGGCGGCGACCGACACGTTCGGTCA
>NC_041384.1:638048283-638058931 GCF_002162155.2 Triticum dicoccoides | reverse complement strand
TCGTCCAAAGCGACGGGGGGGGGGGCGCCAGGCAAACAGGGAGGCTGGTGGCGTGGCGCGGTGGCGCGCGCGCGCGCCGGGCACGCTCCCCTCCCTCTGTCGAGGACGAAGACGACAGAGGAGGAGGCGGGCTAGGCCGCCTGCTGGTTGGGCCGGCCTGCTGCTGCTGGGCCAGAGGCGCCAGGCAGAAGCCCAGGTAAGGTTTTCCTGTTTTATTTCTTTTGTTTTCTAATTTTTCTGACATTTGTTTTGATTTAGTAATAATACTAAATCAATTTATTTACTTATACCAATTTTTGCAGGGGCTAACTATATTATTCCAGAGCTCCTTTATAATTAGCATAATTTGTGGACATATATTAATATATATAACTAATATATTTCCAATGCAAATACTTATGCATTAATTCCAAATGCCCAAAATAAATACCTATGAGCTCTTAAAAATATTGGTTTGATTTTTATCTCTGTCCAATATTTTCAGAGAGCAACATGAGCATTTTCTTGGACCCTTTTGGAGAAATTTTTATTTGGGTCATTTTCAAAAATAATTCTGAGGGTTCCACCAATCCTCATTTCAAATTTAAATGAAATTTAAATATGATGCACAAATGGCTAGCTAGTCTAAGTCATACCAGACTAGGGATGTGACACCTTTCTTGTTACTCTTCGCGTCGAGCGGCTTCTTCTTGTCATGCTTGGCGAAGTGCTTCCCCTTGTTCACGCACTTGGTGGTTGCACTCCTCGACGGCTCTAGTGGACTCGCGGAGTGCGCGTTGTGCTTCGAGTGCTTGAGCTTGACGGATTGTGTCATCATCTTGAGGTTCTTGATGAGGCACTTGTGGAGGTATTTTCTCTTGCTCCATTGCTTCTTGCGCTTGTTGACGTGCCCTTTCACGTGCTCGGACTCGGTCTTGTAGGCCATTGCCATGGAATGGATTTTCTGGAGCTTGGTGATCTTGAGGATCTTCAGTCGAGGGACTCGAGCTCGTGGAGGACTTGCTTTGTAAGAGGAGTAGTCCGAAGATTGCCGACTTGAGCGGTGGCTTGAGTGGCGCCATCTTGTTGACGAGGATGAGGAAGACGGGCGCCGCACGATCATGTTGTGGAGTTCTTCCATTTGTGTAGAGAACTTGTCGTCGATGTATTCGCGGTTCCTTGCTTCCGATTGACGAATGTCGGCGGCGAGTTGGTTAAGGCGTTCACCCAAGGCTTCACTTTCTTGATGGAGAGCTCGTTGCGCGACGAAGAAGTGGCTCTTGGTGACGTAGCCGGAATCATCACCTTGCTCCTCGAAAAGCGGGTTCGCCGACGAACTTCGCCTATCCATCATAACCAAGTGGGGAGAGTAGGAAAATAAGAGAACAATACCGAAGTTACCTTTTCCGAGGATTAAGGATGTAACAAGTGTCACTCAATGTAATGCCACAATAGTAGAATTGGAACCGGGTTTGTTTCTCACACCTACAAGTAAAAGGCTTATGGAGGAGCTCGGTTAAGATGGTCGCAAAAATTTCAAGCAAATGTTAGTCAAGATATCGATAAGGTTGAGAAGGTTCACAAAAATGCAAGTAAAGAAAATAGATCAAACCCAAGGATATTACTAGGAACACACACACATGGAAGATAGATGGGATCCGCACAACCAGGGGTGAGCTCAAAATGTGCAACCACGGAGAATGCTCTTGTTGTGCGAATGCTAGAGAGACGCTAGCTCGATTTCTCAAATGGGCAAGATACGCACGTGCACCAACCTATAAGAGAAACGTGTCGTCTTCAATCCCAACTATTCTATGTATGCGGTGACCAAGATGATATGTCTATGCAAAATGGCTCAATGTTATTGCTTAAAGCTCTTTGTTTCTCCTCTTTTGCTTAAAAGCTTTTTTTCTATGCTTGATGCTTGAGCCAAGTATGATATGAGACAAGTATGTATGATATGCACGGGAGAGACTTATGGCACTAAGATGATAACAAGATCACTACGATGCACAATAACGTGGCCCGGCAATTCTCAACTTGCTAGTCTCGATGGGTAAGCAACGCAAAATGGCTCGGGATATCAATGGAAAAGTAAGGGTAAGAAGTAATTGTCATCGAGGTTACCATCCTTTCTTACGGTTAGCAGTGAAGATGACTCCGAGGTGATGATGAAAGGCAACGATGCCGATGTCACACGCTCCTAAGTAGCCGAAACACCTTAGGAAACAAAAACCGCAACTTGAAATCGGCCAAATGCGAAAGGTGGGTGCTTTTATGATGAATTTGGATGGAGGCTAATGGTGGTGGTAATGATATATGTGGATGGGGGTGTCAAGAGCTTCCAAACGAGCTAAAGAACGCGAAAAACGGACTTCGGATGTGGAAGATATGGTCGAAACAAGAAATCAGCCGAAACAGTTTTTAAACTAGCGGACAGTCTGGTCCTGGGTAGCGGACAGTCCGGTATGCATCCGAAAACCTTCTGATTTGAGCGGACAGTCCGGTATTGGGGAGCGGACAGTCTGGTCCAACTGCGATTTTGGTCCTGATGCGAGCGGACAGTCCGGTGCGGGCTGGGAAAAGCTCGAACTTGAAAAAATTTGGGCGGAAATTGATGGAGAAGATGTCAAATTCACCGGATTTCATGGAGGGAAGGGTGGGGATTGTTGGGTAGGGCTAGACCCACTTGCCAAACATCAAATCCATGGACCAAAACAACCAAATCTCATAAGATCCAACAAATTGCAAGGGAAAAAATTTGGGGGGCTATTTTTGTGGGGATTTTCGAATTTGGACCAAAAACAACAAAATCAAGCTAGCAAATGGGGGGATGGGACTCCAAGATGTGAATCAACCTTTCTCATGATACCAAGATGTTGTAGGGTGAAACCCTAGAGGGGATCTTTTCACACTTGGAGGGGAAAGAGGAAGAACACTCAAGAACACAAGGAACAAATCACTCAAACAAACCCAAATATCACATCCACTAGAGTAGCATACATGAGATCCACAAGATTACACGAACAATTCAAGGAAAATAGCACTAGGTAAGTTCTTCCCACTAGGTGAGGTCTTGATCTTGATCTTCTCCAAGAGGAGGGCTTGATAATCCCAAGGATTCTTCCCTAGATGGGGGCTTGATCTCCAAGAGGAGGGGATACAAGGAGAAAGGCTCTCTTTGGTGTTCGAAATACTTTGCTAACCCTAAAAACTAAGAGAAGAACGAAATATATAGTCTAGGGGCGAAAGGGTATGGGCCTCGGAGGTTACACGGGCCTTTTAGACCAATTCGTAGCGAAACTGGGCCTACCGGAGAGTCCGGTGTTAAGGACCGGATAGTCCGATGAGTACAGATGTATTTTCTGGTGCCACCGGACTGTCCGTTGTGGGGACCGGACTGTCGGGTAGTGCAATTTCTGTGCGACCGGGTTGTCCACTGTGGGGATCGAACTGTCCGGTAGTGCAATTTTTGCACGCTCCCTTCTCTTCATCTGGACACTTCTGGTCAACTCTTGGGTCTTGGGGTCCTTCTCTTAGGCCTTGGGGGTACTCCATAATCTCTTGTCGGAGTTTGTCCTCATACCTAATGAAACATAGCATATTTTGGTGAGGTAGAAACCAAGTTCCATTCATGTCCATATCTATCTCAAGTAGGAGTGAGTTCACCTTGGTTTCAATGGCGCATGCACAAGCTCTTGTCATAGGTCCACTTGGTGCTTGCGGTGGTGATGGAGTGTGTGTGTGGGTGGAAGAGTGATGCTCCGCATCACAATGCTTACGATCTTTTCATATATTGATCTTTGCTAAGTTAATATTGTTGTTGCTGTTGCTGTTACAATAACTATAAAACTGCTATTGCTACCGCTACCGTTATTGTTGCTATCGCTACCACTGCTATCAAACTATCCAACTATTGTGCTACTAATCACTATGCCACAGATATTTGGTTCTCCAGGTGTGGCTGAATTGACAACTCAACTACTAATACTTGCAAATATTCTTTGGCTCCCCTTGTGTCGAATCAATAAATTTTGGTTGAATACTCTACCCTCAAAAACTGTTGCAATCCCCTATACTTGTGGGTTATTGATACATCCATTTTGCATCATGCTTTTATATAGATATTTATTGCATTATGGACTGTTATTACACATTATATCACAATACTTATGCCTATTCTCTCTTATTTTATAAGGTTTACATGAAGAGGGAGAATGTCGGCAGCTGGAATTCTGGACTTGAAAAGGAGCAAATATTAGAGACCTATTCTGCGCAACTCCAAAATTCCTGAAACTTCATGGAGCTTATTTTTGGAATATATAAAAAATATTGGGCAAAGAAAGTACCAGAGGGGGGCCACCAGCCAGCCACAAGGGTGGTGGGCGCGCCCTACCCCCCTGGGCGCGCCCCCCTCCCCGACCTTGTGGCCCCCCTGGCAGGCCTCAGGTGCCCATCTTTGGCTATATGGTGCCTTTTACCGTGGAAAAAATCAAGAAGAAGCTTTCGGGACGAAGCTCCGGCGTCTCGAGGCGGAACCTGGGCAGAACCAATCTAGGGCTCTGGCGGAGCTGTTCTGCCGAGGAAACATCCCTCCGGGAGGGAGAAATCGTCGCCATCGTCATCACCATTGATCCTCTCATCGAGAGCGGGTCAATCTCCATCAACATCTTCACTAGCACCATCTCCTCTCAAACCCTAGCTCATCTCTTGTATTCGATCTTGGTCCCAAAACCTCAGATTGGTACCTGTGGGTTGCTAGTAGTGTTGATTACCCTTTGTTGTTGATGCTAGTTGGTTTATCCGATGGAAGATTATATTTTCAGATCTTTAATGATAATTAATACTCCTCTGATCTTGATCATAAATATGCTTTGTGAGTAGTTACATTCGTTCCCTGAGGACATGGGAGAAGTCTTGTTATAAGTAATCATGTGAATTTGGTATTTGTTCGATATTTTGATGAGATGTATGTTGTCTCTCCTCTAGTGGTGTTATGTGAACCTCGACTACATGACACTTCACCATTATTTGGGCCTAGGGGAAGGCATTGGGAAGTAATAAGTATATGATGGGTTGCTAGAGTGATAGAAGCTTAAACCCTAGTTTATGCATTACTTCGTAAGGGGCTGATTTGGATCCATATGTTTCATGCTATGGTTAGGTTTACCTCAATATTTCTTTCAAACTTGTGGATGCTTGCGAGAGGGGTTAATCATAAGTGGGAGGCTTGTCCAAGGAAGGGCAGCACCCAAGCACCGGTCCACCCACATATCAAATTATCAAAGTAACGAACGTGAATCATATTAGCATGATGAAAACTACCTTGACAATAATTCCCATGTGTCCTCGGGAGCACTTTGATTTATATAAGAGTTCGTCCAGGCTTGTCCTTTGCTACAAAAAGGATTGGGCCACCTTGCAGAGAGTACCTTGCTAAAAACCACTTGTCATATCCTTCTGCTCCCCGTTGGGTTCGACACTCTTACTTATCGAAAGGACTACGATATATCCCCTATACTTGTGGGTCATCAGTTATCAAGACCTTTTTCTGGCGCTGTTGTCAGGGACCATAGCTCTATTTGCTGAGTCACTTGGGATTTATATTTATTGATCACTATGAAGAATCTGAAGGATGACAGAACCAAGATCTTTCCCTCTAGGATGAGGGAGTAAGGTACTGCCATATATCTCTGCACTTGATTCACCTTCCGTTTTGGATAGGCTTGCGACACCACAACCTTCTATTAATTCTGATATGTCACAAGTAATTGATGATGCTACTTCTGCTATGAATGATGCTATTGATGATGCTAGTATTTTGCTTGATGATACTGTGCCACTAGGTGAATTTCTTGATGAACAACTTGCTAAAGCTAAAGAATTTGAAAATGCTAAAACTCATGAAATTACTGAAACCAATGAATTATTGAAACTAAAAATTATGAAACACCTATTAGGCCTAGCTATCCTGGAATTGAAATGTCGAAGATACCCGAGTGATTTGTTGTTGGTGAAGAGACAACTAGAGAACTTCTTGCTTGTAATGATGGAGATGATCTTAAGAAACTACTATGTAAGTTGAAAGAAAATCTTTGAATGCAAGAATGAAATGTGATCCTAACTTTGCTACTTCACCTATCTTTGTTACCGATAAGGATTATGAATTCTCTGCCGATCTTGAGTTAATTACTTTGGTTGAATCTGATCCTTTTCATGGTTATGAAACTAAAACTGTTGTGGCACACCTTACTAAGTTGAATGATATAGCCACCCTATTTGCTCATGAGGAAAAACTTCACTGCTACTATATCCTTAAGTTGTTTCCTCTCTCACTAAAGGGTGATGCTAAGACATGATTTAATACTCTTGCTCTTGGTTGTGTGCGTAGTCCCCAGGATATGATATATTACTTCTCTGAAAAATATTTTCCTAATCATAAGAAACAAGCTATCTTGCAGGAAATATTTAACTTTGTGCAAATTAAAGAAGAGAATCTCCCTCAAGCTTGGGGGAGGCTTCTCCAATTACTTAATGCTTTGACTGATCATCCTCTCAAGAAAAATTAAATACTTGATATCTTTTATAATGGACTAACGGATGCTTCTAGGGACTACTAGATAGTTGTGTTGGTTGTGTTTTTAGGGAACGAACTATTGAACACGCTAAAGAACTATTGAATAATATATTGATAAATGATAATGATTGGGCACTTCCTGAACCACTGCCTAAACCAACTCCGAAGAAGAGGGGTATTCTACTTCTCAGTCCTGAAGATATGAAAGAGACAAAGAAATCTATGAAAGAAAAAGGTATTAAAGCTGAAGATGTTAAGAATTTACCACCTATTGAAGAAATACGTGGACTTGAAACCCCGACACAGGTAGTAGAGGTAAATTTTCTTATAAGATTTGATGAAGGCGATATTCCTTGTAATAAATCTACTAATCAATGCTTGGATGAATTTGATAACTACATTGTTAAGCAAGAAAACTTTAATGCGTATGTTATGAAACAATTGAACACAATGCTTACAAGATTGATCGCTGGAGTGACTTGATTTTTAGAATTGCTAATGATGTTAAAGGTGTAGGTAAACATACACCTATGGTCCAAACATAGTTAGAACAAGTTGATAAATCTCAAAATGATTTGCTCAATGAGATGAATAATAATATGAATGATCATGCTATTAGAGAATGACTAGAGGAGGTAGAATGACTCAGGAGCCACTTTATCCTGAAGGTCAACCTAAAATAATTGAACAAGATTTTCAAAGAATTAATACTAATTCACATAGTCCATCTAAGAAGAAAAAGAAAAATAAAAATGATAGGACTTTGCATGCTTCTAGTGAACCTGAGGTAGAAAAACCTTCTGAGAAGAGTAATGACGTTTCTATTGCTGATGCTGAGACACAATCTGGTAATGAACATTCATCTAGGATAATGATAATGATAATTATGATGTTCATGTAGATGCTCAACCAGACAATGATAAAGAACCTGATAATGGTGTAGAAATAGAACGTGCGGTTGATCTTGGTATGCCACCTCCTTAAATTAAACGTTATGATAAGAGAGATTTCATTGCTAGAAAACATGGTAAAGAAAGACAACCATGGGTTCAGAAACCCATGCCCTTTCCTCCTAAGCCACATAATAATAAGGATGATGAATAATTTGAACGCTTTGCTGAAATGCTTAGGCCAGTCTTTTTCATACTCGTTTGACTGATATTCTAAAGATGGCCCCATATGCTAAATATATGAAAGATATTGTCACTGACAAAAGGAAGATACTTGAAGCCGAAATCTCCACCATGCCTGTGAATTATCCTTTTAAGGATGGAGTACCTAAGAAACTAGGAGATCCAGGAATACCTACTATACCATGCTCCATTAAAAGAAATTATGTCAAAACTTATTTATGTGATTTGGGAGCCGGTGTTAGTGTTATGCCTTTCTCTTTATATAGAAGACTTGGTTTGAATAAACTCACACCTACTGAAATATCATTGCAAATGGCTGACAAGTCAACTGCCATACCTATCGATATTTGTGAGGATGTGCCCGTTGTCGGTGTAAAAACTAGCAGATCTCGAGTAGGGGGTCCCAATCTGTGGATCTTAGATCAATGGGTAACAAGGGGCATAGAGACAGTGTTTACCAGGTCCGGGCCCTCTCAAAGAGGTAAAACCCACGTCTTGCTTGATTGTATTGATGTGTTTGTATGACAATTACAGAGCTGATCTACCACAAGATCATACGAACTAAACCCTAGGTAGGTATGATGATGGTTCCCCCCCTCTACAGGCTAAACCCTTTGGTTTATATAGACACCAGGGGTACCTAGGGATACATGTGGTTGGTATGTCAGGGGAAAAAAATGCCGACTTTATTATCTTGACTTGGAGGATACACGAAGGCTTCGGTTTCCTTCCAGAACATGGAGTCGCTTATAGCTCGGCCTTCCAATGGCGGATCAAGAGTGGCCCACATGTCCGGCCCATGAGAGACAGACCAGCAGCCCGAGGACCCCTTAGTCCGGGACGCCCTCGGTAGCCCCCGAACTAGTCTTTGAAGCTGAGGTACATGCGGAAATCACCGGCTTTGGGGAGTAGTTCATCCCCTTCTGTGGTGGCTTTGACAACCTCTGGCCATACGTCCCATGAGTTGCATTATAGTTTCCGAAGTGTATACGTAACTTATCCTCGAAGGCGAGTCACTCAAGTGTGAATAGTACCCATATCTGACAACTTTTGTCAAAAGGTCACGACCCTCCATGACCAATAGCCGGTTATGAAAACTCGATTAGCGGTTCGAGGCGATTTCTCCATTGGCACGTCCCATCAATATGGAGATTCTGCCCCGTTTTAAAGGGATGTGATCGAGGATTTGTGTTATCCCACGTGCGCACAAAGACACGATTATATCAGGAAGAGGCGAGGTATGTCGCACAGTAAAGGGACCCTTGGTATGACGGTAGCCCGTAAAGGGGAACAACCGCCACTTCCTTTGCACGCCCTCATTTCCTTCTTTAACATTGCCCACCCAATCTCCTGAGCTCCAACGCCCAGATCCATACTTCCTTCCAAGAACTTCTCTGGCCATCTCCTCGATCAGCCATGGCCGACTCTGGGTCCAAAGGCAAGTGGGAGGCCTCCAACGTCTTGAAAATAACAAGCCTTAAGAACTCTGGCACAAAGAGAATTTGGTGCCATGATGACATGCCAAACTTTTTTGCAACATGTGCTTGATTGAACACCTCAAAATCTCTGAAACCCATGCCATCGTCTCAATTTCTCGTACACATTTTGTTTCATGCCACCGAATAGACCTTCCGTTCACCATGAGCTGCCCCCACCAGAATTCGGAAGAGATAGATTTCAGGTTCCCACACATCTTCTTGGAGAGTTGAAGAGTAACTCCTGGCCGATGGTTAGCTTTGTTAATTCAAAGCTGAGCTCTTCACGGGTCTTCCTTCTGAAAAATACGGCCTTAGGGCACCTCCAACGTTGTCCCCCCAATCAGAAACTAAATCTGTCCACAGACCGGTGGGGACCAATCCACGGACAATGATGTGAGATCCAGCCATCCAACCATGCCCGCATACTTTTCAAACCAGATTTCAACAAACCAGACGAATTACATCAAATATGACGGGATTCAGCAAAGTTTGGACAGAATTTACATAAAAGGAACGATATTTCGTCTGTTTAACTAAATCAAGCCCGCAACACTCAAAGTAATTATAGAAAATAGCACAATTCATCCATAAGATAACATGCAAATATCTCTAGTACAACAATAGTTCGAATTCAATGAGATAACCGGATGTTCAATAAGTTTTTTGAATTTACCGATTCCAAATTCAACGATACTAGAATTAGAGCTCGTATATGGCGTCCCACACAGGATGCTCCTTGAGCTTATCCAACAATGTATGTGCGTGAATGGCCTGCCCTCTGTCCTGTAGTACATCACGGAAGAGCATGCATGCTATACAATGTGTAGAGCAATATTGAGTGAATGAACGAATTAACCAACATGTAGAGCAACAAGAAGCAAAACTTACGATCGCCATGGTTGATGCACTCAATGGATACATTGTCTCCACCCATTCAATCGCGGCACAAAACTTCATGATGGAGTTACATATGGTGTATCGTGTATCATCGATGCAATATTGACCTCATATTGCATTCATGGATGATGTGCATGTCGTGGGGCACAAAGTGCTTTCGCACATGAAATGAACCATGCACGCGCCACCAAAGGATCGAGCCCCTTGAGTTCATGCCTACAAAGTCCACAGATATGACCAACCACGCGTCATACAACAACTTATCATCCTTCACCAATTACCCCGCCATCATGCTTACTTTAGAAAATAACAAGAAGTTAAAAACAGCTCTATGGCATTTGACCAACCATCTGTCGGGCATGGTGTTCGGCATGGGCGTTGTCGACAGGGGGCGAAGGGTACCTGGCTACGAAGGGATCCTGGAAGGACAGCGGCGTAATCCAAGGAGGGTAGACACATTGGTGGAGGCTACAAACATCCTACAATGCCTGGGCGGCGGCCGGATAGGTACATTGGCGGCGAAGGATGCAAAGCAAGGGGGAGCATGGGCGGAATGGAAGAAAAGTGGACCGTGAGGGGGATCC
>NC_041384.1:637980126-638047925 GCF_002162155.2 Triticum dicoccoides | reverse complement strand
TTTGCGGGAAAACCGGCGTCTGAACCGCTCCGCAGACCGATAGGGTACCACGCTGGATGGCAAAATGGGCCCAAACAGCTCCGTCCACACGGATGCAGGTGGTTTGAGTTTCAGCGTTGGAGATGCCCTTTGTCCTTTAAAAAATACATAACATATAATATATCATTGGTCTTTTTTTAAGAAAAGTATGTTTTTGAGTTTCCCCAAATTATAGATTTGGTCCCTTGGTAAACATTTCGTCCTTCTAGTCTTGAAACCGGGTAAGTTTTGTCCAAAACCATATTTTGAGCATGTTGACCGGGTTGACTTTGAAGGAGGTCAAGAATGGCAACTATGGGCGCGAGTTCGTGAAATGCGAGAGCAAGCTAGACAGGCAGGTTAGTTCTCATGATTTTTCTCTAATTTCTTTTTCTATTTTCTTTTAGTTCTTTTTCGATATGGGATTTCGGGTTCATGTTTTCATTTCAGATCGTGAAGAAATGCACACATTTTGAATGGTTGGATGACTACGTTAAGCGGATTCAATTCAATGGGGCCCCAACCCGGGAGCTCAATCTACCGTCAGCACCAACGAATTTAGTCTCTGAAAGTGCTGCTCTGACAGATGGGGATGCAGATCTGAAGGGGGAATTAAATTAGATGAACAAGAACTTGAAGCAGATGATTCAATTGAACAAACAGGCGAATCTGATAGCTTTAGGATTTTATCCCTTTTATTTCTGTGTAGTTGCTCTAGGATTTGCTTACTTACTGGTCATCACTCGTTAGAGATGTTATTAGTTTGGTGTCATGTGCTTTAGGATTTGGTTAAATTTGTGGATCATGTGCTCTACGATTTGCTTAAATTTGTGGATCATGTGCTCTATGCTTTGTGTTGCTTAATTTGTGGATCATGTGCTCTATGCTCTGTGTTGCTTAATTTGTGAATCATGTCAGTTTCGCCAGTTTTGTACACTTTCAGTTTCTTCAGTTTCTTCAGTTTCGTCAGACAACACCGACCGCAGAAGAAAAAAAACGTAGTTCTAGGGCCCAAATTGAAACTAAGCTCTAGTTGGGCCATCTCATTGCGTTGAGTGTCGAAGGCCCACAAAGATAAAAGAGGCCTAAAAAATAGTGCACGCGCTGGCTCTGTTTTTTCATTGATTATTGCCATGGTAAATCCATGTATTGCCATGCCGAACAAAAATAGTGCATGATGGTAAATCGATTTATTGTTGGACTGGCCCATGTCAAATTTATTTGTACATATCGTGGCAATTTCCTTCTGTATATAGCCTACGGTACAACACTTTGATTTTTTAACATGCGGGTATTATAAACATGTTTTTGTTGCAAGAAAAATATTGTATACACGATTTTTTGTTTTAGTTTTTGTTATTAAGAGCATGTCAGACTTAATTATGTAGATCATGATATCCATATGAAACCACATCTAAAATAAAGTCCGGTGGCACCATTAGCCACCATATCCATCTAGAGAGCATGTCAAGGGCTCAACTACGACACCATATCCATCTAGAGAGCATGTCTACGGCTCGGCTACGGCATCATATCCATCTACCGATATCTCACGTAGCAAGCATACATCCATAACATAGAAAGTAGCAACCATAGCATACTTCTTACATAAAACATGGGGTGCCCTAGACCATAGCATAGGCCACAAACTATTCAAAAATTAGCTTGTTTTTGTTCATACAATATACGGAATAGGGCCACCAACAATTCAAAAAACATAGCTTTTCTTCTTCTTTTCAACATCAACATGGCTCATTTTTCTAGCTTTAGTTTCCTTTTTGACACTTCAACTAGTCCATTGTCCACGCGTGCCAAAACTTGACCCTACTCTAAATGGGCCATTTAAACTTGACCTACACAATTACACACCATGAATATAACAAGACGAATGGGCTACCCTCCAACCATTTTTACAACGCTAACCCCAAAACTTGTTGGTTTTCATTGAGGGATACCCTTCCATTGATTGATTTAGCAGAAGGGCTCGTGTGCGGCACCATATCTGACTAGCGATATCTCACGTCAAATAAGATATAAATAGCAAGCAAAATACAGATAACCAATGACATATCAAATAAGGGTAGCAATCATAACATAGTTCTTCGGGGATAACATGACAGAGATAAAAAGTTCACGGTACAAGCAACGACATAATTAAGATAGAAATATATAAAAGATAAAAAGCCCTAACACCATAGGGCAAGACAAGCTCACGAGACCGGGCCTTCACCACCATCTTCACTGCGCCTCCTCTTCACTGCTCCTCCTCTCCATGTCGTCCTCGCCGATGTAGTAGGGGAGGATGTGCATACCGTCGCGGGTGGGGAAGATGCAGTCGAAGTTTGTGATGTTGTGGGTTGTGAATGCGATAATTCGCATCCAGACCAAAACACCTTGCTGAGGAGGTAGTACGCATCAAATCTGTTGATGAAGGTGACGGTGAGCCCTATCGGCGGAGTCCTGGAGTTTGGACGCACTTCCTCCAGTCGGAACATCACCGGCGAGCCCGCCGAGAGGTGGGCGAAGCCCGCGCCGAGGAACCACTGGGCAAACCCCCTTGCACCCCTCCAGCGTGAGAACGCCCACACGCGGAGCGTCCTCTCCACGACGACGCCGGACGGATACTGTCTCTCCGGCACGGTCGGTGGGAGCTCAAAGGTGGGGCTGTTATACTGCATCCTCGCCTCGCTTTCAGAGTGCTCTGGGTTTGGGTGAAGAAGAGAAGGGGGCGGCGCAAATGGATGTGTGGAGAATAGGTGAAGGGATGGTGGTTCAAATAGGGAAAGGGGAAGGGAATGGGAGTGGCACCGACCGTGCTTTGGATTTGCTACGTTCAAACGAGCCGCGTCGATTGATATGCCACTTTAATTGCCAACAGATTTTAATTGCCACGTTGAATAGATGCGAGTGGACCAAAAAGTGTGAAACAATGCTCTACATCGAGGAGACACGCGTGCGAGATGAGACGAACCTGTGGCAGCAACCGTCCCTGCGTCCGTGGTGGCTCGTGTGAAAAAGAGGTCGGTCAGCGTCCGTGGCGGCTCGCGTGCAGAAAGAGGCCGGTCAACGCATCATGACGGCGGGCAGCGGCGCATGCAAGTAGGCTAGCTATGTGCATGCATAGCAGGCTAGCTGGACATGCAGACTTCTGTCGTTGCGGCGCACGCACGGCCCAACGGGCGAACAGCGGCACCGTCCGACGTGACCCCACTCATCAGGTCCAAGGGGTGACACAGTCAGCACGGTCCCACTCGTCAGAGTTAATGGTCAAAGCACTTACCCGACGGCATCCACCGTTTGTGACCAGTTCTGAGAATTTCGGGCAAGGGAGTGGGGAAAAGTGAGCAAAAATTAAGAGCATGGAGATGAATTAGTATGGTTACGAAACCAGGGGCACAAATGTAAAAAACCCTTTTTTTATGGCTCCTTGGATGTCATTTGACCACAAAATTTTACACACTTCTAGCGCACTATGGAATCTTGGTTTCCACAAATCTTTAGTTTTTTCTAAACTTTTTTGCTATTTTTTTTTAAATTTACTGTTCACCTAGAGCATATTTACAGTTGTTTTGCCACAAGCTCCTCGAGTGTTCAAACATCACGAAAAATTGCAAGCACCTTGCGCACCCAGGCATATTGGATGCCAAAAGAATTCAATTTTTGGGTTTTTTTGCTATTTTTGAATTTACTATTCATCAAGCACAGAATATATTGCGGTCAAACCCGGTCAGCATGGTCAAAATCTGGTTTTGGACGAAACTTACCCGTTTTTGAGACTCCGGTGGCCAAATGTCTATAAAAAATTCTTGAGAAATCTAGTCTATATTTCTGGAAAAACTTGGGGGCACAAGAACATACTCTCCTCTTCTTTCTTTAGCGTGATATAATCATTAGTCTAGCTGATGGTCAAAGTTTACTCTTGAAAAACGCGTGGTTCTATTTTGAAAAAACGTGCAAGTTCTATTTTGGAGTCGGAGGGAGTATATGATAGAGATGAGCATGTTTTACAGGATCTCTGTTCTTGTGTTTTTCCATGAAATTGGCAGGACGGAGAACGCCCTCCGTCCTTTCTATCGGCCGTTGCTACGCCCCAATCCATGGTCCAATCCTCGTATATCCAAATCACAGTAACGTCGACCAGACACACCAGCTGTACCAGGCAACAGAATTGGCTAGACCAGACGCTGACCGGTGCTAGGCCATCCGGGTGCTACCAAATTTGAGTGACAGCCAAGAATTCATTGCTCCCCCTACAGAAAAAGTTGAGACGAATCTGCCGTCGAACAAGGAAGGCAACCTTTTCTTCCGCCGGGAAGACTATCATGCCCGCCGTTCCTAGTCCGGACAAAATTACTGTTCTGACCCTTAAGGCAAACTAAATCCCGATTTGACCTCGTTCCAAATTTTTTTTCGTTTCTGACCTTTTTCGGTGACGCCAAGGTTCCTGGCGTCTGGGTTACGAAGCAGACGCCACGGTCCCTGGCGTCTGGCCCCTGGCCCGCACTGCCCGCCTGCCCGTTGACCTGCTGACGTGGCAAAGGGGCCAGACGCCAGGGTCCCTGGCGTCTGGCCCCGGTAAGTGGATAACCGCACCGGGAGAGTGTGTGGGTCCCACCCCACACACTTTCCCCAATCCAGCCCGAGCTTGAAGAAGAGCTGCTGCCTCCCCACTCTCTCTCACCCCTCAAGCTCCCCCTCAAATCCTCTCCAAAAGGTACATCCCTTAGGTGGATCTTTCCATCACTTTGTTGCTCTTGTTAATCTCTCCCAAATCATCCAATTATTTTTTGTTAAGTCTTGTCCTTTTGGTTGCATTTTATACATGTTGGTGGAACCCTAGTTCATGTTTTCTCCCCCTTATGTTAGTGTGAATGGCTTGGTTAACTTTGATAATATAGTGCTATGCATGGTGTGTAGTAGGAATATATGTTTGTTGAGTAGAAAGATTGGGGGTTAGGGTTAGTTAGTGATTAGGGTTAACTTTGCTTAGTGTGTTAATTAGTGATTAGTGATACTTTTATGGTCATCACCAATAATTTAGTGTTGATATGATTTGGATATAATAAGATGTATTTGGATAAACACCAATTCTCATTGAGGTCTTAAATGCATTCATGTAATTTTTAGATGGAGAGACTTGTTAATGTTCATTACATTGACAAGGAGGCATTCTTGAGTAACAATGCCGACACGGGTGAGGAACCATTGGTTTTTGATAGAAGCCCTAGCTATGAGGATGTTGTTGCAAAAGTGAGACAAGTCTTGAAGTGGATGGACACCAATGTTGATGTTAAGTTAATAGGAAGGTATGATGTTGGAGTTGGAGCCAAATCTCGCTTGAAAAGTATGCCTATCACCTCGGATTTGCATTGGGATGTATACAAGGAAAAAGTATCCCAATCGGAAGACAAGTCACTTGAATTGTTTGCCACCACTGAATCTCCTCGGTTTACCTTTGATTTGAACCGGCATGTCTCTTCCCCAATGGATGACATGAGCGAGAGGACAATGGTGGCACTTGTTGAGCATAGGGTTGTGGTTGATGCCCCCAATGTTTATCCCCCACCATGTCCCCGTGTACCAACTATCAAAGCAAATGAGGTTGAGTTGTATGCCCCCAATGCTTCTAGCCAACCACCAACTAGCCAAGCAAATGAGGTTGAGTTGTATGCCCCCAATGCTTCTAGCCAACCACCAACTAGCCAAGCAAATGAGGTTGAGTTGTATGCCCCCAATGCTTCTAGCCAACGACCAACTAGCCAAGCAAATGAAGTTGAGGTGATTGCTAGTGACGGAGTAATTCAAGAGGATGAAGATGCTTATGATGACGACGAAGAGCAAGAAGAAGGGTTTCATGGCAATGATGTTGGTGACTTGGATGTGTACATAGCGCAAAAGGACATGGATCGTGACTTGCCTTTTAGGCGTCAATATGCGTATGACTCGGATGATGAGGGTCCAGTTGAACAGTTGGACGAGGATGGATTCACAAAGGAGGAGAACCAAATCCACTTTGAGCTGACGGGCTTACAAAAAAGAACTCACTTATTTAAAGATCTCGGCCTTGCCCATAAAGCTGTTGTTGACGGTGGAATGAGAATGACGGCGATTGAGCCAACACCATGCCCGGATCCAGGAGAACCAAGGGTGGAGAATGAGGACGAGAATGCTTATTTGAAGAAAGGATTGAAGTTTCTGAGCTTGCCTATGCTGAAGTTTTGGTTGGCTGACTATGCCATTCGAAACCATAGGCCAATTTATGTTGAGCACTCCAACATGAAATTGCGTTACACCGTGGTGTGTGAGCAAAAGGAATGCACATGGAAGGTTCGTGCAAGAAAGCTTAAAGAAACCGAAGAATGGGTGTTAACAAGTTGTGATACCACTCATAGATGCAAACCGCCATCGAAACGACTTAGAAAGACACACCGTCAACTCACATCTGAGTATCTTGGATACAAATGGATGAAAGACATAGCCTTTGATCCCACTGTGAAAGTGAGGTTTCTCATGCGGACGGTGAAAAAACAATTTGGTTATGAAGTCAAGTATGGGAAGGCATGGAAGGCAAAGGCAAATGCTATTAGGATGTTGTACGGTGGTTATGAAGAAGCATACAACCAGCTCCCAAGGTTGTTGGCCGCCATTGCACATAGGAACCCGGGCATGTTTCATGTGGTCGAGGATCACGAGGGAGTGTTCCACCGTGCCTTCTGGAGTTATGGACAATGTGTGGAGGCGTTTCAGCATTGTCGTCCGGTCTTGTCTATAGATGGCACGTTCTTGACCGGTAGATATAAGGGCACACTAATGGTAGCAATGGCACACTCATCAAACGACAACGTGTTGCCATGTGCATTTGCTTTGGTGCCTTCCGAGCACCAAGACAACTGGGAGTGGTTCATGGGTCATGTTAGGCACAACGTGATTGGGGCTAGGGAGGTATGCATCATATCGGACCGACATCATGGCATACTCAAGGCAATGGACATTGTTATTCCAGGATTTCCAAAGCTTCACCACAGATGGTGCATGAGGCATTTCGTGGCCAACTTTTACCGGGCATGTAAGAGCAAGGAGCTCAGCAAAGACCTTACCCATGTATGTGTGGCCTTCACCACCCAAGGTTTCGATGCTCGTTACAACAAACTCTCTGCAGCGGTGAACGAAGGGGGAAAAGACTTCTTAACTAGGAATTTAAGTGAGAAGCACAAGTGGGCACGCGCTCATGACGATGGTGGTTGGCGATATGGCGACATGACGAGCAATCTCGTAGAATGTTTCAACAATGTGTTGAAGGGTGCTCGTGCTTTGCCGGTGACTGCAATAGTGGAGTACACCTTCTTCAAGCTTAATGAGTACTTTCAGAGGCATTCTGAAGAGACTGCAAAATGGATAGGTGAAAAAAAGGATTATCCGGAAAAGGTTGATGAATGGTTGCAGTTACAAGCAAGCAAGTCTTCACGACAACAAGTTATCGTATTCGATAGACTTGAAATGATCTATCAAATTGATGAGCCAGGTGGCACAACACGAGATGGTAGACAATATGGTGGTGCTGCATTCGAGGTGAAACCGAAGACTCGGTGGTGCCAGTGCGAGAGGCCTAGTAAGTATCATTGGCCATGCTCGCATTTGATAACGGCGGCGAAGGCGAGAAACATACATGTTAATGATGGAAAAACCGTGAGGATGCAAGAGTTCCATGTGGAAGCTACTAGGTTGACATGGGCGCCAAGATTTCAACCTTTCTTGGACCAATCACAGTGGCCTGAGTACCATGGACCTCATATTAGGCCAGACCCTCTTCTGAAGGTGGAGACGAAGGGTAGAAGGAGAACTAAGAGGTTCAGGGGTGATATGGATGACCTGGCTGGATACACTGGCATGAAACAATTTGGTAGCGGTCATTTCATGGAGGCTCCTGACATTATCAACTGTGGGGTGTGCGGTGAAGGGGGACACAATGAGCGGACATGCAAAAAAAAGAAAACCAAAAAAAGAAAAACAAGTCGTGGAGGCGGCACCGATGGTGAAAGAGGTGGAAGAGGTGACGGTGGTGGTGGTCGAGGAAGAACGAGTGTCAGAGGTGGTAGTGGTGGTCGTAGAGGGAGCACAAGTGCTAGAGGTGCTAGTGTTCGTAGAGGGAGCACAAGTGCTAGAGGAAGTCAGATGGCCCCAGGGAAAGAAAATTGGTTGACATAACTGATGATGACAAGATTCAAGAAATGCTGGAAGAATGGAAATGGAAAAGGGTTGTTGACTTGCATTGCTACAGGAAACCGAGTTATATGTGATGTTCATGTCGTTTCAACCATCGTGGTCATGAACTACTTATGTCATTCGAGACTATTTGTGTAATTTGAACTATGTTTGTAATTTGCATTGTATCGTAGACCATCGTGGTCATGAACTAAGTTTGTAATTTGAACTATGTTTGTCATTTGTCAACTATAGTGTTATGAAAAGACTATGCAATGCTTATGTATGTATGTTATTCGAAACTACAAGTGAAAAGACAAAACTACAAGTGAAAAAGCAAGTATTGTCTGCACCAGGACCAGACGCCAAGGACCCTGGCGTCTGGCTCCCCTGCTTTACCCTGTTTCTGGTGTCAGTAGACTGCCAGACGCCAAGGACCCTGGCGTTTGGTCCCCTAACATACATCCAGACGCCAAGGACCCTGGCGTCTGGTCCCCTGACATACAGCCAGACGCCAAGGATCCTGGCATCTGGCTCCCTGTGCATATAAATGACTAAATACAGATTTCATCATTCATGTCAGACATTCATATAAACATTCATTTAAATGACTAAATCACAGGAAACAACAATTACCATAAATCACGTCATTCATTCATGTCAAACATTCATAGCAACTTCACGAATCCGGTACAACTTAATTCGAACGGCAACAAGTTCATGGAAAGAAACGACAACAAGTTCATGGAAAGAGACTACACCAGGTTCGTCGAAACAAACTAGAACAAGCTCATTGAAACAAACTACAACAAGCTCACTTCTTCCTTCCTCTCTTCACGATATCTGCAAGTGTATGCTCCTCCTCTTCGCTAGCCTCATGCTCCTCCTCTTCGCTAGCCTCCTCCACCTCTGCATCAATGTTGGACTTATATCTTTGCATTCCCGCAGGCATAAATTGATGAGGATACTCCGGACTATGGAATTGAGTGTTCCATGTCTTCTTTCTACCTTTCTTGCCCGGTGTCTTAGCTATGGCTTTGCCTTTTCTAGAGCGGGCATTGCCTTGTGTCGGTTGTGTAACCTGTGATGGTTGTGGAGCATCAACATCATACTCATGATCCTCTTGATGTGTTGCATCATACTCATGCTCATCATGATGTGTTGGCTCCTCTTGATGTGCTGGCTCCTCTTCATTGACCTCCTCCTCTATGTCCTCTTCGTTCTGGACATAACGCCGTTTATTAGCTCTAGCGGCGCGGCTACCTGGTGCATACACGTCACTGGACTTAGCACCATGGCAAGAAAGCATAGCTGCCATCTTATGGAACCGCTTCTTGAACTTCTGCGACAACACAAAAGATGCTATGATATGAGATCCAAATAACTAATCCGCGAAAAAAACTTTTATAATATATTGCGACTAACCTCCATCGTGCTCCTAAGAGTCCTCTCAGATAATGCACCACCAGCTGGATGACTCAGTGCAACATTGGCATCGTTGACGCACAGAAGCAACTCTCTGCCCTGCAATTCATGAACACACCAAACTTATGTATTTGAAAGAAGACAACATGATGCAAGTATGTTAGAATAGGTCAAACAGACTACCATTTCGTCATGCATCGGTGCGTAGTCAACATGAGCCCCTCTGGTGTCTCTCACAGCCGTGTTGAAGGTATGATAACCTTCTGCAGTCTCCGGGTCTTCAGACACCAACTCCGACCACTCCTCGTGAGTCCAACCTGGCTTCAGCTTTAACCGGTAACGATCCGCATACCACACTTGATACTTCTGATATGCTGACTGATTGTGAGGTCTATTCTCTGATTGCACTAACGTGTCTCTTTGATTCCAAATTTCTATCCACGCACGGTGTTTGTTTGCCCAATCCGATATATCCTGATTGTTCCTTCGATCGAACCTACAAATGATGCACGGGACAAAGCATTAGCAAACACTGACTTATTCAATGCTCTACTACATACTCAAGGCATGCTTGCTTACCGATGCAGAGATAGCATTTCCTCCTTGCTCTCCTCAATTGGAATACCTTGTCTTTTTCCAAATTGTCTTGCCACACGGTCTACAAAGTGCCACTCGACTGCGAAGAAGCATATCATTGGGCACCTCGCCCGCCAAAGATGGCTATCACGCGTGCACATCTCATTAAGATCAAAGTCACCATCTTCCACATAAGGCAACCAATGTACCTGCAAAACAAAGAGATACATTGTTAGCTACATACATAAGTTTCATTCTTGACTAAATTTTATCTCATCGAACTTCTCATAACCTGCTCAGCAGTCAAGGTGTCCAGCTCGTTCATATAGCACTTGTATCGCACATGCGAGCTTCCTGTGTACACTGTCACTTGTTCCCAATAGTAAGCAAGCGTAGGGCGCCGATATGGATCATCATCATGCAACCCGTCATGATTACCCCGTGGGTTTGCCATGAGGGGGTTCTTCAAATCGGGCCGTTCAACCGGGATCCGCTCCCACATCCACACGGATAGGCTCCAAACAAACCCAGACAATGAGGATGTACCTCCCTTCCTCCGACACGCCAAGTCAAGCTGCAATCAAACAAACATGTTAGATATGGAGGCGCATGACAAATGCAAAATAATTGGTTGCAAATATCTCTTACCTGACGATACAAGTATGCTAGTGCGGCCGAACCCCAGCTATACTGGGTATCCCAGTTATTAAGTGGCTCCAAGAACATCCAGAGGGCTGAGTTCCCGGTTGCATCTGAGAAGACTACCTTGGTTAGTACATACCAAAGATAGGCCCGCGCGTACTGCTGCACAACCACGTCATTGGCATCTTGAGGGCACGGGTTGGTGTTTCCTCTGACCAGTTTTAGCCAAGAATGCCTCACTTTCGCTGTATCGGCCTTGCCTTCCTGAGGGCCCTCGGGCTGAACGCCAATTAAATCGGCAGTCCGTTCTCGCCAATTACCCACGCTGACACGACCGGTAACAGCTTGTCCATTGATAGGAAGGCCGCTTATCATAGCCATGTCCTGTAGGGTCATCGTCATCTCCCCACATGGAAGGTGGAAGGAGTGAGTCTCCGGCCTCCAACGATCCACAAGTGCGGTCAGCGCCGCGTGGTTCACCGGCGGAGCGCGTCGCTTAAACTGCAACACGAATGGGAGAAGACCCAATCTCCGAATGTAAGGCTCATACCGCGGGTCGTAATCAAAGTCATCAGCGGAATGACCCCTCATGCGCATAGCAACTACAACCTGCAAATAAAGTGATGTTTTAATAATCAATACAAGAACACAAATGAGAAACAACGAAAATTGACCCAGCCTTGCTTCTTACCTGTCCATTTTCAATGGCACGAGCACGATGCTCCTTATCCCACTCATCGATTAATCCGTCATACCAAGGTCCATCACCATCCGCCATCCTACAAAAAAATTTCACAAACATCTATGAATACATGAACAATATAAAACAATTTCCTTCTCCAAGTTTATTCCATATGAAAACACCATTCTTCTCAAACATAACCACATCATTTCTTTCTTCTACATATGCAAACATATCATCTAGAGTACCAAATTTCACCATCAAATATATTTCATTATCATCATCCGCCATTCTATTGAACAAATCATGTCACACACAATAAGAAAATTTCATCATCTCTTTTGCATAATTTTTTTTGCCAACAATAGGATTATCTACACATACACACATCATCTATCAAACCAAATATAGTATGCCAAAGTCTATTTTACATACACAAATCATATATTCATCACCCCTCTTAATTCAAAAAAAAATCCTATGGACAACATATACACAAAACCGAATTGATTTTACCTACATGTTCAACTACACATCATCTACTGCATACCTAATCATCTATCAACTACACAAAATTTTCTAAAAATAAGAAACCATCTACTCATCTAACATCACCTAGTGTTGAATAATGCATCCAACCAAAGAGGGGAAAACAAAAAAAAATTGGAGGGAATGGGGGAGAATACCTCAAAGAAGCTTGGGGGGGTCCGATCTGTGAGTTTGAGGGGTTGATGGAGTAGATCAAGGGGGGTGGTGGTGGGAGGGAGAGAAGGGGCGAAGAACAGAGCCCTCTGTTCGTCGTGCGCCGCCAGGAGAAAGATGGGGATGGGTGGGCTGGCCCGCGCGGTTATCCACTTACCGGGGCCAGACGCCAGGGACCCTGGCGTCTGGCCCCTTTGCCACGTCAGCAGGTCAACGGGCAGGCGGGCAGTGCGGGCCAGAGGCCAGACGCCAGGGACCGTGGCGTCTGCTGCGTAACCCAGACGCCAGGGACCTTGGCGTCACCGAAAAAGGTCAGAAACGAAAAAAAATTTGGAACGAGATCAAATTGGGATTTAGTTTGCCTTAAGGATCAGAACAGTAATTTTGTCCCCCTAGTCCTACGTCAGTGGCACCGCCCAAAGATCGAGCGCCAGTGGAATCCGAAGCGCTGCGCATGCGCAGCATGGACGCATATGGAGTGCCGCCACCTTTCCCCATGCTGCAGACTCCGTTGCCGCCAAGCGCCGATGCTCCTTTTCCTAGTTCACCGGCTGAACGGAGACCAAATTCCACCGCCAAAAAAAATGCTTGCCCATGAATATAGTTGGGACTTCGAACCCGTTTGATTGCCGGTAAATATAGGTGGGGCTTAAGAGTCTACTCCCTCCAGTCCTTTTCACTCCGCGTAACAGATTTGTGTCAAGTCAAACTCGACAAAGTTTGGCCAAGTTTATATTAGTATTTGCAACGCATATCCGATCACAGGAAAACTGTTCGTCTCATGCGAGAAGCCGGGGAGTTTTTGAGTTCGAGAGGCTTTCGGCCTTGCGTAGCACGCGCGCGTCCGAGGCACCGATGATGCAACCACACGAAGATGAACAGTGGGGTGAGGTCAGGGTCCTGCTTTTGCTTCAGGCGCAGAGCATCCAAAGTTCCAAACTGCAACGAGATAAATTGGGTGCGAAGCAACAGTCCAGTCCAGTCCAGTCCGGTCCAGGCGCAACCGCAACTGCAGCAACAGCACGAGCAACAGCCACAAAATTACGCCGGGGTCCCTGTTCCTCCCAGGCCGGTCCCGGTCAAACCGGTCAACAAAAGACGTGGTGCAGAGCAGTTAATCCAACACTCTGAAGCACGTGAGAGGTCATGTAAACTTGGACCATTAACCTAGTAGTAGATTCCTCCCTTGCTCCGAGAGAGAAAAAAAATATACTCCAGCCGATTGTGTATAAAAGGATTCCCTTTGCAGTGAAAGCAGGCGGTCAAATGATTAGGCGGGATAAGCATATATGCAATGGGTGGACGAAAAGGAGTCTCTAGTTTCTATGGAATGCTACAACTGTCGCCGTATCCTAAATGCAGTACTACTAATAAGTACTGAATTGATAACAATATTGCATACACGTATACTTCCCTGATTTAAGCTGGGATGACAAAATGATTAGTTTTTCTCCTCCACCGCTTTGGGCGTTATTGAATCAAAAGGTCCATGATTGCCATCCCGAAAAGAAAATTTTGCCACCAAATGCAGTCCCCAAATATGGTGTGCGCTTTGTACCGAATTGTAAGCTGGGCGGCCACGAGTCACTCCCCAAGTCTACACTCCCCGTCGGCTAAAAGCCAGGCCATATAATACACATACATCGCCGCCAGAGCCAGACTGATATTCATATTCATATCGTGTGCCAACCTTCTCAAAGCAGACAAGGACTTTCCACCTTTCCTCATTGATTTCCGTAATATTCCCAATCAGCCACTTTATCATATATACATTCTCCAACTCAGGGGAGAATCTCCCTGTCTAGACACAGTAATTGGCCATTTCCGATCAATGCAGGAGTTGCACGTGAAATGATTCAATAATTCAACTCCTACTACTACAGTAACCAACCACAAGCAACAAACTGTCATATTTCCTTGTATTCTCCCATAATTCGTCTGCGAAAAGGAAGGCGCAACTATCAGTCGGCAGAGATCAAGATATTGCATGGATAGGTACACATATGTATACACACGGGCGTCGGAGATTGTATTGTTGCTGTCTGAGATATTGACCCGAGTGATGGATGGACGGCGCTGTTGTTATCGGGGGTGGCTTCAAGGCCAAGGGAGATAAATAGTCAGTAGGAGCTAGACACTAGAGAATAGAGACTGATAGGCCGCGCAAAAGCTTTGGCACAGCGTCCTTGTCCCCGGCCACTCCAAATGGTCTGGGCCGCCCCAGCCGTCCATCTCCAGATCAGATCTGATGGCACATCATGCGTTCCCCCTCGGGCTGCCAGCCAGTGCACATCATCAAATATACCCCCGTGCTTTTGCATGCGCTTTATGTGCACAATGAGAAGAAGAAAAAAACAAATTAAGGGCTCCAGCGCAGCTCGCTAGCTGCTCTTGCTCTCAGAGTGGCTAGGGTTACGGGCTCTGGAGATAATTCCCAATCATTTGTTCTAGTACTGATTTTCATTCGCGGATGGATGATGGTACACGTCGATTAAACTGTAACTGAAAACAACCCAACTTTCGACGATTGGTGGACCAACGTTGTGTGTGGAGGATTAGGATATGGGCTCGCCGGAGAGATGAGCCAAGGGCGACAACAAAAAGAACTAACACGGAAGCAAAGCATTACTTATACTTATAAACATTAATAAAGGAGTACTCATAAATGATACGTGCATAGCATAGCATAGCAAAGAACTAACCTGGAGCTGATCGCAGTGGTGAACCTATACAAAACCTCCTGTGTTGTGTCACGGAACAGAACGGAATTTCGCGTCGGCCAACCCCACCCACCCCACGCCCTCTTCTGCTGGACGCGAGCAAGAACCCTGCTAAGTTTGCTCCCCTCACGCTCGTATCACCGGCCGATCACCCATGATTATCCTCCCTCTAGTCTAGCCATGACGACGCACGTAGCTAGTCCAACCAAATACTCCCAAAAAGAAGAGAATCGGATAAGTTCGCAAAGACCATCCGGAATGCCTCCACATCCTCCAGGTACCGAGCCCCCCAAATTCCCATCAGAATCCCGCTCCGTTCCGTTTCTGCCACTCCGTGGACAGGCACAGCCTAACGACACCCTGTAACAGCTGTTCACTCCGGCGGGGGCGTTCCGGTCATTCCGCCGTGGGCTGGCTGGCGGGCGGGGGTGGGTGTGTCTCCCGGCGCGCAGTATTATTATACTGGGAGGGAGGGGCAGCATGGCTTGGACCAAAAGGACAAGGATGGATGGTGCATTATCATAGCCAGCGCCAGTATATATTTGCCCCTCCTCCCCTGTACACCCCCTTCCTTCCCCTCCCTCTCCCCCACCCCGCCCCTTTCTACTCTAACCTTTAGCTTTTCCTCACTCCCTCCCTCCCTCCGTTCCTCTAACAAGAGCCGCTAGTGTCCTAGCCCAATTCAGATCCTTAGCTGCAGCTGGTTTTAGTTGCTTCCCCTCTGGTGCTGAGGTAGAAGAAGAAGGAGGAGGAGGTAGCAGCATCGCCATGAGCCCGCCGAGTGTGATGGGGCAGTTCGGGGACACGACCTACACCAAGGTGTTCGTGGGCGGGCTGGCGTGGGAGACCCAGAAGGAGACCATGAGGAAGTACTTCGAGCAGTTCGGGGAGATCCTCGAGGCCGTCGTCATCACCGACAAGAACACCGGCAGATCCAAGGGCTACGGATTTGTATGCTTCTTCTATACCTCCTACTGTACACACACACACACACTCTCTCTCTCTCTCTCTCTGCTGGTTTTCCCTTCCCTTTCAGTTTCAGTGCAGTTTAGCTTGGAAGCAGAATTAAGCTTCTAGCTAGTGCAAGTGTTCTCTTTGCTACACTGCACATACTTTTTCTGTTTGCCTGAGCTGCAATATGAACGACGGATGCACTTTGAATTGGTGGTTTTGTAGGTTACCTTCCGGGACCCGGAATCGGCCATGAGGTCTTGCGTCGACCCCGCGCCGGTGATCGACGGGAGGAGGGCCAACTGCAACCTGGCTTCCCTTGGGGTGCAGAGATCCAGGCCTCCAACCCCGCAGCACGGTTAGTAGACATTTCCCATTCTCTCTACCAGCTGCTAGCTACATACACAAAGTAACATTAGAGAAGAGTTAATAGCTAGGTAGCCTAATTGAAAGCATTTCTTTGATGACACCCTCTCTTTAATTATTTGAACGCAGTTCAACTATCACACTAGGTAAAAGCTTTTGAAAAAGCAAAGTAATCGTCATCATTATAGATGCACTGCTGACTCTTCTCATTTCTCTGTGAGCTCTAGCTAGTATATAGTTTCATGATAACCAAGTTAGCTGTTATGATTTTATGCGCAAAAGCACCTTCGTGCAATTAGTATAAAGGAGCTCAATTAGGTCCATAAGGATCTTATTTTGGCATTTACTAGAGAATAAGAGGCTTAAAATGGCTACCTTTAGCTCAGTGCAACCTGATTTTCCCAAGCACAACAACGTCGCTGCCATTTGCTTTGCAGCTGGAAAACTAAATAGTGGCCTTGACAGGATATCCTCTGAGCATTTGCTTGCTGCAGAAAGTAGATAAAGGCGAAACAACATTAGAGGCGCAAAGTTGTTAGTTATCCTCGGAACAAGTGCCGTGTTTCGGATAATGTGCAACGTTAATTAGAAAATCCTAGGGTTAAATAATAAAATCCAACCGAGATGAATGCCAGATTCGAGAATCTTTTACTTCTATTATGTCGTCTTGCAATTCTGAAGACCGAGCCATGGCATGACCGCGAATATATATTCATCTTCATCAGAGGTGCATAGGAACAAGTGCATGCATCCCTTTTACAGCAGTGCGTCTTTTTGTTGATGATGCTAGCGAGTAATGTGGGTGATTAAAAAAACTTAGGGCTACTAACTTTTGTTTTGCTGATGATTTTACTACAGGAGGCGCTAGGAGCTTTCGAGTGATGAAGTCCTTTGGGCAGCAGCAGGCTGCGGCGGGGATCCAAGGTGCGCTGGGCGCAGCTTTTCCTTCGCAGGCCACCTTCCCTCATTATGCCATCCCACAAGGCCTCCCTTACCATGTCTATGGGTAAGTTTCTCTCTCTCTCACTCATCTCTCTCTCATGTGGTGAGGAACCTATGGAAAGTGTCTATGGACCAGCTGTGACGGAGGGTTAATCACATGCATGACATGTGCATTGTGACATCCCATCTTTGGTCAATGGCGACTGGCGTGTAACTTTTTAGCTTGCATGCAACACATCTCTCTCACACATATGCTCGCTCATAAAAGTGACAGAGCGTGCTCTAGTGCCACTGCACGTCTGCACATGACCTCTCAGTCTCACACTCTTGCTGCTCACTCTCTCTTTCTCTCTCTCACACGCACACAAGCTAAGCTTGCTGGTTTATCAAGTACATAATCTAATGCATCATTATTAATTTGTTAAGACATAACTAATGTTTCTTTCTCCCTCGCTGCCGCAGGTATTCTCCCTATTCTCCAGACTACGGTTATCCTGCAGTAAGTTCTATCTTCGCATTAGCAAAAAGTTCTATTGAATTCACCAACAGTTACATATTAATTGCTACGAGTTATTGTACATTAATTTCATTGAGGTTTAATTTGTGTAGACAAGAGAAAAAGATTAGCACATGGCTTTTAAGTTTGCATGTCGCTATACCAGCGTACTTAAAATGTTTCCTAGTATGTATGCATATCATGCATTTTATCATAAGAGCCATGATATGTGATGAAGGGATGCATGAAAAATAGCACTACATAAATGTTACATAAAAGTGAGCATCATGTTACATAGGATATGCTTCGGGGTCATAAAATGCAATGATGTGCAATAACCAAAGAAAGAAAGAAAAATGCTGACCATTTTGCCTCTGCAACTGCTAACTTTCAAGCCAACCTGGAGGATTGGTGTTCGCACTCTTTGTCTGTGCTGCAAATAAGCCCTGCACAGGTTTAACTTAAAAACAGAATGCTTGCTTTGTTTCTATTCATGGAAGCCATAGAATTAACAGTAACCTAGCTCACCAGCAATGGCTTGAGCATGCATAGTAAATTCTAGTATTCCTCTACCAGTACATAAATATAACAGTTACCTGGAGATAAAATAATAGTGATGTCATATCCACAGTCATGTCTCAACTTTCCTACTTGAAAATCTAAACTCTTCAAGTCCTTGTGATCTGGATGTTTCTGAACCATTACAACTGTCCCATCCTACAACATAAATGATGCATGGCCTACTCGTTTTGTTCTGTTGCTGATACTGATTTCGCTTTCTTCCTTTGCTACTGGAGTATTGTGAAAATGTAAAGTGTAGAATTCCTTCTTCCTTTGACCCAGGAGCACAGTGAAATGAAAAGCATAGGCTAGTACAAGTGTACAGCCAGCACAGTGCTACTGAAGTAATTTTTAGTTGCAAAAACTCTCGTGACAGCGAGTACTTCTTAGCACAAACAAACAAACAAACATGAGGCAACTGCTCTTAAAAGACATCCATCAGATGCCTAGCTGCCCACCATGTTGTTTGACAGTAATATACCCAGATAGCCTCTTAACCACCCCTTCAAAGCCATTCCCTTTCTTCAAACAGGTATGGTTGCCATGCTAAGTATAACTTCTACACAAGGATAGATGGTTGTTTTTCTATTTTCCCGCCAAAAATGGCTCCATATGATCAAAGGTGCAGTGCTAAAGGTACATATAGTGCCTTGTGGTCCTATCAACTTCCATCTTACCTTGTACAGCCGCACATGGCATGGGCCCTGGGCTGTCTAGACCGAACCTGCTAAACACTTGATCCATCTTTCCATCAGCAGCGCGCCCTGTTAACCCAATAAACTTATGGCGGCACATGCTAGTGTCCCCATCCCCCCCGAGTCTATCCAAACCGCAACCTCTTACCTCTGCTTGGCTGCATATAAAGGACCCAAATTACCAGCTGGGACTCTGAATCTTGTGAATCTTGGACCGGCCTGTAGGCCAGAGCACACAGGTTTACAGTTAGTGCCTGCGACACTCAGCTATGGCTCTGGCCCAGTTGGATCCAGCGCAGATGGCACATGCAGAGGCAGGCAGCCAGCAAGCAGCCCCTGTGTTCTGCAGGCCAGTGATTTTGTTAGTTTCAAGTCGAATAGGAAGATTTATGAATCTAGGAATTTCAATAGGTGTGAGGTAGACAAAGATCTGGGGTATATCACTACAGCAATAGAACTAGAGGGAAGGAGGGAGATGGTACTGATTTTAATATAGCAGGACAGTATATATACTTGGCATGGTGTAACAGAGCATGGTTTATGAACAACTATTAAGATAGCAGGAATAAGATCCCTTGGTAATTATCACAGCACTATTGGCCTCTGAGAATGCTTAAAGTTGGGAAATTAGACCACAATCTTTTTTCTAATCAACAGATGCTATACTGCTGTTATGTGTCAAATGCGGCAATATCAGAAACAATAACACAAAGCACTATCTGGTGAAACTTTGGGCGGTAAGCAAGCAAATTGACAGGAATGTAACAGCATGAATACTTAAATTAACATCTATTTGTAAGCTAAACAGATGAAGCCTGCATATAAACATAATTCAAGTGTAATTTAACCTATACATAACAGAGCTCCTAACAGACATCATGGCATAATACTTATGTTATGTTTCTCCTTATGTTATTTAGAACTACTACAACATCTATGGAGGAAACCAGTACCCGTTTTACGGAGGAGCAGGAACTGGCATGGTGACCGGAACCAGTCCCTTCTATCCATACTTCCAGTTTGGGCAGTCCGGAAGCACTACGCCCAACTATGCAACTGGACAGGGCTACAACATGCAATTCCCACAGATGTTTCCCTTCTCAACTGTGGCTTCTACAGCTGCTGCTGTAACTGGCTTTGCACAGCAATATGGAGGGCCATTGTCACTTGCAGCCAGTCCTCAAGCCCAAGCAGGTACTACTAGCATCTTGTATAAATCTACTATTTTCTAAATGTTTGTCTTTCATTATTCAAGCCCTACCATGGTTAGCTGAATAAATCCAAGTACAATAGAGTTATGACATGTATCCCTTGATAAAGAAAATGCAACCCAAAATATTACCAGCTTATTTGCAATATAATACTCCCTCCATCCCATAATATAAGAGCGTTTTTGACACTACATTAGTGTTAAAAACGCTCTTATATTATCGGACGGAGGGAGTATATCTCAGTCTGTTCTAGTGAATTACTAAGAACAAGTTAGCTTTTGGTATGGATTTGTCGATCTGTTAGCTTTCTTTATATCCATTACAATGATAACCTAACATATTATCCGCAATGAGTAAATGGTATGGATTTGTTGATCTGTTAGCTTTCTTTGTATCCATTAAAGTGATAACCTATCATATTATCAGCAATTAGTAGATTTTTCTTTCTTTTTGCTCAGTTCTGATACTAATATCTTGACAGTGTGTATCCCCATTAAACAGGCATGACTATGGCTCTCACAGCACCAACCTTGCCAAGTCCAACTCAGGCTGCTCATCCTTACCGGCTCGTCCCCTCGCACTTTGCTGTGTCTGCTGCTCCAGAGCAATCCTTGGCCTAACCATGGTCTCCATCCTCATCGTCACCGTCTCTTTTTTATTTCCTATGTGTTAGTCCATGCATCCATCTCTAACACCAAAGGGTGTCACCAATGTTGATCCCATGTGGATCACGTAAGTGCCCCTCTCTCCATATCCCACATGGTTATGTGATGATTGGAGACCAGCTTGAGCCCCAGGATGGGCTCAAAGCTTGATGCCCCAAGGAAGGGGATGTACTAACAGTCGGGCGCAAACCAGCCGTTTAACCAGTCCAAGGAAGGACTTCATCCAAGAGAGTTAATTTGAGCCCTAGCAAGAGATGGCTACAGTAAAAGGCAACCCTAACAATCAAGCATGACCCCAGGGAGGGTTCATGCTGATACAATCCAAATTGGACAAAACTGACATGTAGACAACCAATTGAGCTAGCATGCCACTCCAAAACTTCATCAGTGGAATTCATACTGTATTTAGCTTAGGCCAAGTGCTTCTGGCTGAAGCATGAGGCATTTAGCAGATCCTAATATTCTATTCATGGGTGTTATCTAGAGCAAATAAAATTTGACATCTGACCAGTCTATAACTTCATTTCCACACATACTCACACCCCCCCCCCTCCCATCACCACCAGCAACTTCACAACAACATCCTGTGATAACTTCTTGTGTAACCAACCACTCTAACTTTTCTATGCACTGAGTAGATGCACCAACTAACAGTTCTTTATCCTTCAGTTTATAGCTTTGCATCTAGGTGGCTCAGGCTCTAAGGAGAGCCTGTGCCCCTCATCAGAGACAGGTTCAGGAGTGCTAATGTTAGTTTTTGGCACTTGGCACTACCTCCTGCCATTTGTAACACAGTGATGGGACTCCAAAGAAGGCTTTGGAGATACCAAAGCACTGCTGTGCAACTCAATAACCCCAATGGACCCAGGCATATTTTTATTGTCTTGGGTCACCCACTCATCTAGATGTTCATCTTCCCCAATGTCATTACCATGGTTAGGTCCAGGACCCACTCTCTTTCTCTCTCTGGGCAGAGAGGCTTTGATGCTTTTTAATGTAATATTATCGGTCACAGTGATTGTAATAATAAAGTAGTACTATGCCACTTCTAGGGCAGGAACTCTTTACTGTTTTATCAGTCGGATCTAGCTAAATATTCTGTCAACCTATAATCAGTACCTTCTCTATCGACATGGTAGCTCGCCATATAATGCAATGTAAAATCTACCTGTTCTGTTGCACATTTTCTATTCAATGTTCTTTTATCTAATTTCGTCTCAGTGCTTAGTAAATAAATGAAGAGTCATAAATGAAAGAGGTAATGTGAAATAGGAGTATGTGTTAACAACATTCTCCCTTCACTTCATATATGATGCACCAGATGCAGACTGGATGGTTGAGAGTTTCAAAGCAAAATTCGTACCTGTCCGGTAGTAGTTTAGATGTATGAATTCCAGATGTTGGCTGAATTAAATCGTTTGGTAATGAATTGGTTCCTTCCGAAGAAAATTAATGCAGCCGCCTTCTAAGCTATAGAGATTGTACCGACGTGCCCATAAGTACAAGGACTTTACAGGAAGCCGTGCTGAATAGCCAATATGTTCAGAGTACTACGATATAAAAAAAGATGTCCATTGACAGCTACCAAGTACTCCCTCTGTAAAGAAATATAAGAGTGTTTATAGATCACTAAAGTAGTGATCTAAATGCTCTTATATTTCTTTACAGAGGGAGTACCAATGTTAGGCCATTTACGTGCCCAATTCTGCAATTCAGTTTGAAGATGGCAATAACCAGTATAATAGCTCGCCGAATTCTGCAGTTCTACGACGATGACACAAAACAGCTTATAATAACTACCCCCTCCGTTCCTAAATATAAGTCTTTTTAGAGATTCCAATATGGACTACATACGGAGCAAAATGAGTGAATCTACACTCTAAACTATGCCTATATAAATCCTTAGTAGCCTGTTACAGTGTTAGTTAAAACATTTTGCAGCTATAGGTTAAGATGACAAGAACAAACTGTTTACAATAACATTCCAATGGTAGTTTAGACTATACACTAGTCAGACAGCATAGCCCAGAATGGCTTCTTGCTATATCATGAAAGGACTTTTTTATTTTTCTGAAAGAGGACACGAGTCACCAGTCCTTAATATAAGGTCAAAGAAAATATAAGCTTTAGAACACTTTGACCTGACGGCAAATACAACATATGGTTTCAATGCCATAGGACAATGTGGGATCAAATAGTTACTTAACAACTAAAGGAGCAATGAACAACATGCATACTGTATCCCCTCAACAAGCAACCTGCTAGCACATAAATGAATATCCAGATATTGAACATTATCAGAAAACATAGAAATCAAGCTTCCCTGAAAATTTGTGGAGAAAGAAATTTAGAAGATGAAACAAGCTGGCTCATTATAAGCACACCATTCAGAACATCAACCACCTTTGTAGCTTACATTAGACAACTAAACGACATTCTAGAATACTTAGTTTTATATGCCGGCACATTCATATCATGTTCAGCACAAAAGGGTAGCCTACTGAACGACAATTGTCCGCGCACTAAGAGACATGAAGCAGAAGTCCAGACCACAAACAATGATCAGTAAGCATCTATGACATATCTTCATGATAGAGATGAAGTCCAAGACCAAGGCGGGCACAAGCTCGGCGAAAAGCCATTCCTTCAGCCTTCTGGACAGGATCTCCAAAGCCTTTTTCCTCAACAGAAGCAGTTCCAGTAGCCTCTCTATAGATCTGAAAATAAGCATATCCAAAAAAAATACATTAGATATAGCCATTACTGAGAAAAAACGCGTACATTTACAGCAGTTTATCACAAGAATCGGTCACCAACTGAAATGTAGAACACTTGAACTATTAGTTTATGTAATGCAAAAACAGAGATGAGTTTATGTCAACACTAGAACATTTAGTGACAGCTAGGCCGCTCACTACGTCATTCCACATACAAATCATATGATCCATTTATACATTTCCAGCATGCATAGTCCATGATCAAAGAACCGATTATACACTCAAAAACTGAGCACACAAGATCAGTGTAAACACAAACCAGATCGAGCAAACTGAACCAAATATAACTCCGAGGAAAAGAAGGGTACCTCTGCATCAGTTCCATAGAGAGTCACACGATAGACAACAGATACAGATTTCCCATCAGATGAGTAGACAATGTTGCGAACCTCCCCAGACCATTCTGCAAAGGGTTACAAAAAATTAAGCTCTCATAGAAAGGACATATAGATATAATATATCCAGAAATTTACCTGGAGCGTGCATATTCAGAATTTTGTTAGCAAGGTGCCTGCAGAAGACATAAAAAGTGAGGTCACAAGTACACAAGATTAAAAATACATATACAGCATGTACACTCATGATCATGTGAACTGAAGCCATTTCGAACAATAAACAGAAAAATGGAGGGTTAAATTAGTCTTCCAAGCAGGGTTCTAGGGTTCTCAGGAGAGCTAACAAACAACAAAAGATTTGATGTTCGGTTTATTTGAAATGCTCTCCAGTTATAATACAGTTATCAGTCTATAAACTGAAAGGCATTGTGCTATGCATAACAGTTCTCTTGAATTTCTGCTGCACGAGAACCAATTTCGGTGACAACAATAGCCAGTGCGCATTAATATAGACCCAAAATCAATTCAGTAAACCAATTGATCACAAGTTTTTCTGATGGACTTCGTCCTAACTAAGCTTTCATCGGCATCCAAATTGATTTTAGCTCTATCAGAAAACCACCAACTGCAACATTGGGAACATAACTACAGATGTGTAAACCAACACTTTGAGTTGATCTTAGATGCAATTCCATATCGAGTAACACAAACCGCGGAGTAAAGGATAGTGCTCAACATAACCTAATGCTTATACATAAATCGGCATATAGGACCAAATCATTCTAGAAGCAAGCAGGAATCCCCTAATTAACCAGCCCTACACGGCACCGCGCAGTAAAAGCTAGAGTCCGGTGAACGATCACTGTTGACGAAGGGGGCTCAGGCTCACCATGGGATGTACTTGAGGGCGAATCCATTGTCCTCGAGGCGGGTCTTCAGGAGGGACTCGGGGACCCTCTTCCCGAGCTCCTTGAGGATGCCGGCGAGCGGCTTGCTGATGCCCTCGGTGGGGATGGGGGCGGCCTCCCCGCCGCTGGTGAAGTCGTCGTCCTCCTCCGACAGGGGCTCCGGCTCCGGCGCCCGCTGCGGCGCGCGGGCCTTCGCGGCGAAGGGGCGCGCCAGGAGCGGGGACGCTGCGCGGCGGCCGATGATGAGGCGGGCTAGGGCACCGGGAGCCATGGTGGGGAGGCGGAGGGGGAGAGGGGTTTGGTTGGGTTTTGGGAATGGGAAAGAGAGTCCCAGATATATCGTAACTTGGAAATTCCCCACCAAGTTTTGCCGACTATTGTGCCAGAAGAATCTGATTTTGATGTCAAATCTTCGTTAGATTATAAATCCAAATCGTTTTTGAACAAATTTGGCCCGGGTATTTGTACAGCAAATTAAATTAAACCGACTGAAACATTAATGCCAAAGTGTGTACTGCTCTTCATCAGCGAATCCCGTGATATCTTAATAATGCTGCTTAATAATCACTATTAGATCAACTCTGTTTGCCATTTTTAAATAAAAAGTTTGAATTGATTTGGTTGGGGTGCGCCAGCCAGGCTGTAGTGCAACGCCTGGACGACTCCCGAGGGTCCCAGTGGCAAGCCACTGTGGTGGGCCCTCTCCCATAAAAAATAAATTTAATATCATCGTGGGCACATGGCCCACATATCAGATATTAAACTGATAAGAACAGATACTACACTTGATCTTAGCCAAAAGGCCGAGAAAGGTATGAGTTAAAACGGTGGCCACCCCAGCTCTTTATAGCCTCGCGGCGTTGCGCTTCCTCCTCGCTAGGCGATGTGGTACTAAACGAGTCGCGTAGAACCAGGCGAGAGGCGAGGATGATGAACTGGCTCCGCGTGACCTCACATGGGCCTCCGGGTTAGGCCGGCCAGGCCTATATCCTGCTTAATTGGGCCTTTCTGGACAACAGCGGGCACCTCTTCTAGTCTAGAGTTTCGTAAAAAAAAACCTCTTCTAGTCTATCTAGAAAGAAAAAACAGTAGTTGCGAGCCCCGGTGGCAGTCAGGTTGGAGTAACTTTATAGGCTTTTATAACAATTCAGAGTTTGCCTAAAAAAATTCAAGTGATGATTTCCTGTGTCTCAAAAAAAAAGTGATGATTTCCTTTCCCTCAAAAAAAGTGATGATTTCCTCACCGTAAAAAAAACAGTTGAAGTGGTGCGGAAATTTTTCTCTGACGCAGAAAATTCGTGGGAAAATCACTATGATTCAAGCTGCTGCTCGGTGCAAAGTGATTTGGTAGTATAACACTGGTGCGACGGAGTTTGAGTTTCGTTCAAACTTCTGCTAATGCGGAGAACACACATGGTTGTAATTTCAGTAAATTACATCAATTCACATTTCAACCAGATGCACCGCAACAAAGTAAACGTACAGGTTCACAAAGATGCACAACGATCATCCAAAACTCACAAGTTAAAGAGTTGGGAGATATATGATTCCTAACGGAAGTACAACAAGCAGTGTTACAAATGATTCACTTGACACGTTGACATCCATTTCAATTCTGCAAGAGCCAATTCCGCTGAACCGCTACATGCAAACTAACACACACAATGGATGGTAATGCAGGTTCAATTCGTCGCATTCAGCAACTCCGGGTCAAGTTTTACCCAACCATTGTTCGTTTTCTGCCCCGCTGCCTGACTGAAAAATCCATGCAAGGAACAGAAATAAGCCATGAGGTTAGGTTAAAACATGAGGCAGCAAATGGACATCGTACTTTGCGGAAGGGCCATGGCAACATATAATACCTTGAGCTAGCTTGTTCGTAGTGGCACACCACTGCCTTGAAGCTTTTCGGTACGCTGCAAGGATCTTCTCCATCTAATTCAAAGCAAAATGGGTGGCTGTTATCCACAAAACTGGAACAGTAATAAAGGCAGTCCATGTCGAGCACGGAAAATCCCATGGCACCGGACTAACTGCTAATATATTCTGATTTGTCAAACCCCATGTTATTTTGGAACACCGTTCTTCTAAGGCAGGGTGTGAAAAACGGCTAGGAAGTCACACACAAGACATGAATATTTCCTCAAGATAAATGGAGTAGGTGTGCTAACAATCGCAGAATAACAATTTTGACAAATTAATTTAACCTTGTGGTCTCTGTATAGGTATGTCATTTCGGACACTGCACGGTGTACAGGAGGCAACTTGCGTACTAGTATGAGCAAGTATATCTACGTTGACCGACTGAAAGTAGTGCTAATATGACGATCATTATATACACATACTTTCAATATAATCAGTTCTCATGTTTTTACCATCATATTTTTTATAGAATACTATAGTATTAGAAGTGTTTCAAAAATGGACAGTTTACGGTCAAGTCAGCACCACCTGAGCATAGCAAAGAACCGTGTGAAGACTGGACGGCCGGAATCTTCCTCGACAGTCGCCGACCACATGGAGTGGCTTGCCCTTTGGGACACAGGCACTCCAAATAAAGCAAAAAATCATACTTGGCGACTAATGTGCAATGGACTCGTTGTTGGAGCCGAGCTCCTTCATCGACATATCAAGATGGGTGTGTTTTGTGCTGTATGTGGTAGGGAGGAAACGCTCTACCTTAGGTTTTGGGAATGTCATCAGCACTGTTCTGGAAATTCATGCACTCGGAATTGGGAGCTCCGGTGGCGATCCTGCCGGTTTCGGCAGGCTCTCAGAGTGCACTATCTAGATGGCTGCCATCGTGGTTTGCTGGCGCTTCAGAAGAGGAAAGAGCCACAATGGTGCAGGGTGCTTATGCACTCTGGCTACCAAGGAATGATACGCGTGAAGGCTACCAAGCTTTGAGTCCAGCACGCGTGAAGGCAAGAAGATCGCAGAGGCACGCGTGAAGGCAAGAAGATCGCAGAGGCACATGTAAGAGTCATAACTTGGGAGTAAACAAAGACACAAAATATCCTAGTGTACATGATTTACACAATTCACTTACCACACCCCCACATGAAGAATGCATGGAAATCAAGGCTCTCTCAAGAACATATAGGTCCACTGCCTTGTCCTCGGGAATAGTTGATGTAAAGCTCAGACCAAAATCAATAAGAACCTGCAAAATGAAAATATAATGTGGTAAATTGATAGCCATATGCAAACTTTTTAAGTTAACACAGTAAATAGATGAATTAAAACAGGGGAAAACAAAGAATATTGTGCGCACCAGTTGATTGGTGCTGTTCTTGATCATCATATTTGAAGTTGTCAAATCACCATGGACAAGACCTCCATCGTGTAGTTTGCCAACTGCATTACCTATCTGTGTGGCAATGTCATTAAGACGTTCTTCATTTATCCCATTTGACCCAAATCCAAGAAGAATATCTTTGACGCACAAGCCATCCACATACTCAAAGGTTAATGTATGTTGAAGAGGGTCCACAGCATACAGAACTGGTGTAGGAACACCAAGCCGCCTCGCTTTTGTCATGCATCTAGCTTCCTACAGATGGAAGGGAGACCGAGGTAAGGCAAGTTTTAATATCATTTGTACATGTTACAACCTAACACGTGAACACAGATCACTCTATGATTCTATCATTCTCTTTCAATATGAAACTGTACAAGAGTTATACTTCTATCCTTAAAAGCATATGGAACTCTTTGCTGCTTGATAAACAAAATAAGAAAGAAATTTGGTATCAATACTATTCATCTTTGAAAGAATGTTTGTACAATTAATCTTAACATAAAGAAAACTGGAAGGGGTACATTATCTCAAAAGAAAAGCACATAGGTTAAGGAGACTGACAGCATTTAAGCGTTTTAGAGTCAGCTTTGAGTCCAGCAATGGGTGACGGTACTTCTTTGAAAAGCGCTCTTTGATTACGCATTTTCGTCCAACAAATGTAGAAACAAATACCCTCTGCAAACAAGCAAACAAACTATTGAAAACAGGTACAGGACAAACTGAAACTATATAAGTCTAGAGTTTTGACTCACTCCTTCAGCCCCCTGCTTTAGTAGCACACCAAAATCTTGTTGTTGCTCCTGAGATATGTCCATAAAGTTCGATGTGCGCTTAAAACAGAACTGTAACAGTGACAATAAAGAAAAGGGGGAAAGGTCAGCAAACAAAAAAACTAATCATAACAGTATACTTTATGATAGAGAACTTCGACATAAGGATTAAGGAGGGCAGTTGCTATACAATACTGCCAGAGTGCCAGTCATTTTTGCAAACTACTATAATGGCAGAACGGCAATAAAATACTAAAAGCAAAAGTAACAGCTTCACTGAATTATAGTAGTTCACTTGACTATTAAAAACAGTAGTCATGGAACGGATTCCACATAAAAATAGGGTAATTACATGTAAGATTCAGGAAAGATTTGACAACTGATTAATTGAGTTTATTAAGTAACAACAAAAACAAGGGTCATCAACTCATCATACATAGTTCCAAACCAAAGGTTTAGAAGCAAATATGCTCGGATAAGTTGACTAGTCCCATAGTACCTAGACTCCCTGCTTTGTCCTGGGACAGAGTGTCCTACTTATTTATTGCTCGAGCAGCAGTACCCTTCTTAGTTCGGATCAAGCTCTTACAGTTCTGAGAGGTCTGTCTTTGTGCAGGACGAACTGGTCTGAATACTTCTGTCTTCAAGGGATCCAACAGATCCGATGAGCACCCTAACACAATGCCATTCTTAGTAGCATCATCCCATAACTCCTTTGCAACCTCGAACCTACCGTTCCTAGAAAGCTTTTCTATAAGCAGATCATATGTATGAGTGTCCGCTAACTCACAACTCTTCATAATTCTGAACATGTCAAGAGCATGATCAACTTTCTCTGTCCCACAAAGGATGCCAATGAGGCCATGGAAAAACTTTGCTGTCGGAAGCACCCCACTTTCAAGCATATCTTCTACAAGCCTTTTTCCTCTGATAATTCTATCGGTCAAATAGAGGACCTTAACTACAAGATAGTAGCTAACCCAGTCAGGTGAGCACCCTTCTTCTCCTTCCCTCATCAAATAGAGGATTCTGTATGCTTCTTTCACTCTTCTTGCTCGTCCCAAACAAGACAGTAAGATGTTGAAGCTGGATGAATCAGGGGTGACACCATAGGACCTCATCTCAGTTAAGATATCCATGGCCTCAGAAACAAGCGCAGAAGGATTAAACTTGAGGTTTCTATTGCACACGCAGTTTAGAAAGTCGTTGAACGACGGCAATCCCAATGGGCAGCCTGAGGACTTGATATCATCAAGGACTCTCCGAGCTTCCTTAGCATTTCCATGGACGCACCATCCATGGAGGAGGCTACGCTGAACGATGCTGACCATGGGCTCCGCTGAGAGTTTGCTCTTATGGTGCCACACAACACCCTGCGCCTCACGAGCATAGCCCTTCATGCACAATGTCTGGACCATGGCAAGGCTGCTGCACCATATGCCTTCCCCTCCAGCACCCGGGCCTTGCTGAGGCAGCAATTTCTGCCTCTCCAAGCCTCTGAACAACCTAACAGCTTCATCCTCCTTCCCTGCCTTGACAAGAGCCTCGACCACAGCGGTGAACGTCTCCGGAGCCATCCTACGGCCATCCTTCTCTCCATCTCCGACAGCAATTTTCATAGCGGTGAGGTCACCCATCCGCGCAAGCACCGCAATCGCCCTGTCGTGCTCCTCATCCCCCAATCCGGCGAGGTCCTTAGAGCGGCACCACGATAGGAACCGCAGCAGCCTCCTGCCTGAATCACTCCTCTCGCTACAAGAATCGATCACCCGCCTGACCAGGGCCGGCGATATGGCCAGGTTCAGGCGATCCAGCCTGCTTCCCACCTCGTCCAGGCTCCCGGAGCCGAAGCACACGACGTCGCGCACCGCCGCCTCGGATTCCCCCTCCTGCCACGCGCCGGAGCACATAGCGCGACGGATTCGGCAGCGTCCCAGCCTCGATCTTGGCGCGAGGGAGCTCTGGATCAGGCTAAGCGCCGTTACTGATCTCCTCATCACCGTCGCCATCACGGCCCGGTGAATCCCCAACCCAATACGGACACAATTTGGTCTGGAGCAGAGAGGAAGCGGGAGTGGTGGGTCGTGGAGAACTGACCTTTATGGGTTTACACGGCCTCCGCCGCCAACGACGCGCTGCTCCGGGGCGAGGCTGACGGAGGAGGAGGGCGGCGGCGGCGGGGTTCGGGGTTCGGAACAGAAGCACTGCTGGCCAACCAGGAGAACCTAGGCGCCCTTTGGGTAACTGGGCCGGTAAGCCGTAGCAAATCCTGCCACGTGCAGAGAAAAAATAGATTTCACACAAGAGTTTCAAAAAAACAAGAGTCCATCTTTATCTTTATATCTTTATTCTTTATCTATTTCTATTTCTATTTCTATTTTTATAATCTAATCTATTCTAATTTCTAATTTCTATTTTTAATCTATCTAATTTTAAAGGAAGGATTGTTTCTTCACTTTTTTTGGTTTGCGGTGGGACCAGATGTTTTTTCGTCTGTCACAAATCCTCTCGAGCTAGTTTGCTTTTGGTGGTGGGCTCGAACTATATCTGGCCATGGGCCGGGCCGGGCCGGGCCTGAAAAAGCCCACGGCAGAAAACTGAGGCCCAGGCCCTCCCAGGCCCTACCATCGGGCCTACTTTTCAAGTCCAAACCCGGCCCATCTGGTAAAAAGCCCTGAAAAGCCCTTAAGGCTTAGGGCCGTGGGCCGGGCCTCTTCCTTAAAATACCAATATGCCAAGCCCAAGCCCGTCCAGGCCCTGCTGGTGGGCTCAAAACTCAGGCCCAAGCCCAGCCCACGCGCAAGCCCATCGGGCCTAGGCCCTGGATTTTAGGGCCGGGACTGGGTGGGCCGACAGGGCCGGGCCTAAGATGGCCAGGACTAGCTCGAACCAGCAACCAGCTGCTGCCACACCCGCGTACCTAGCCATTACACCAGCCTGCCTTCGGTGCAAGTTTAGCAGCGCGGCCTTTAAAGAAAAGAGAGAGTGGCAAAGCAAAACACAAAAAAGGCTAACAAAAAATTGTGTGTGAGTGGGACCAATCATATGACCTCCCGTAAGTTAACAACGTCCCTAGCCATTGTAGTTCTTCGGTTTTTTTTATCTAAAAATTGCAGCGAAAGATTTAAACTTTGTTAAGTTTGCAAAAAAAATTGAAAAGAAGTGAACAAATTTTCAAAATCTAAACAATGTTTGAATTTCTGGACAAATTTGAAAACAAGATTATTTTTTTGAAAAATGAACTAAAAAGAAACCTTGAGTTAGTAAATTGGGCTAGCTCGTACTTCTTTCTATTACATTCATCCATCATTATTAAGCCAGGTGCAATGAGTATGTCCGTTATTTTTGGGCCGTTCGATAAAAATGCTTGATTTATTCTCTCCAGCAGATCGTTATAGGGCATCAGCCAATGTATGCGATGGGTTTTCTTTCCTTCGACTGGTGCATTGTATGCGGGCTCAATTATCCCACGTGGCAGCCAAAATGTAATATTTACGTGGAAATTGCTTCTTCACACAGTCACTGGCTACAGTTAGATGCATTTAATCTTCACGCGAGGCTGTCTCTTGGTCGTAGAGTTTTGCCCTCGAGCGCTTTAAATTCAGATGAGAGGGTTTATTTACTTATCAATTTAAATACTGGCTTCTCATTTTCTTACACTAAATTTCATCAGTTCATATATGTTTACAAGTTGTGTGGAAAATCAATAAACCGCTTCATGAATTGATAGAGGGTGAGGAGTGGGTACCGATTATCCCTGGAGAAACGAACACATAATTGTTTTGTTATAAATGAGTAGGGAGGATTTAACTCACATTTCTCAAAAAGAAGAAATCAAGTCCCAATGTTCTGGATGCTTTTTACGCGGGATTGTCGATGAACATGAGATAGACAGTATATTACGCGGGATTATGATATAACTTAATATAAAATTGCAATCCGACAATGTTTAACTTGGCCGTATTGTATGTTCATCAACTGCACATTCACAACCTAGATTTAGGGTTAATACATATATATATGATTATAAGTTCAAATATAGTGCGGAGTGCCCTTAGGGAAATTAAGTGTGTCAGTTAAAACTACTTAATGAGTTGATATGTCATACTTGCACATCTAATGTTCTCTAAATTTAAGTACACATCAATTTTCTCTCCCGTTGCAATGCACAGACATATGTGCTAGTAATTTCCTAAAAAAATACATGAGACTTAAAAAAACTTCAGGTGAGTTTATATTAATAAACTAAAAATAGTAGAAAAATGAGGAAGAGGAAGGATCAGAGAAAGACTCGATAGAGGATTAGTAAATGAGATTTGGTCAAGATTGTTCCCACAGGTGGCATTAGAGAACTTGGAATTTAACCACCGGTCATTGTTAGTTAACACAGAGTATTATTCCTAGCCGGTTGCAGGTGGAAGTGGCCAGCAGAAAAAGTTTGAAGCTCGCTGGTTACGGGAAGAGAAGTTTAATGAGACGGTACTACAGGCTTGGGCGAAGGTTGGCTCTGATCCAATGGCAACAAATATTTATAAAAAGCTTAATATGATGCACACAGTTTCATGATTGGGACCAGCGGGTCTTAAAAAAACCAAAAAAGCGTTTGCGTAAAGCTCAGCGAGACATGGAAAAAGTAATGTCCGGGCCGATGAATGCGGAAAATGAGGAGAAAAAGAAAGAGCTGGAGGAACTAATAGAATACTTATTGGAATTGGAGGAGATCCAAGCAAGGCAGATTTCACGGACGACCTGGCTAACTAGCGGTGACCAGAATACCGTGTTCTTTCAGGCGTTCGCACCTGCGAGAATGAAAAGAAATTTCATCAAGAAACTTAAAAGTGAAGGTGGAAATTGGTTAGAAGGTAATGCAGCCCTTAATCTCCATGTTCAGAATTATTTTTCTAACCTTTTCACACAAGAAGTGCAGCAAACAAGTCCGGAAGTGCTAGCTAAAGTGCAACCGAAAGTCACAAATCAAATGAATGATATGTTGATGGCATCGTTCACGGCAGAAGATGTTCGCAAGGCTGTTTATAGTATTGGAGATCTGAAGGCGCCCGGGCCTGATGGATTGCATGCTATATTTTTCAAAAAGTATTGGCATATTCTTGGAGAGGAAATAACTCAGGAGGTAATGGTTGCAATAAATTCCAGGAAAATTCCAGATGAGTGGAATGATACAACAATTGTCATGATCCTCAAGGTTGAATCCCCTGAACTAGTTACTCAGTTTCGTCCTATTAGCTTATGCAATGTCCTTTATAAAATTGTTTCAAAGATGTTAGCACTACGCTTGGAAAACATTCTGCCGGAAATTATATCCCCAACGCAAAGTACTTTTGTTCCGGGTAGAATGGTTACGGATAACATCTTGATAGTATATGAATGTATTAATAAGATAAAAAACAAGAGGTCGGGCAAAACGGGATTATGTGCGGTTAAGCTTGACGTGCACAAAGTATATGACCGAGTTGAATGGAATTTTCTGAGGGATACGATGCACAAACTAGGCTTTCATGAGCATTGGATTGATATGATGATAGCGTGCGTCAACTCGGTGAGGTATAAAGTGAGATTCAATTCTCAGGAAACAGATATTTTTACTCCTACTAGGGGGATTAGGCAGGGGGATCCCCTCTCCCCTTACCTCTTTCTCCTTTGCGCGGAAGGGCTTTCTAGTCTATTGCAGTTTGAAGAAGAGGTTGGTGGCATTAAGGGAATAAGAGTGTGCAGAAATGCACCATCGGTATCACACCTTTTATTTGCTGATGACTCTCTAATTCTCATGAGCGCAGATGTTTTAAATGTAGCTTCCTTACATCGTGTGCTAGATTCCTACTGCCAAAGTTCAGGTCAAATGGTGAGTCTATCAAAATCAAGTATATTTTTTAGTCCTAATACACATGTGGTATCTAGGACTGAAATTTGCCAGTTGCTTCATATTGATACGGAGGCTCCATCTGATAAATATCTTGGCCTGCCTGCCATGGTGGGGGCGGATAGGAGCGATTGTTTCAGACACTTTTGTGAAATGATAAATGAAAGACTCAAGGGATGGATGGAGAAGCAGCTGTCCGCTGGCGGTAAGGATATTATATTAAAGTCGGTGGCTCAGGCTATCCCAGTTTTTGCTATGTCAGTATTTAGCTTACCTTTGGGTATTTGTAAGGATACCACAGATTTAATTGCTCAGTTCTGGTGGGGTGATGATGAGGAACATAGGAAGTGCATTGGTTCTCTTGGTGGAAATTGTGCTATCCAAAAAATGAGGGGGGTATGGGATTCAAGGACCTCCAATCCTTTAATCTTGCGATGCTCGTGAAACAAAGTTGGAGACTTATTACTAATCCAGACTCCCTTGGTGCAAGAGTTATTAAGGCCAAGTATTTCCCTAATGGAACCCTTTTGCAGGCTACTCCAAAGAATGGTTCTTCTTTCACCTGGCAGAGTATACTGATGGGACTAGAAAATTTTAAGCTTGGTTATATCTGGAGGATTGGGACCGGCGAGATGGTCAATATTTGGAATGAACCATGGGTCCCAGCTAGTCCGAATAGAAGAATTATCACTGTCAGAGGACAAACGATTGTGACACGAGTTAGTGTAAGTGCATCTAGTGCCACCCCTAGTTGGTTTTGGAGTATTGCCGACAAACCTGGTTGAGGGACTAATGTGTTTGTGAGAATTGCAGGATAACACAGGTAGTAGTCCCTCATTGATTCGGTTTTCCTACCGGAGATGACCCCTAAAAATGTATGAAGACATTGAAGACAAAGGTGCTATGTGAAGATATTCACATTAAAGACTATGACAAGAGAAGACATTGAGTGAAGACTATGGAGCGCGAAGACTTAGTTGTTTCCTTGTTTCCTTTTCTTCTTTGTTGAGTCATAGGAACAGCCGCACTGTTAAGTGGGGTCCTAGTGAACAAAGTCAGAGTGACTGAAGTGATGCTTAACCAAAATCCTATGTCTTCGAGCGAAGACAATGAGAGCGAATCTTATCCAGAGCTAGATGATTCAACTTTACTTGTAGCCCAAGTAAAGTTGTTGCGTGTGTTTGAAATCTGACCGTTGGAACACGTGTCAGTTCCTTAGTGACTTAGGGTCATTTCGGACAAATCAGGTCGGGTTGCCTAGTGGCTACAAATAGCCCACCCCCTACACCATAAATTGGTTGGCTTCTCAGAGTTAGTGCACGACTTTTGTCGATTGAGAGCAACCCACCTCGAAGCCTTTGAGAGAGAAATCCTTGCGAGGACAAAGCCCTAAACACCCAGAGCCAAAGAGTGTTAGGCATCACTGAAGTCTTCCTGTCTGTGTGATCTGAAGACTTGTTACACTTGAGGACTGTGAATCCTCCAGCCGGTTAGGCGTCACATTCTGAGCATCCAAGAGCCATTGTGGATCGTCGGTGAACGAAGTCTGTGAAGGTTTGAAAGTCTCCCTTGAAGACTTACCAGAGTGATTGGGCGAGGACTGGGTGTCCTTAGCTCAAGGGGAATAAGGTGCAGACACGGTCTTTTGAGTTAAATCTTAGCCTCCCTAACCAGACGTACAGTTGTCACAGCAACTGGAACTGGTCCAACAAATCATTGTCTTCAACGAGCAACTAGTTATATCCTTTCCATCTATTTATTTACAGTTGGTCATTGTGAAGTCATTGTCTGTTTGCATTATCTATTTGTCTTCACTCTGTGACTGCTTGTTCTGATTGGCTTCATACTGTTTTCCATCCTGATCCATACCGCCTAGATGCTATTAGTTTTCGTGCTTTCACTTCATTGAATACTTGACTATGGCTTGCCTAGTGTAGTCTACTTTCCGCTGCATGTTAATAGGTTCATTTCTATCGATTGTCTTTGAAACTTACATGTTTTGAAGACTTTCATAAAAATCGCCTATTCACCCCCCCTCTAGTCGATCACTAGCACTTTCAATTGGTATCAGAGCAAGGTACTCCCTTGTTCTGTGTGATTCGGTTTAACCACCTGGAGTTTTAGCTATGTCGACTGCAGGGATAATCAAAGTCTCCGCTGCGTGCCCCGTCTTCGATGGCACTGATTATCCCAAATGGAAGACTATGATGAGGAAGCGACTCCTTGCAATGGACAGTGAGCTTTGGACGGACACAGAGATTGGCCTCACCGACTTATGCAAGATGGCAGATGCCGAAGACATTCAGAAGTTCACTATGCTGGATGTCAAGGCGAAGGACATTATATGCTCCTCTCTGTCCAAAGATGAGTTCGGGCGCATCATGCATCTCTGCAATGCAAAGCTTATATGGGATCAGATTTCTGATGTTTATGAAGGTCATCAGACATGTCAGGATCCCTGGTTCCTCGACTTCAAGGAGTCACTTAAAACAATGTCTCCCGAACCCGATCCATCCTCTCCAACCTACTGCTTCATGGCACGTGGTGCCAAGGTAAACTCACGTGATGCTTACTTTCAAACATCAAGTGAAGATGACTCTGATTGTAATTCCAAACCCAGCTACAAAACACTTGCTAAAATTGCAACTGAACAACAGAAAGCTATGGAACATATTCAAAAATTGTTAGACAAAAGCGATGACCTGTTGGACGCTGAAATGACTCAATCTCAGTCCTTAATTGAAGACATAAAAAATCTTCATGTTAATTATGAGGAACTTGAAAGTCGTCATGAAACGCTCTCAACAACTCATGAAAAGCTTTCCTACGATTATCTTCAAAGGAAGCAAGAACTTGAGAAATTGAGAGCGGCTCATGAAGATCTTCAAAAGGAAAACAAGTCACTTCGCGCCGAACAGACCAGTCCCGCTCAGGAAGGATTTGAACCACCATGTCTTAAATGCCTTGAGTGTGATAACGCTACTTTTGTTGCTGGATGTTCTACTGCTGCTACCGTTGCAATACCTTCAACTGTTGATGTGGTAACTAACCCCTCTGTTGAGGATGCCACTGCTATTGTTGATGAAAATGCTAGGTTGAAGACATTGCTTGAAACAGGGATGTACAAAAGTCTCAAAGGGCATCAGACACTATGTGATGTCCTCAAAAGGCAGATCCTGAACCGAAACCCTAGGAAAGAGGGTGTTGGGTTGGAGAGGAAAATGAATGCTGATGGCTCTTACTGGAAACCTGAGCAGTATCCCAAAACCACATGGGTTGCTGCAAAGTAACCTTCAGTGGATCCATCCACCCTATCTGGCTTCACTTGTGCTAATCCCATCATCATTGATGAATCCTTTGATGAAAACTATAAACTGTTTAAGAATCAGAATGGTGAAGTGTTTGCCAGGTATATTGGTACTAACTGCAGGAATGGGCCACCTATGAAGAAAGTCTGCGTGCCAAAAAGGTGTCTGGAGAATCTTCTTGCGAATGTCGTCATGACACCACAAGGGAAGAAGACAAACCCCAGACCACAGGCTTCATATGGTCCAAAGGCTTCATATAGACAGTTTCATCAAATGTTTTGCAGGGAAACCATACTCAGGCCTATGAATATGAGCGTGTTTCATCAAACCGCCATGTTCATAAGACCCATAACTACTCTGCTTATTCTTATGAGTACTATTCTCCACCTGCAAGACTATTTGCTAGGGCTCCAAAGCCAAAGTTCTCAGATGCTGCACTTAGACTCATTACTTCGAAGCCACCCTTGAAGATGTGGGTGGCTAAGAAAGCTTAACTATCTTTTGCAAGGAAAGGTCTCCAGCCGAAAATCAAATGCGTCTGAAGCTATTGCTGGGGACCTAAAACATCTTGTAGGGCGCAAGATCAAATGCCCAAATGGTGTTATTATGTATTTTGTTCCTGAGTCATTTGCTACTTGTCCTATCAGTCCTAACCTCGATCTAAGCTTTAATAATCCTCTTGCTCGTCAAATGTTTATGCTTCACAATGCTCTTCATGAAGCCTATCCCCCTAACTGCATTGTAGGGTATGACACCAGCTGCTTCAGAATGGATTATTGATAGTGGATGTACTAATCACATGACTGGCAAACGAAGTCTTCTCATGGACTCAACCCTACGTCCATCTGACAAAAGTCACATCACATTTGCTGATACTGGTAAAAGCAAGGTATTGGGTCTAGGTAGAGTTGCAATCTCAAAGGATCAACACATGCATAAAGTGATGCTTGTTAAATCCCTTGGTTTCAACTTAATGTATGTCTCAATGCTTTGTGATTTGAACATGATTGTGATATTTGGAAAATATCGTTGCCTTGTTCTAATGGAATCTGACAAGCCTCTAGTCTTTGAAGGGTATCGGAAAGATGATTTGTACATGGTAGATTTCTTAGCAGGACCACAGCTTTCCGTATGTCTTCTTGCAAACGCTTCAGAATGCTGGCTCTGGCATCGGAGGCTAGGGCATCACTCATAAGTTCACAGCTCCGTACACACCGTAGCAGAATGGCATCATGGAACGCAAGAACAGAACACTCATTGAGATGGCTCGGACGATGCTCGATGAATACAAGACACCAAGAAAGTTCTGGCCTGAAGCTATTGATACTGCATGCCATGTCATCAACCGTGTTTATCTTCACAAGCTTCTGAAGAAAACATCCTATGAACTCCTCACCGGTAAGAAGCCAAATGTGAGTTACTTCAGAGTATTTGGTGCTAGGTGCTGGATCAAGGATCCACATCACACTTCAAAATTTGCACCGAAAGCACATGAAGGTTTTATGCTTGGTTACGGAAAGGATTTGCACTCCTACAGAGTCTTCAACCTCTTTCACTATAAAGTGGTTGAAACTGTGGATGTGTGGTTCGATGAGACTAACGGCTCGCAAAGAGAGCACCTACCAAATGTGCTAGATGAAATTCCACCCAGTGAATCCATCAAGCTTATGGGAACTGGAGAAATCATACCGTCTGAAGTACAACCTGAAGAGGAACTTATCATCTCTGTACCTAATCAACCTGAAGACAATGCTCATCCTGAAGACAATCCTTCAAACGATGACAATGATCAGCAAGAGCAAAATCTTCGTCCAGTTCATCCTCGTGTTGCAAATGAAGTACATATTGAGAAGATAATTGATAGCATCAATGCACCTGGTCCACTCACTCGTTCAAGGGCAACACAACTAGCAAATTTCTGTGGGCACTTTGCATTCGTCTCAATATCTGAACCCAAAAAAGTTGATGAAGCCTTCATGGAACCTGAATGGATTCAAGCTATGCAAGAAGAGCTTCAACAGTTTGAGCTGAATAATGTATGGGAACTGGTCAAGCGTCTTGATCCTCGTAAACACAATATCATAGGCACTAAATGGATATATCGCAACAAGCAAGATGAGCATGGTCAAGTTGTCAGAAACAAGGCTCGTCTCGTTGCTCAAGGATACACTCAAGTCGAAGGAATTGACTTCGATGAAACATTTGCTCCTGTGGCTAGGCTTGAAGCTATATGCATACTGCTACCCTATGCAAATCGTCATAACATCCTTCTGTATCAAATGGATGTGAAGAGCGCCTTTCTCAATGGCAAGATTGAAGAAGAAGTGTATGTTGCACAACCGCCTGGTTTTGAAGATCCAAAATATCCTGACATGGTTTACAAGCTCAACAAGGCACTGTATGGCCTCAAACAAGCCCCTCGTGCTTGGTATGACACACTCAAAGACTTCCTGAATAGCAAAGGCTTCAAACCTGGTTCCCTGGATCCCACACTCTTCACGAAGACATATGATGGTGAACTGTTTGTGTGCCAAATATATGTGGATGACATTATCTTCGGTTGCACTAATCATAAATACAGTTATGAGTTTGGATACATGATGCAAGAGCAATATCAGATGTCCATGATGGGTGAGCTGAAGTTCTTCCTTGGTCTTCAAATATGGCAGCAACGCAACGACATCTTCATATCTCAAGAGAAATACCTCAAAGATTGCCTAAAGAAGTTTGGAATGCAAGACTTCAAAGGTTATACGACGCCAATGCCTACCAAGAGTCATCTGGATTCTGACGCCAATGGTAAAGAGTTCGATCAAAAGGTATACCACTTCATGATTGGTTCTTTGCTTTATTTATGTGCATCTAGGCTAGATATCATGCTTAGTGTTTGCATGTGAAAGATCGTGGATGTCGCCTAGAGGGGGGGGGGGTGAATAGGCGCTTTTAAAATAATTATGGTTTAGGCTTGAACAAATGCGGAATAAACCTAGCGGTTAATTTGTCAAGCACAAAACCTACAACAACTAGGCTCACCTATGTGCACCAACAACTTATGCTAAGTAAGATAAACTACTAGGTGATAGAAAGATATATGACAAGAAACAATATGGCTATCACAAGGTAAAGCACATAAGTAAAGAGCAAAGAGGGTGCCCAAACACCCAAGAGTAATAAGCTTCTCAAACTTCACTTCCACGTATCACCGTGGAGAACTCAAACCGATGCACCAAATGCAATGGCAAGGGCACACGGAGTGCCCAAGTCCTTCTCTCCCAATCCGACCAAAGCAACTAATGCTAGGGAAGAAAATGAGAGGAAGAACGAAAGAAGAACACGAAGAACTCCAAGATCTAGATCCAAGGGGTTCCCCTCACTTAGAGGAGAAAGTGATTGGTGGAAACGTGGATCTAGATCTCCTCTCTCTTTTCCCTCAAGAACTAGCAAGAATCATTGGAGGGATTGAGAGTTAGCAAGCTCGAAGAAGGTCAACAATGGGGGAAGAACACGAGCTAAAAGGATAAGGTTCATTGGGGAAGAAGACCCCCTTTTATAGGTGGGAAAAAATCCAACCGTTATGCTCACAGCCCGCACAGAGCGGTACTACCGCTCCAAGGAGCGGTACTACCGCTAGGACGGAAGTACCCCTTTGAAAAACAACAGCGAGGAGGCAAAAGGCCAGAAGAACCGCCGGAGCAGTACTACCGCTCGTCCTCACGGTACTACCGCTCGACCTCACGGTACTACCGCAAATGGTAGCGGTACTACTGCTTGCGAGCGGTACTAAAAAAATACATCCGGGCCTACCACCGCAAGACTTGGGACGAGTTTTTGGTCCGGAGCGGTACTACCGCTATAGGAGCCGCGATAGTACTGCTCTGGAGCGGTAGTAAAAAATTACATCCGCTCCAATTCGCGGTAGTACCGCTGCAGCCTTTTCAGAACACCAAAACTGCCACAACTTTTGCAAACGGACTCCGAATTCGATGAAACCAAATTTGTTGGAAAGCTAGCGACAAGGGCTAACACAATATTCAAAGAAATATCAATAATAAGCAAATGATAAAAGGCCCATAAGAAAATGGTGAGAACCCTTCCTCAGAAAAGACCGGTAAAACCTCCAACACCGAAAACATCATAGAAGATGCATGCGAACTCCGTTTTCGATGAACTCAAGCTTATCATCAAGATGACCATAAGCTCTAAGATTCACAAAGAGAACCAAACAAGAACCAAGAAATATGATGCAAGGATGCAATGGTTTGAGCTCTCTACTAACGATACGATCAAGCTACCAACTTGAGAGCCCCCTTGATAGTACGGCAAACGATCCTATAACCCGGTCTCCAAACTACCACCATGAGACCGGTAAAATAGAAAACCTATAAAGGGCAAACCTTTGCCTTGCACATGGTCCACTTGAGCTAGATGATGACGATCTTGACTCCCTCAAGTTGGACCACCTTTCTTGATTGCGTTGGCTCGATGAAGACTAGATGATTGCTCCCCCATAGTCCACTATGGGTGAGCCACTCTTCGGCACATCTTCACAAGTCCATTGTCACCACAATGGACGGCAAGCTTCAAGCACTTGATCTCTTCGCGATGATCCACTTGAACTTGCACACGGCAATATTGATGACGATCACCACTTGATGTCATCCTCTCCATGGGTTGAGTGATATCTTCCTCTTGACACAAGCCCATGAACATGTACCTAACCCCACGTAGAACTCTCACATAGACCATGGGTTAGTACACAAAGCACAATGGACAATGCTTACCAAACCATGGGATCACTTGATCCCTCTCGGTACATCTTCTACGCTTTGTGAGTTGATCAACTTGATTCACTCTTGACTTAGTCTTGATCAACCTTGAATCTTTCCAACTCTCTTCATTTGGATGATGTCTTGAAGGTAAACATGAATGATCACACAATCTTCTTCTTCAAGACATGCTTGCAATAAGCTCAACTCTCACATGACCAAGCTTTGGATAATTCCTTAATAGCACCTTGGTCAACACAAACTCTCCTTGAAACCAACACATGTACTTCAAGAAAAGCCTATGGACAAAACCTTCAAATATAACTCAAGGCAACCATTAGTCTATAGAGATTGTCATCAATTACCAAAACCAAACATGGGGGCACCGCATGTTCTTTCAATCTCCCCCATTTTGGTAATTGATGACAATCACTTTCAAGAGAGTTTATACAAGGAATTATGCATCACCATGCACTGCAACAACCAATAATGCATGCGAATGAGATGCAAAAGCTAAGGAAACATAAACCAAAGCTTCTCCACAAAACTCTCTGAAACTTCTCCCATTGGCATCGATTGCCAAAATGGGTGAAAAGCTTAGAGGGCCAATATAAATTGTGGTCCTCCATAAATTGTGTATTTCTCAACAAGAGAGTGGAATGCAATACACACATCCAGCGGTAAATACTTGGAGGAAGACAAACTATATTGAGGCCCAAAGATTGCAAAAGGAAGATATGCCACAAAGACATAACAAAGAGAGAAACAAGCAACCAAGCAATCAAAAGATATCTATTGAAGCAAGCTATCAAAAGATACCAATTGAACCAACTAGCCCAATGATCCTACGAGCCACATGAATAAAAGATATTATGACATGAGCAAAGGAGTGTTCTAAAGAAACTAGAGAGGCTCCCCATGATTTGTGCACACATAAGAATATTTGAATTCGGAAACAAAGTGCACAAAATAGGATCATAGCTCCCCCAAAATCAATAGAAACTTACAACAAGTGCAAGTGAGCATATAGGAAACTAAGCCTAGTACATGTAACAAACACATGGTTGAGCAAAAGTGAAAGAGACAACTTAAGAATGGGCTCAACCAAAATGATGTGTGTGAGTCAAGGCAATGCACTTGAGAAGACTAATGTACTGATGAGCATTAAGCATCAATAAAGTCTTGAAAGATTGAGGCAACACAGTGCAAGGCCTATCATTCCCACACACAACAAGCAAATGGGTTCACAAGCTTACTAATAAGCATATAGAGAACCTATGCTTGTGACAACCCGCGGTGAAGATAGAAGATGAAAGGTGCGTCAAGACGAGGGATGCCAATTAAGATGGCAAAAACCTCGTAAAGAAAAGCATGAGGAAAATAATGTTCACCACACAAGAGCGCATCAAGATGCAACGATAGAAGAGACGCACTCAAGGCAAAAGCTTTCACGGAGCCACCAAAGAAATAACATAAGAAAGACAAGGTGGATGTGAAAGAAAGGATATCATCTAGAGATGTAATTTCTCTCAAGTGTATATGGTTCTAGGTAGACTAGATCATGATGATATATATCTACAAAGAAGGATGTACACCCGAAATAGTTACAACACGAAGGAACAAGATATCCAAAAGGAAGTCATACATATACCAATAAGATATTTGCTTGGAAGCATAGCACATGGCTAGATATGGTCTTATAGTATATAAATGATTTCCTACCACACACCCATCAAAGACATCACAACTAGCAACGAGACATCATTGTTGGGATGCTTTGAGAAAGGAAACAAGTATCACAAGAAAGAATGGATAACATGCCATGATACAACCTACACAAGGTTGATGCAAGAAATGTGTGCATGAAGTATATGAAGATACTTGTTACCGAGATAACATTGGAAGGATGTAGTAGATACCAATTGAAGGTACAAAGTAGTTCATTGATCATCCTAGCTTGACTCCAATAAGCACATGGTTACAACACCTTCCTTGTGAGTGAGCCGAGCATCCAATGCATCTCCACTTGTTCCTAGAACAATAACACAAACAAAATGGTACCCAAACTCATTGGGACCAAAGAGTTAGAGAACCAACAACACATAGGACAAACTCCACATAAATATGTGCATATAGATATGAAAATGAATTTCATGCACATCTCATCCAATTTGAGACTTGGTGGAGTTCCCCCTATATATTGGGTCAAAGAAATAAAACATGCCAAAGAAACTACAAGAAGTAAATATGCATGCTCAAGACTTTCAAGAACTGATACCAAATGAATAAAACATCACTTGGAGGATATCCATAAAAGATACATCAAGGAATGAGATATCCATTGATACACTCAAAAAAGGTATCAAACTCCCAAAAGAGAGGATGGTTCCAAACAAACCAAGCTCTCTACAAAGTTTCATGATGGCACAAAGTACCAAAATGAAAACGGCTTGCCTTCCACCAACACACACTTGATAAGGATCGCAAGACGAGTGTTTTATAGAAAATAGGATAGCTCCCCCAAGACTAGTGCATTGAGAGAATTTGCATTTGAATACAAAATGCACAAGGTGGGATCACCACTTTCACTATATCTAGAAAACACTAAACAAGATCCACAAGTGGTATGGAAGACAAAGGGAGATGATACAAACCTTGGCAAGAGAAAACGCAAATAAAAAACAAAAGCCAATGTAAAGATGATCAATAAATTCTACCACAAAAGTGAGTACCAATTGTCGAAAGACAAGAAGTAAATGGAAATAATTCCCGGTGGTAGATAGCAAGGATATCCGACATCATCTTCACACCATACAAAAAGCAAATTGCAACTTGTAGAGCTAACATGCCACCTAGGAACAAGATAATTTACAATATCAACTCTAGATGACAATATCTCAAATGTACACATTTTCTAGGCTAGTAATATACACATAGCATATTACTCCCCCATAATGTGATACCAATTAAAGATAGACAAGAGGCAATTAAAGGATCCAACAAGAGATAATTAATGGACTATTTAGAATTTGAATTTATTATGAGAAGACATACCACATAGTGACTAGATAAGCTTGCAATATCAATACTAAGTGGTATTCCCCATGTACCCACCTTTATAGGATTGTGAAGTGCACAAAGCACATCACTCCCCCATAATGGGATATTCCATTAATCTCTCACAAGAGCCAACTAATAAATAAACAAGATGCAAAAGGCTCAACGCATGACACACACATACATGATGTGCAAACCAACACACACATACTTGATTGCTCAAGATAATCAAGTTGGAAGCACAACATATACAAACACATGCAAGGAACAAAACCAAAACATGCAAGGGGGCAAGTAACTTTCAATGTAAGCAATTGAGGTACAAGTTACCATAAGGAGGCACATTGGATATAAGATATAATCTTGATTATTCAATTGACTTGGCTTGAGACAATTAGAATGATGAAGTCCCCTTAATTCTTCATAAAGTAGCCAAGTCTCCAGTGCCCTCCAACAACATCTATTGATCAAGTTTGAGCTTGTTGGTCCCCAACCAAGTTGGGTCCTAAGAGGTTAGTCACAATAGGCTTGGCTACCCAAATGGTTCTCTTCTTGACACCACTTTGAGTACCAACAACTTTGGCAAACACATTGCCAACATTATCCTTCCCAAGAGAATAGATATCATCAATAATAATTGGGTTGGATAAGTTACCACTAGTGCATGAAGAGGCGAGGTGACCTTTCTCACGACATAAGTAGCAACGTCTACTCTTCACTTTCTTCTCACTTGATTTCTCAACTTGAGAAGCATTAGCTTGAGGATTCTTGGGAAGAGTACTTTCTTCAACTTGTGGTTGAGCATGAGATCGAACTTGTGGCCGCTTCCCTTCTTGCTTGTCACTAATGGCCTTCTTCTTCAATGGGCAAGATCTAACATGATGCCCTTCTACTTTGCACTTGAAGCAAACAATCTTGGCCGAATTCTTGACTTGTTCTTGGCCCTTCTTTTTGTTCACTTTGGACTTCTTCTTCTTGTTGGAGTTGAATCCAAGTCCACCTTTGTCATTGGGGGATTTTTTTTGCACACTCAAGATATTATTGAGTGTGAATTTTCCTTCATGACTCTTTTCCAAGTCTTCCTTCAAAGAAGTGACTTGGGCCTTGAGCTCTTTGATTTTCTCCGCATGGTTAGTCTCAACACAAGTACTAGAGGAAGTATAAGCTTCATCGTTAGAGCAACAAGGCAAGGAAAGCAATTCATCACAAGATGTACCAATGTTATGCATGGATGAATCGCGAGGACTAGCACAAGGCAATATATCATTTTGACCAAAAGTAGTGCTAGTATCCACATGAGGCTCACTAGATGTTACCTTAGCAAGCATGGCCTCATGAGCTATCTTTAGCACATTATGGGATACTAGAAGATCATCATGAAAGCTTGTGAGGTTTACATGATTTTCTTCCAACATCCCGTAATTGCTAGATAGCAACTCAAGTTGAGCCCTTATCTCAACATTCTCCTTTAATATGGATGCTTCACAAGAGATAGAGTTAGTAGCACAAGCATCATCATTAGCAACAAGAGGAGAAGACAACTTGGCAAGCTCTTTTGAATATGAAGCTTTAAGTTGAGCATGAGACTCGGTGAGTTTGATGAGCTCACCCTTGATGACCCTCGAGCCATTTTCAAGGTGCTCAAAATCCTCAAGGAGTCTTGCATGAGCAACTTCAAGCTTAGCATTTTTAGTTTTGAAATCATTGGCCACCTCGAGTGCTCTATCATGAGATTCCTTTATTCTAGATAATTCTAGAGCAAAGGTCTCCTCAAGAGATTCAGATGTGGTTTGTTCATGTTCAAGAGCTTGAGATAGCTCCACGATCTCATTTGCGTAATCACGCTCATGAGCTTCCATTTTCTCAATGGTGACCTCATGCTCCTCTAGATGAGATTCCAACTCCTCAATGTATTTCTTGCCTTCAATGGCAAGAGACATGATTTCCATGAAGTTGGAACAAGCAAGTTTATTTTTGTGAAGAGCTTTAAAAATCATTTCCCCCTTAGTTTTTAAGGAGGCAACATTATCATTCTCTTCATCATAATCAACATCATCATCACTCTTGCCATCATCACAAGATATATTGGGATTCAAAGTGGGAGATACCTTTGAAGCCTTGGCCATAAGGCAAAATGCAATAGATGATGATGAAGGATCCGTTGAAGCACCATTCAAGACCACATCTTGTTCCATGGGGTGTTGGGTTTCCTCTACATTGTTAGCACAACAATTCGAGGACATATATGCATTTTTATCATGGCAACAAGACATAGTAAACATATCATCATGGGATTTAGTCAAGCAATTTCTACATGATATGCAAGGACTATCAACACAAGCATGTGAAACATTTGGAGTGCTCGAAGTGTTAAAGCCCAAAGAAGGAGCATTGCAATAAGATAGTGATGAAGGATCATCCACAATAAACATACTATCATCATTGCAATGACCAACACTACTCACCATATCATTACCTTGTGGCAAGCCACATGTAGGTGAAGTAGAAGAAGTTGAGAAGACTATACGTCCGTATGTGGAGGGAGAACAATCATCCCCACAAAACTTGGACACGCCATATTTATCTTGAAGCTTTGTCCACAACTCATGAGCATCCCGGAACGACATGAGTTGAAATATAACTACATTGCTCAAAGCATCGAAAAGCACATTAGAAGCTTGAGCATTGAGATAAGAGTTTTTCTCATCCTCTAAAGATAATCTTTGAGGATCCTTTGGAGGAGAAAAACCCATATCTACAATTCGCTCTAAATTTGGGTCCATGACCCTAAAGAGATTAAGCATGCCAATTACCCAAACATCAAAATTTGTGCCATCGAAACTAAGAGTGTGAGAGAATCCTAATCCCCTAGTCGACATCTTTACTCTCTAGGCGGTTAAGCCTAACAAAGAGAGACGAGGCTCTGATACCAATTGAAAGATCGTGGATGTCGCCTAGAGGGGGGGTGAATAGGCGCTTTTAAAATAATTACGGTTTAGGCTTGAACAAATGCGGAATAAACCTAGCGGTTAATTTGTCAAGCACAAAACCTACAACAACTAGGCTCACCTATGTGCACCAGCAACTTATGCTAAGTAAGATAAACTACTAGGTGATAGCAAGATATATGACAAGAAACAATATGGCTATCACAAGGTAAAGCACATAAGTAAAGAGCTCAGGTAAGAGATAACCGAGGCACGTGGAGACGACGATGTATCCCGAAGTTCACACCCTTGCGGATGCTAATCTCCGTTTGGAGCGGTGTGGAGGCACAATGCTCCCCAAGAAGCCACTAGGGCCACCGTAATCTCCTCACGCCCTCGCACAATGCAAGATGCCGTGATTCCACTAAGGGACCCTTGAGGGCGGTCACCGAACCCGTACAAATGGCAACCCTTGGGGGCGGTCACCGAACCCGTACACTTTGGCAACCCTTGGGGGCGGTCACCGGTACCCGTCAAATTGCTCGGGGCGATCTCCACAACCTAATTGGAGACCCCGACGCTTTCCCGGAGCTTTACACCACAATGATTAAGCTCCAAACACCGCCAACCATCTAGGGCGCCAAGGCACCCAAGAGGAACAAGCTCTAGGGTGCCCAAACACCCAAGAGTAATAAGCTTCTCAAACTTCACTTCCACGTATCACCGTGGAGAACTCAAACCGATGCACCAAATGCAATGGCAAGGGCACACGGAGTGCCCAAGTCCTTCTCTCCCAATCTGACCAAAGCAACTAATGCTAGGGAAGAAAATGAGAGGAAGAACAAAAGAAGAACATGAAGAACTCCAAGATCTAGATCCAAGGGGTTCCCCTCACTTAGAGGAGAAAGTGATTGGTGGAAACATGGATCTAGATCTCCTCTCTCTTTTCCCTCAAGAACTAGCAAGAATCATTGGAGGGACTGAGAGTTAGCAAGCTCGAAGAAGGTCAACAATGGGGGAAGAACACGAGCTAAAAGGATAAGGTTCATTGGGGAAGAAGACCCCCTTTTATAGGTGGGGAAAAATCCAACAGTTATGCTCACAGCCCGCACAGAGCGGTACTACCGCTCCAAGGAGCGGTACTACCGCTAGGACGGAAGTACCCCTTTGAAAAACAACAACGAGGAGGCAAAAGGCCAGAAGAACCGCCGGAGCGGTACTACCGCTCGTCCTCACGGTACTACCGCTCGACCTCACGGTACTACCGCAAATGGTAGCGGTACTACTGCTTGCGAGCGGTACTACTGCTGGCGAGCGGTACTAAAAAATACATCCGGGCATACCACCGCAAGACTTGGGACGAGTTTTTGGTCCGGAGCGGTACTACCGCTGTAGGAGCCGCGGTAGTACTGCTCTGGAGCGGTAGTAAAAAATTACATCCGCTCCAATTCGCGGTAGTACCGCTGCAGCCTTTTCAGAACACCAAAACTGCCACAACTTTTGCAAACGGACTCCGACTTCGATGAAACCAAGTTTGTTGGAAAGCTAGTGACAAGGGCTAACACAATCTTCAAAGAAATATCAATAAGAAGAAAATGAGAAAAGGCCCATAAGAAAATGGTGAGAACCCTTCCTCGGAAAAGACCGGTAAAACCTCCAACACCGAAAACATCATAGAAGATGCATGCGAACTCCGTTTTCAATGAACTCAAGCTTGTCATCAAGATGACCATAAGCTCTAAGACTCACAAAGAGAACCAAACAAGAACCAAGAAATATGATGCAAGGATGCAATGGTTTGAGCTCTCTACTAACGATACGATCAAGCTACCAACTTGAGAGCCCCCCTTGATAGTACGGCAAACGATCCTATAACCCGATCTCCAAACTACCACCATGAGACCGGTAAAATAGAAAACCTATCAAGGGCAAACCTTTGCCTTGCACATGGTCCACTTGAGCTAGATGATGACGATCTTGACTCCCTCAAGTTGGACCACCTTTCTTGATTGCGTTGGCTCGATGAAGACTATATGATTGCTCCCCCATAGTCCACTATGGGTGGGCCACTCTTCGGCACATATTCACAAGTCCATTGTCACCACAATGGACGGCAAGCTTCAAGCACTTGATCTCTTCGGGATGATCCACTTGAACTTGCACACGACAATCTTGATGACGATCACCACTTGATGTCATCCTCTCCATGGGTTGAGTGATATCTTCCTCTTGACACAAGCCCATGAACACGTACCTAACCCCACGTAGAACTCTCACATAGACCATGGGTTAGTACACAAAGCACAATGGACAACGCTTACCAAACCATGGGATCACTTGATCCCTCTCGGTACATCTTCTACGCTTTGTGAGTTGATCAACTTGATTCACTCTTGACTTAGTCTTGATCAACCTTGAATCTTTCCAACTCTCTTCATTTGGATGATGTCTTGAAGGTAAACATGAATGATCACACAATCTTCTTCTTCAAGACATGCTTGCAATAAGCTCAACTCTCACATGACCAAGCTTTGGATAATTCCTTAATAGCACCTTGGTCAACACAAACTCTCCTTGAAACCAACAAATGTACTCCAAGAAAAGCCTATGGACAAAACCTTCAAATATAACTCAAGGCAACCATTAGTCCATAGATATTGTCATCAATTACCAAAACCAAACATGGGGGCACCGCATGTTCTTTCAGCATGTGTGCCCGATTCCAAGCGGCACCAAAGGAATCGCATCACTTAGCTTTGAAGTGAATTCTTCGATATTTGGCTTACACCCCAACACTAGGATTATGGTATCCAAAGGGCTCGGAGTTTGATCTAGTTGGATTCTCGGATGCTGATTATGATGGTGACAAGGTGGATCGCAAGTCTACATCAGGCACATGTCACTTTCTGGGACAATCACGTGTGTGTTGGTCTTCAAAGAAGCAAAACCGTGTATCTCTCTCCACTGCTGAATCTGAATACATTGCTGCTGGATCTTGCTGCGCTCAGCTTCTATGGATGAAGCAAACACTCAAAGACTATGGCATTCATCTGAAGCAAGTGCCACTCTACTGCGACAATGAAAGCGCCATCAAGATCGCCAACAACCTAGTTCAACACTCGAAGACAAAGCACATTCAGATCCGTCATCACTTTCTCAGAGATCATGTCATGAAGGAAGATATTGATATCATTGACGTCAACACTGAAGAGCAACTGGCAGATATCTTCACAAAGCCCTTGGATGAGAAAAGGTTTTGCAAGTTGCGGTGTGAGCTAAATATCTTGGAATCCTCAAATGTCCTGTGATCATGCACACATCCTAACACTTATGCATGTTGATGTCTTAGATGTGCAACACACGAAGCAGCGTATATCTTCAAGTAATGAAGACTTACACTCTAAGTGTGAATGCATTAACGCGGAATTTGACTTCGGAGCGCCACGATAATTGTGCGCCGTGTCTAGGTCTAATACTTCCTATACGGTGGGTAACGCCACCACCAAACTTTTGTTTGGAGTATTTTCTGTTGGCGTTACACCTGCAAAGTCTTCGCATTTGGTTTGTCTTCAATATTAACATGGTTTCATGTTTATCTTCACTATATTGATTTGGTCTTATTCGGATATATTCATATGATTGTGTTCTGTCCTCTACAGCATTCACTTATAGCTATGTCTTCTCGTTGAATCTTATGAACTAAGTGAATGTGATTGGACCCTAACCTTTCTATGCTCCCGTCTCAAATCTATCTATCCAAATCATATGCATTCTATTGAAACTGTCGAATGTCTTCGCTGCGTCCTTGTCAGCAGAAGATACATAGACAAACATCAAATCTGTTTTAAATGCTCAATCCTTTTTTCCTGAAACCCGGAGAAGCGGGAACGACCACCCGACAACCCAGGCGTACGTGGGAACGTGGAACAACCTCCAATAAGTTGCATGATTGCCACGTGTCCTTCAGATGTGAACCGCCAGGGGCACCCGCGTAATAACACTGCGTCATCCCTGTCCTTATAAATACTCACCACACCCTAGTCATTATCTCTTCTTCCACTTCTCTTCCTCGCACACACCCTAGCGCCACCGCTAGCCCTCGACGACGCCGGCGACGAAGCGCTTAGCTGCCGCGACCTCACCGACACCGTCATCACGCCGGCCGCGGACATCGTCTTCTCCGCCGTCGCCATAGGTGTCCTCCGTCGCCAAGTTAGGGCACGGAAGATCGAACTGCTCTGCCTCATCTCCTACTCCGTCTAGCAGTTCCTCAAGTGGTAAATAAAAACTCTTTTTACAGTCCTTTTTGATCTGATAGATTCATCCTTTTCAACCACAAGTGGTTTCTGTTCCAACAAAGTTGGATCTATCCTGTTCTGCATCTCATAGCATGCCTAGCATGTTCACTTATGCTTCACAAAAGTAGTTAGATTCCTCACTTGTACTTATTCATGGATTCGTACAAATCTCGAACCAACTCTCTACATATGAGTGAATGTCTTCGCACTATGAGGTCAATGTCTTCTAAACTGATTTATCTTCAAAATCTTCTAAGAATGCATATGACCTCTTCCCCTTCCCTCGCATATCTAATGTTGTCACAGGTACATGTCCGTGGGAGAATCCCTTGGTTCTCATAGTCTGCATTCATTTGCAGAGTTCTTACAGCATCACATAAATTCTCCTGAAGCCAGTTCCTGTCTGACCAGCAGACGAAAGACTTTGACAGTGTTGAAGCCTTTCAGTCTAAACTTCATGGCAACAGAGAAATCAGCAAGGAAGGGTGGCAGACAGCGCCGTGGGGGTACATCAATGGACCTGCCCGAAGATCTCTATGAACTATACAAAACTGACCCCGAAGAAAGCTATGGTCAGCGCAAGACACGAATCCAATGGATTCGAAGATACTGGGCCGAGCAATGGTTCAAGTACAGATTCGTCACCAAGGAGTATGCTGAAAAGAATGCTATCACGCGTCCTTGGGGAGATATTCTCTATAAAAATCTTCAACCCAAGACCAGAACTGAAGCCATTGCTCAAGGATTTTACCCTTGCATGGTCCGAGGGCCACAACCTACTGATGCCGACCCATCGTCATTGCTATGGTGTCGAGATGATAATATGTTCAAGCGCAACTATCAGTTTGCAAAGAACTCGGCCAAGGAAAACAAGAAGTCTTTGGGATTAGACTTCAACCCAGGCCCCTCTGCGCCATGTGCCGATGGCACACGCGAAGCTGAACCCAATCTTGTTAGGCCCTTCTACAACTTAGAAGGTCTCATCACTCATATAATGGTTCAAGGGGCATACATGGATCAACCTGCAGACGACGCTGACTCTGACGAAGCGCCTGCACCACCAAAGCCGAAGAAGCAGAAGAAACCTAAGGCTTCGAAGCTTTCCACTCCACCAAAAGTGTCGCGCGCGAAGCCTCTGGCCACTGCTCCTCCTGCACCAAGTGTGCAGTCTAAAGATCTCTCTCGCATCCCTAAGACTGAGAAGAAAAAGAAGAAGCCCGTGCACTCCTCAAGTCCTGTTCTGACTCCTACTGCTGTTTTGAGAAACGAGGATGACGCCATTGATCTGTCTAGCGACGACGATCTTGGCGATGATGCTCTTGAGAAATTGATAAAGAGCAAGCAAGAGGCGGAAATCTTCAATGATCTTCCCCTCTTTGATGTGGAAATCCTGTGCAAGTTTATTGATGAGTGTTTTGACAGCCCAGATCTCAATTTTGATGACCTTCAACTCCCAATTGCCCTCAGCGTCTCTTTCCATGGAGCCATTGCTCCTGAGCTGGCTCTTGCACAGAAGATTGTTGAGCTGAAGCACAAGATTGATTATGAAAAGGCTCAGTTCAAGAAGCACATGGCCAAGCTCAATGTTGAAGATATTCAAAACTTCAAGGTCATGATGCATGAGCTCAAGGAGGCGTTCCACAAGAAACAAGAAGAAGCAAAAGGTTCTCATGAGCGCATGAAGAATCTTGCTGCCAAATGTGTCCAAGGCTACAATGAAGCTGAAAAGCGCAAGGCTTTGGGGCGACCAGGCATCGACCCCAGAATGGTTGCCAAGAAGAAGAAGAAGAAGCCTGTTGTGGCCCAACCAGAAGCATCAAGGCAGGAAGAACCTCACATTGTCTTCCCGGCCAGTATGATAGGCTCAAAGCCTAAGGTCCCCACAGTGGCTTCAGAGTACCAAAAAACTAGAGCAGCTGAAGCCGAAGCCAGAAATCGCAAGTCCAAAGCCACCACTGATGATGCTCCACCGATCAAGAAGAGAAAGACCAAGAAGAGAGACCGGGCTGCTCCCACAGAGCCCCTTGTTGTCGAGCCAATCTCAGTGGCTCGTCCTGCGTTTGAACATCGTGAGCGCTAGTTGATCGTTCATGAGCCTGCTTCCATAGAGGCTCCAGTAGTTGAAGACATTCCAGCTGTTGACCTCGCCGCAGCTGAAGACATTGGTCATCACGACAATGTTGAAGATGATGAAGTCCTTCCTCAAATCAGGCACAATTTGGTATCATTGCCTGTTCTCACGAACAGCGAACTCATCAGCATTGGTCGTCCATTGACGCCAATTGCTCAGGATGACTCATGGGCTGATCACCCTCAAGAATCCCCTCGTGATGAAGAAACACCAGTTACTCCCCCAACCCAGGTCACCACTCTGGTGATTGACAATGAAGACCTTGAGGCCCAACCAACTCCATCTCCACATGCATCGCTAGCGTTTTGCAGGCTTCACAAAGGACCAAGGCCACATGTCACTTTGTCAAGTGTTCCAGAAGGAGAAGAGCGCCAATCCGTTTCATGCGAAGTCTTTCCCGAAGCCTCTCCTACTGCGAACATCCCTGAATCTGAAGCCAAAACGGCTGAAGATATTCCTGCTGCATCAGCCGATGACCAAGAAGAAGAACCAAGAGAAGAAGAACGTGTTGCTACACCCCCGTCCAACCCTGAAGTTGTTCTCGAGGAGAACGTGTCCGACCCTCCAGCTCCTGAAGTGGAGGTTACCAATACTGAGGCGGCCACCAACATCAACACTGAAGCTAATGACATTGTCATGGTTGAAGCTAATGCGGCGCCTGAAGCTAATGTGGTGCCAGAAGTGAATGCACCTGAAGCAAATGCAGCACCCGAAGCAAATCCCCTGCCTGAAGCCAATGCCTCTGCTCCTGTACCTCCTCCAAGGCCACACACCATCGAGTAAGCATATGATCGTGGACAACTTGTTACCGTCCGCTAGCCAATTCTGGTTCCTCCGCCTACTCTTGGACCTCAATTTAACTATCATGTGGAGCACAGGCCTCAGGTCCAGAAGCCAAAGCCAAGGCTACCACGGTTTCTAGGTACTGCAATGTCACCAGGATCGTTTAATCTGAATGGATTCAAGGCACACAACACATTCTTTAACAGTGACAAGAACCCCTACACAAGGCCAAGAATCTCCTCATATCGATTCTGGAGTTATGAGCATCGCAGTTACTATTCTTGCATCTTGTACAATCAGGGGCGCATTGATAACCCACAAGTATAGGGGATCGCAACAGTTTTCGATAAGTAAGAGTGTCAAACCCAATGAGGAGCTAAAGGTAGAACAAATATTCCCTCAAGTTCTATCGACCACTGTGGGAGTCCTGGATTAGGGGGTCTCTGGACAGCCGGACTATATCCTTTGGCCAGACTGTTAGACTATGAAGATACAAGATTGAAGACTTCGTCTCGTGTCCGGATGGGACTCTACTTGGCGTGGAAGGCAAGCTAGGCAATACAGATATGTATATCTCCTCCTTTGTAACCGACCTTGTGTAGGACAACAGACAATCATACCATAAGCTAGCTTCTAGAGTTTAGCCTCTCCGATCTCGTGGTAGATCTACTCTTATACTACCCATATCATCAATATTAATCAAGCAGGATGTAGGGTTTTACCTCCATCAAGAGGGCCCGAACCTGGGTAAAACATTGTGTCCCCTGCCTCCTGTTACCATCCGCCTTAGACGCACAGTTCGGGACCCCCTACCCGAGATCCGCCGGTTTTGACACCGACATTGGTGCTTTCATTGAGAGTTCCTCTGTGTCGTCGCCGTTAGGCTTGATGGCTCCTACTATCATCAATAGCGATGCAGTCCAGGGTGAGACTTTTCTCTCTGGACAGATCTTCGTGTTCGGCGGCTTTACACTGCAGGCCAATTCACTTGGCCATCTAGAGCAGATTGAAAGTTATGCCCCTGGCCACCAGGTCAGGTTTGGAAGCTTAAACTACACGGCCGATATCCGTGGAGACTTGCTCTTCGACGGATTCGAGCCCCTGCCTTGTGCGTCACGCGGTCACGATGAGTACGATTTAGCTCTACCATCGGACAGTGTTCAGGAGATTGCACATGCAGCTGCTCCGACCCTCAATTCGGAGCCAGGTGCGCCGTCCACAGACAGGTGGATGGACCCCGCCACGGAGGCCTTACCCTCAGCGGCGATCGAGCCAAACATCGACCTTACCTTGCACGAGAGCCGTGTTGTTAAACTGCCGGATCCTTCTCCGGCCACGGACTCCGAACCGCCTGCGCCCGTTCCTATCGAATCCGATTGGGAGCCGATCATGGAGTTTACCTCTGCGGATATTTTTCAGCACTCGCCCTTTGGCGACATACTGAACTCATTAAGGTCTCTCTCCTTGTCAGGAGGATCCTGGCCGAACTATGTCCAGCAGGACTGGGATGCGGAAGACGAAGAAATTTGCGGCCCACCCACCACCCACTTAGTAGCCACTGTCGATGAGTTAACCGACATGCTCGACTTCGACTCCGAAGACATCGACGGTATGGACGACAATGCGGGAGACGAAGAGGAACCACTGCCCACAGGGCACTAGACAGCCACCTCATCATACGATATATACATGGTGGATACACCCAAAGAAGGCAATGGCAACGAGATAGCGGAGGATGACCCCTCCAAGAAGCAACCCAAGCGCCAACGTCAACGGCGCCGCTCTAAGTCCCGCCAAAGCAAAAGTGGTGATACCGGCACAGGAGATAATAACACTCCGAATAGTGCCGAAGACAACAACAACCCCCTCCAGCAAGATTTAGAGCAGGAGGATGGAGGAGCCAGCCCTCCTGAGAGAGCGGCAAATGGAGAGGCGGAGGATGATAATTACATGCCCCCCTCCGAAGACGAGGCAAACCTCGGCGACGACGAATTCGCCGTGCCAGAGGATCCCATCGAACAAGAGCGCTTCAAACGCCGGCTTATAGCCACGACAAATAGCCTTAAGAAAAAGCAGCAACAGCTTCAAGCTGATCAAGATCTGCTAGCTGACAGATGGACTTAAGTCCTCGCGGACGAGGAATATAAACTCGAGTGCCCCTCCAAGAGTTACCCAAAATGTAGGTTGCTACCCCGACTGGAGGAAGAAGCGTAGGACGCGTCTGATCGGCCACCTCGTGGCCGCGATAGAGAGGCATTCCAGCCAAAAACTCAGCCTGCACCCCGACGCCATTCAAATAAAAAGGCATGGGGAGATACGCCAGACCTGCGAGGCATATTGGAGGACAAAGCAAAGCATGCAAGATCGATCTACCGATCACGAGGGCGCGCCACTATGCGAGACGATAAACGTCACGCCGGATACAGTAAAAGTAAATTCGGCCAGGCCGAACACAGCGGGCAAGACCCATTCGAGCTGCATCGCGATATAGCCCAATACAGAGGCGCCACACACCCCTTATGCTTCACAAACGAAGTAATGGATCATCAAATCCCAGAAGGTTTCAAACCTCTAAATATTGAATCATACGACGGCACAACAGATCCCGCGGTATGGATCGACGATTTCCTCCTCCACATCCACATGGCCCGTGGTGATGACTTACACGCCATCAAATACCTCCCACTAAAGCTCAAGGGACCAGCGCGACATTGGCTTAATAGCTTGCCAGCAGAGTCCATTAGCTGTTGGGAAGATCTGGAAGCCGCATTCCTCGACAACTTTCAGGGCACTTATGTGCGGCCACCAGATGCCGATAACTTGAGCCACATAATTCAGCAGCCAGAAGAATCGGCCAAGCAATTCTGGACTCGGTTCCTAACAAAGAAAAATCAAATCGTCGACTGTCCAAATGCAGAGGCCCTAGCGGCTTTCAAACACAACATCCGCGATGAATGGCTAGCCCGGCACCTTGGTCAGGAAAAGCCAAAATCTATGGCAGCCCTCACGACACTCATGACCCGCTTTTGTGCGGGAGAGGACAGCTGGCTGGCTCGTAGTAATAACATATCAAAGAACCATGGTACTTCGGATACCAAGGACGGCAATAGCAGGTCACGTCGCAACAAACATAAGCGCCGCATTAACAACGATAATACCAAGGATACGACAGTCAATGTCTGATTCAAAGGCTCTAAACCCGGTCAGCAGAAAAAGCCATTCAAACAAAGTACGCCGGGTCCGTCTAGCTTGGACCGTATACTCGATCGCTCATGTCAAATACACGGCACCCCAGAAAAGCCAGCCAATCACACCAATAGGGATTGTTGGGTGTTCAAGCAGGCTGACAAGTTAGTTGCCGAAAACAAGGACAAGGGGCCACATAGCGATGACGAGGAGGAGCCCCGGCAGCCACACACCGGAGGACAGAAGAGGTTTCCCCCACAAGTGCGGACGGTGAACATGATATACGCAACCCACATCCCCAAGAGGGAGCGGAAGCGTGCGCTCAGGGATGTATATGCGTTGGAGCCAGTCGCCCCAAAGTTCAACCCATGGTCCTCCTATCCGATCACTTTCGATCGCAGGGACCATCCCACTAGTATCCGTCATGGCGGATTCGCCGCACTGGTTCTGGACCCAATCATTGACGGATTTCATGTCACTCGAGCCTTATGGATGGCGGCAGCAGCCTGAACCTGCTTTATTAGGACACAATGCGCAAAATGGGTATAGACCCCTCAAGGATCAAACCCACAAAAACGACCTTTAAAGGCGTCATTCCAGGCGTAGAGGCCCATTGCATAGGCTCAATTACACTGGAAGTGGTCTTCGGATCCCCGGATAACTTCCGAAGCGAAGAGTTAATCTTCGATATAGTCCCGTTCTGCAGTGGTTATCATGCACTGCTCGAGCGAACCGCATTTGCGAGATTCAATGCGGTACCTCATTATGCATACCTCAAGATCAAGATGCCAGGACCTCGCGGGGTTATTACAGTCAATGGAAACACAGAGCACTCTCTCCGAATGGAGGAGCACACCGCGGCAGCAGAAGCACAAAGCAGCCTCTCAAGGCAATCCACCAGTTCGGCGTTTCAAGACCCGGACACCTTCAAGCGCGCTCGGAGCAATCGGCAACTAGACCGCCTGGCACGATCTGAGCTCACGTAGCAATGCGGCCCCCACCACAGTCCCAGCCGAACGGCGGAACTCATGCCACACGTACATAATTACGCATTAAAAATACCATGGGCACAGGTGGGGAGGGGGGCACAACTGCGGCACACCCCAAGACGCGGCTTAAACCGCACTAGGGGCTTCTCGTTTGGTTATTTTTCTCTTTTTCAGGACCTTAATCTCTGGAAACCCTGTCCGGCAGCACCATTGCCAAACACATGATGCAACAACCAAGGAGGTAGAAAGCTACGCCACACCACGGAATTCCCAGGTGGATTACAATAACGAGCGAAGTATTTGATTTAATACTGTTCCTCAGCTTGCCCTTGGAAGGGACATAGTCCTACTCTTTGTTTATCGCACCATATGTATCATTCTGCTTTAACGCACCTTTTTGAATAAACAACGCATAACATTACGACTATTATTGCATTCTTGTTATATATATATGTGTTCATTAATGATGCCTTGCAACCGTACACTTTGGTACGACCAATACACCAGGGGCTTACGTACCCCACAATATGGTGTGAAAAGTCCGAACACTTTCACAAGTGCGGCACCCCGGACTTATAGCATTATATGCATCAGCTTCGAATCATGTCTTTGGTCAAATGTTGGGTTTGCCCGGCTCCTATGTTTTGGTACCTTACGTTCCGCTCTATCAGCTAAGGTAGCGCTAGGAGAACTACTGCGATTGTGCCCCGGTTCTGCTGGGCTAAGCACCTCAGTAGAGAAAGCTAAAACTGACTGTCATGATAAGGCAAGAGATTGGTCGCTGTTCGGCGAGGTTTTCAAGTCCCTAAAGGCTTATGCCGCTTAGAGCGAGGGGCCGGCCCTGTCCAGCTTAAAGGCGTGTATCGCGCCCCGAATTCGCCTTCCGAATACCAGGGGCTTCGCCGAAATTTAAAATTATAGAATTCTATGGCTAAGTGAGAGTGATAAAGCATTATTAGTCTGGTTGCCTTGTTCGTTGTGCTGAGCACCTCCCTCGAAGGACCCAAACATGGGAACAAGAGTGCTCCGGTTTATCCCGAACACCCCAACACTCGTGGCATGGGGGCAGAAGCCGAGGACTAGCCATCTCTCAGATTGGATAAACAGCCAAACGTAAGGTAATATTTTAAATTCACACAAGCGTTGCATAGCGCATATGAAACAAGTTTTCATCATACAGGATCACACGAGCAAGTTTACTCAAATATTACATCCTTTGAACATTCGTCCGCTACAAGACGAGCACCCTTCAGGACACCCTCATAATAAATTTCAGGGGTGCGATGCTCCTTGCCCTGCGGCGGCCCTTCCTTGATCAGCTTTGCGGCGTCTAGCTTAGCCCACTGCACCTTCACACGGGCGAAAGCCCGATGTGCACCTTCGATGCAGACGGACCGCTTGACGACCTCCAGCCGTGGGCAGGCATCCACAAGCCGCCTCACCAGGCCGAAGTAGATGTTCGGAAGGGCGTCGCCAGGCCACAGCCGGACTATAAGGCCCTTCATGGCCTGTTCGGCCGCCTTGTGCAGCTTGACCAGCTGCTTTAGCTGGTCGCTCAGAGGCATCGGGTGTTCGGTCCCAGTATACTGAGACCAGAACAACTTCTCCGTTGAGCTTCCCTCCTCGGCCTGGTAAAACTGTGCGGCATCCGACACGCTGCGGGGCAAATCTGCGAATGCTCCTGGAGAGCTCCGAATTCGGGTAAGTAATTGGTAATTTACTTTTACATGCTTGCTCTGCATATAGAATGCCTTACCCGCCGCTATCTTCTTCATTGCGTCGATCTCCTGGAGGGCCTTTTGGGCTTCGGCCTTGGCACTTTTTGCGCTCTCGAGGGCCGCGGCAAGCTCAGACTCTCGCATCTTCGAGTCAAGCTCCAACACCTTGTGCTTCGTCACGAGAGCCTGGAGCTCTTCCTGCACCTCGCCCACCCGAGCCTCTTGCTTTTCTCGCTCAGTGCGCTCCTTGGTCACTTTATCTTCGGCCTCAGACATCGCTTGCTTTAGGGTCGCCACTTCGATCGTGGCCCCTGGCAAATTCATGATGATCCTGTCATTTTGCAATCGCACTCTTTTTATACATATCCACAGACTAGGTACTACTTACCTTTGTTCTCCTCGAGCTGCCTCTTGAGACCGAGCTTGTCCTGGGACCCTTTAAGGTCCTGCTTCAGTACGGCGACCTCCGCAGTCAGTGCGGCGGACGCCAGCAGCGAAGCCTGCATATGCATATTGACATACTCATATTAGACTACTTCAATATTGTTTGATCCTTTGTTCGGCTTTTCTTTGTGAACACCGAACAGAGCATCAGGGGCTACTGTCTATGCGGTAATATTTTCCTATATTTCAAACACTTACCTCAAAGCCTGTTAGAAGGCTGGCACAGGCTTCAGTCAATCCGCTCTTGGCGGACTGAACCTTCTGGATCACCGCACTCATGATAGTGCGGTGCTCCTCGTTGATGGAAGCGCTGCGAAGCGCTTCCAGTAGATTGTCCGACGCCTCTGGATGGACAGAGGTCACCGGTACAAGCGTCTCGCCCCTCTTAGAAGGAGGTCGCCTGCCCGAGACCGGAACCACTAGAGGTTCCGACAGGTGTTCGTCTGAGGGCCGAACTCGGAGCTCTCAGGGGCCTTGTCCCCTCGGCTCCCGGAGTCCGGGAGGCCGCCTTGAGGCGCCTCTAGGACTGTCTCCCCTCAACCCGGTGCCTCGTGAGACAGCACCTCGGCGTTGTCCGCAAGATGAGGGGAGTTGGCGGTCGGGACTGGATCGCTATCCATATCCAATGAGCCCAGGGAGCCGTCCGATGATACATCGATACAGGCTTGGGGCGGCCTGCATAATCATATTTCATCGTTAGGTGAAGTAGTGCGACAAAGGAATACTATGAGTTACTCTGGTATCCGAATACTTACGACTTCCCAGGGGCTTGGCCCTGGGCAGCCACTCGTCTTCGCCGTCGGTGGCGGTGGTAGAGCTGTCCGGAAGGAGAGTCCTCCCCTTCCTGGACCCTTCGGCCTCCCCAGTTGGGGCGACCTTCCTTTTCTTGTCTCCCCCGTCTAGAGGGGGAGCATCTTCTTCTACCTCCTCGTCTTCGGGGGAGGATTGCACCGTAGAGTCCTCGGACAGTGAGTCCGATGACGCCTGGCGTCGGGAACTCTTTCGGGTTCCCTTGGCCTTCTTGGTCTTCTCCGGCACCGTATAAGGAGCCGGAGTCAGCAGCTTCGCCAGAAGAGCATCTACGGGGCCTTCGAGCAAAGGAGCCGGACAGTCGATCTGTCCGGCCGTCTCCTGCCAGTCCTGTCAAAGGTACGGGAGTTTAGATCCCACATGGAATCAATCTATGAAAAATAGGTATCCTGTAAGAGGTAAAGCAGCTTACCGCGCTGGCTTGGCGCTTCGCGCTGAATCCGCGATCCTCAATAGTGGGAGGGGGGGCCTCGGCGCTCTTGAACAGCACCCTCCAGGCATCTTCGTGAGTTGTGTCGAAGAGCCTGTTCAGAGTTCGGTGCTGCGCCGGGTCGAACTCCCACAAGTTGAAGGCCCGTTGTTGGCACGGGAGGATCCGGCGGTGGAGCATGACCTGGACTACGTTGACGAGTTTGAGCTTCTTGTTCACCATGTTTTGAATACATGTTTGGAGTCCAGTCAGCTCTCCCGAACTACCCCAGGACAGGCCCTTCTCTTGCCAGGAGGTGAGCCGCGTGGGGAAGCCAGATCGGAACTCGGGGGCCGCTACCCATGTAGGGTCACGCGGCTCGGCGATGTAGAACCACCCTGATTGCCACCCCTTTATGGTCTCCACGAAGGAGCCCTCGAGCCATGTGATGTTGGCATCTTGCCCACCATGGCGCCTCCGCAGTCCGCCTGGCGGCCGCTCACTACCTTCGGCTTGACATTGAAAGTCCTCAGCCATAAGCCGAAGTGGGGCTTGATGCGGAGGAAAGCCTCGCACACGACGATAAACGCCGAGATGTTGAGGATGAAGTTCGGGGCCAGATCGTGGAAATCCATGCCGTAGTAGAACATGAGCCCCCGGACAAATGGGTGGAGAGGAAATCCCAGTCCGCGGAGGAAATGGGTGAGGAACACTACTCTCTCATGGGGCCTGGGGGTGGGGATGAGCTGCCCCTCCTCCGGGAGCCGATGCGCGATGTTGTCGGGCAAGTATCCGGCTCTCCTCAGCTTCTTGACGTGTCCCTCCGTGACGGAGGAGACCATCCACCTGCCTCCCGCTCCGGACATGGTTGGAGAAGGTCGAGGTGGGAAATGCGAACTTGGGCGCTGGAGCTCGAGTGTGCGAAGGTGGATGAGCAAAGGAGGAAGAAGGCGTGGATGAAAAAGTAAATCCTTATCCCTTTATATGGGCGGACGAAACTATGCACCCCCACTAGCCTGGTAAAACTCGCTTGTCCCCCAAGCGCCGTAATCGATGGCATGGTTGGGTTACCCACACCCGTACTGATGAGAATCCCGTGATAAGGGGACACGATCTTTGCTTTGACAAACGTGTCAAAAAACTGCCTCGCGTTATGTGCGGGGCTAGTTAAAGGAAACAGTTCGAATAATCACCGGGCCGTGACGTAATGTCGTGTTGCCAAAACAAGTCAGCAAATTGGATTTGTAGAAATATTATTCTCTCTATGGTGGTATGTGGAACTTATTTTGCAGGGTCGGACACTATCCTTATATTCAAATTCTTCCGTGGTATATTCGGAGGAGGAACCCGCCTTGCAATGCCGAAGACAATACTGTGCGCCGGACTCATCGTCATTTAAAGCCTGGTTCAGGGGCTACTGTGGGAGTCCTGGATTAGGGGGTCTCCGGACAGCCGGACTATATCCTTTGGCCGGACTGTTAGACTATGAAGATACAAGATTGAAGACTTCGTCTCATGTCCGGATGGGACTCTACTTGGCGTGGAAGGCAAGCTAGGCAATACGGATATGTATATCTCCTCCTTTGTAACCAACCTTGTGTAACCCTAACCTCTCCGGTGTCTATATAAACCGGAGGGTTTTAGTCCGTAGGACAACAGACAATCATACCATAGGCTAGCTTCTAGGGTTTAGCCTCTCCGATCTCGTGGTAGATCTACTCTTGTACTACCCATATCATCAATATTAATCAAGCAGGACGTAGGGTTTTACCTCCATCAAGAGGGCTCAAACCTGGGTAAAACATTGTGTCCCCTGCCTCATGTTACCATCCGCCTTAGACGCACAGTTCGGGACCCCCTACCCGAGATCCGCCGGTTTTGACACCGACAACCACTGATACAACTCTACGCACGCTTGATGTCCGCTTTACCTAGAACAAGTATGAAACTAGAAGTACTTTGTAGGTGTTGTTGGATAGGTTTGCAAGATAATAAAGAGTACGTAAATAAAAAGTAGGGGCTATTTAGATAAAGAAACAATAAAGTAAATATAGCGAGTGTGGAAAAGTGGTGGTAGGAGTTGTGAAATTGCCCCTAAGCGATTGACTACTTTACTAGACCGATAGCAAGTATTATGTGGGAGAGGCCACTGCTAGCATGTCATCCCTGACTTGGAATTCTATGCACTTATGATTGGAACTATTAGCAAGCATCCGCAACTACTAACGTTCATTAAGGTAAAACCCAACCATAGCATTAAGATATATTGGTCCCCCTTCAATCCTGTATGCATCAATTTCTATGCTAGGTTGAAGCTTCTGTCACTCTTGCCCTCCAATACATAGTCCTATCAACATACAACTAACCCTAGGGTGTGATCCACGCGCACAATCATATGATGGGCACCAAAGGACATCAACATAACCACAAGCAAATTAAATCAATCATAGTAATTCATCAACCACCGATAGGACAACGAAAATCTACTCAAACATCATTGGATAATAATATGAAGCATAAAGCACCATGTTCAAGTAGAGGGTACAGCGGGTTGCGGGAGAGTGGACCGCTGTAGATAGAGGGGGGAAGGTGATGGAGATGTTGGTGAAGATGGCGGAGGTGTTGGTGTAGATCGCGGTGATGATGATGGCCCCCGGTGGCACTCCGGTGCCACCGGAAGCGAGGAGGAGAGAGCCCCCCTCCTTCTTCTTCTTCCTTGACCTCCTCCCTAGATGGGAGAAGGGTTTCCCCTTTGGTCCATGGCCTCCATGGCACGGGAGGGGCGAGAGCCCCTCCGAGATTGGATCTGTCTCTCTATCTCTCTCTGTTTCTGCGTTCTCCGATTCTTCCCTTTCACCGTTTCTTATATTCCCGGAGATCCGTAACTCCGATTGGGATGAAATTTTAACACGATCTCTATCCGGATATGCTTTCTTGTGGCGAAAGAAGGGCATGAACCGCCTTACGGGTGGCCCACAAGGGTCAGGGGCGCGCCCAGGGGGGCAGCCGCGCCCCCCTGCCTCGTGGCCACCTCGGGCACCGTCTCGCGTGGATTTTTCTTCCCAAAAATCATATATATTCCAAAAAAAATCTGTGTCAGTTTTTATCTCGTTTGGACTCCGTTTGATATGGATATTCTGCGAAACAAAAAACATGCAACAAACAGGAAATGGCACTAGGCACTGAATCAATATGTTAGTCCCAAAAAATAGTATAAAAAGTTGCCAAAAGTATATGAAAGTTGAATAATATTGGCATGGAACAATAAAAAATTATATATACGACAGAGACGTATCAGCATCCCCAAGCTTAATTCCTGCTCGTCCTCGAGTAGGTAAATGATAAAAAAGATAATTTTTGATGTGGAATGCTACCTAGCATAATCTTGATCATATGTCTAATCATGGCATGAATATTAAGACACGAGCGATTCAAAGCAATAGTCTATCATTTTACATGAAAACAATAATACTTCAAGCCTACTAATAAAGCAATCATGTTTTTTCAAAATAACATGGCCAAAGAAAGTTATCCCTACAAAATCATATAGTCTGGCTATGCTCCATCTTCACCACAGAAAATACTCACATCATGCATAACCCCAATGACAAGCCGAGCAATTGGTTCATACTTTTTAACGCGCTTCAGCATTTTCAACCTTCACGCAATACATGAGCGTGAGCCATGGACATAGCACTATAGGTGGAATAGAATGGTGGTTGTGGAGAAGACAAAAAGGAGAAGATAGTCTCACATCAACTAGGCGTATCAATGGGCTATGGAGATGCCCATCAATAGATATCAATGTGAGTGAGTAGGGATTGCCATGCAACGGATGCACTAGAGCTATAATTATATGAAAGCTCAAACTGAAACTAAGTGGGTATGCATCCAACTTGCTTGCTCATGAAGACCTAGGGCATTTGAGGAAGCCCATCGTTGGAATATACAGGCCAAGTTCTATAATGAAAATTCCCACTAGTATATGAAAGTGATAACTCAAGAGACTCTCTATATGAAGAACATGGTGCTACTTTGAAGCACGAGTGTGGTAAAAGGATAGTACCATTGCCCCTTCTCTCCTTTTCTCTCATTTTGTTTCTTTTTTTTGTAGGCTTCTTTGGCCTCTCTCTTTTTTTGGGGGGGGGGG
>NC_041384.1:637908973-637979812 GCF_002162155.2 Triticum dicoccoides | reverse complement strand
GGCTTCTTTGGCCACTTTTATTTTGATAACCTCACATGGGACAATGTTCTAATAATGATGATCATCACACTTTTATTTACTTACAACTCAATATTACAACTCGATATCTAGAACAAAGATATGACTCTATATGAATGCCTCCGGTGGTGTACCGGGATGTGCAATGATCTAGCGTAGCAATGACATCAAAAAACGGACAAGCCATGAAAACATCATGCTAGCTATCTTACGATCATGCAAAGCAATATGACAATGAATGCTCAAGTCATGTATATGATGATGATGGAAGTTGCATGGCAATATATCTCGGAATGGCTATGGAAATTCCATGATAGGTAGGTATGGTGGCTGTTTTGAGGAAGGTATATGGTGGGTTTATGGTACCGGCGAAAGTTGCGCGGTACTAGAGAGGCTAGCAATGATGGAAGGGTGAGAGTGCGTATAATCCATGGACTCAACATTAGTCATAAAGAACTCACATACTTATTGCAAAAGTTTATTAGCCCTCAAAGCAAAGTACTACTACGCATGCCCCTAGGGGGATAGATTGGTAGGAAAAGACCATCGCTCGTCCCCGACCGCCACTCATAAGGAAGACAATCAATAAATACCTCATGCTCCAACTTTGTTACATAACGGTTCACCATACGTGCATGCTACGGGAATCACAAACCTCAACACAAGTATTTCTACAATTCACAACTACCCACTAGCATGACTCTAATATCACCATCTTTATATCGCAAAACTATTGCAAGGAATCAAACATATCATATTCAGTGATCTACAAGTTTATGTAGGATTTTATGACTAACCATGTGAATGACCAATTCCTGTCATCTCTCTAAATAGATATAAGTGAAGCAAGAGAGTTTAATTCTTTCTACAAAAGATATGCCCACGCTCTAACAAATATAAGTGAAGCAAAAGAGCATTCTACAAATGACGGTTTTCTATGTAAAGAGAAACATGCAATCCAAACTTCAAATGATATAAGTGAAGCACATGAAGCATTCTATAAAGCCATACTCAAAAGATATAAGTGAAGTGCATAGAGAATTCTATAAATCAACTAAGGACTATCTCATACCAGCATGGTGCATAAAAGAAAAATGAAAACTAAATGCAAAAGACACTCCAAGATTGCACATATCGCATGAACGAAACGAATCCGAAAACATACCGATACTTGTTGAAGAAAGAGGGGATGCCTTCCGGAGAATCCCCAAGCTTAGACGCTTGAGTCTCCTTGAATATTTACTTGGTGTGCCTCGGGCATCCCCAAGCTTGAGCTCTTGCCTCTCTTCCTTCTTCTCACATCGAGACCTTCTCGATCTTCGAACACTTCATCCACACAAAACTTCAACAGAAAACTCGGTAAGATCCGTTAGTATAATAAAGCAAATCACTACTCTAAGTACTGTTGCAAACGAATTAATATTTTGTTTTTGCATTGTGTCTACTGTAATATAACTATTTCATGGCTTAATCCACTGATATGAATCGATAGTTTCATCAAAACAAGCAAACTATGCATCGAAAACAGAATCTGTCTAAAACAGAACAGTCTGTAATAATCTGAACATTCACCATACTTCTGATACTTTAAAAATTCTACCAAAATTAGGAAAAATAAACAATTTTCATAGAAAGACAGTGCAAAGAGAATCAGAATCATTTGATGTTCCGGCTAAAAATGTAAAATCATGCACTACAACTAACGTTTCTGTCCTGCACCGTACAAACCATCAAGCAAATGCAAACATCCTAAAGGCAAACCTTGGAACATTATTTTTATATTTACACTTTATAAAATCACACAACAGAAATAAATGACTCTCTAAAACTTCCGAGTTGTCTCCCTGGCAGCGCTTTCTTTAAAGCCATTAAGCTAGGCATATAGTGCTCAAGTAGTGAATCCAGCCGGATCCCAAGGTATATCAAAGCCAATTTTAATTAACAATGATTTGAAATTTAGTGGTGAGCACAAGGTAACATATATCATGTAATGACGAAGTCTAACTCTCTTCCTATGCATCGGCATGTCATAAAAGAACAATTCATGCACATAAAGTAAGGGCCAATGCATAGTATAAACAGTTTCTTGCAATTTTATCATATTGGAAACATAGAGAGGTGGAGATATAGTTCCTCTCTCATAATAATTGCAAGTAGGAGCAGCAAGCACATGCATATTATATTCATCAAAATCATCATGTGCAATGGTAAAAGGCAACCCATCAATATAATCCTTAATAAGGGCAAACTTCTCCGATATAGTGTAGTTGGGAGAATTCAAAAAGATAATAGGACTATCATGCGTGGGTGCAATAGCAACAATTTCATGTTTAACATAAGGAACTATAGCAAGTTCATCTCCATAACATAATTCATATTGGCATCTTGGCCACAAGCATAGCAAGCATCATCAAAAAGGGATATTTCAAGAGAATCAACGGGATCATAACAATCATCATAGCAATCATCCTCCGGTAAGCACAAAGGGAAATTAAACAATGTATGAGTTGAAGAGTTGCTCATTAGAAGGTGGGCATGGGTAGCTAATCCGCTCTTCCTCCTTTTGTTCTTTGCTCTCCTCATCATCTTTTTCATCCAATGAGCTCACAGTTTCATCAATTTCTTCTTCCATAGACTCCTGCAAAATATTAGTCTCTTCTTGGACATCGGAGTAGTACTCAATATATGGTTCAACATAGGCATTAGAAGCATAATTATCATAGCAATATTTAAGTATGGCAAAATTTTCAGATTTGTAAAGAGTAGCATCATACTTTCCAATCAAAGAAGCAATTTCATAAGCACCCTTAAAAGCAACAAATTCTTCAATTTGTTGAACATCATAGTAATTATAAACACCCTTAGCATAAGAAGATACGATTCCATTATCACTAAACTCACATTGATAGGGAAGGTGTTTCTTAGGGTTTTCAGAACAACAAGTGATAGATTTTGAGTGGTTCTTCAACCATTGGTTTAATAGGTACAACTATTTTTTTGGTATTTTGCGTTTCCTACCCATAACTAAAGATAGAAAACAACTAAGAACAACAAATAAAAATTACTTAGTGATAAAGAAAACAAGCACACACGAGAATATTCACCCCACGCTATTGCTCCCTGGCAATGGCGCCAGAAAAAGGTCTTGATAACCCACAAGTATAGGGGATCGCAACAGTTTTCGATAAATAAGAGTGTCGAACCCAACGAGGAGATAAAGGTAGAACAAATATTCCCTCAAGTTCAATCGACCACCGATACAACTCTACGCACGCTTGACGTCCGCTTTACCTAGAACAAGTATGAAACTAGAAGTACTTTGTAGGTGTTGTTGGATAGGTTTGCAAGATAATAAAGAGTACATAAATAAAAAGTAGGGGCTGTTTAGATAAAGAAACAATAAAGTAAATATAGTGAGTGTGGAAAAGTGGTGGTAGGAGTTGTGAAATTGCCCCTAAGCGATTGACTACTTTACTAGACCGATAGCAAGTATTATGTGGGAGAGGCCACTGCTAGCATGTCATCTCTGACTTGGAATTCTATGCACTTATGATTGGAACTATTAGCAAGCATCTGCAACTACTAACGTTCGTTATGGTAAAACCCAACCATAGCATTAAGATATGTTGGCCCCCCTTCAATCCCGTATGCATCAATTTCTATGCTAGGTTGAAGCTTCTGTCACTCTTGCCCTCCAATACATAGTCCTATCAACATACAACTAACCCTAGGGCGTGATCCACGTGCGCAATCATATGATGGGAACCAAAGGACAGCAACATAAACACAAGCAAATTAAATCAATCATAGTAATTCATCAACCACCGATAGGACAACGAAAATCTACTCAGACATCATAGGATGGCAACACATCATTGGATAATAATATGAAGCACAAAGCACCATGTTCAAGTAGAGGGTACAGTGGGTTGCGGGAGAGTGGACCGCTGTAGATAGAGGGGGGAAGGTGATGGAGATGTTGGTGAAGATGGCGGAGGTGTTGGTGTAGATTGCGGTGATGATGATGGCCCCCAGTGGCACTCCGGTGCCACCGGAAGCGAGGAGGAGAGAGCCCCCCCTCCTTCTTCTTCTTCCCTGACCTCCTCCCTAGATGGGAGAAGGGTTTCCCACTGGTCCATGGCCTCCATGGCACGGGAGGGGCGAGAGCCCCACCGAGATTGGATCTGTCTCTCTATCTCTCTCTGTTTCTGCGTTCTCCGATTCTTCCCTTTCACCGTTTCTTATATTCGCGGAGATCCGTAACTCTGATTGGGCTGAAATTTTAACACGATCTCTATCCGGATATTAGCTTTCTTGTGGCGAAAGAAGGGTATCAACCACCTTACAGGTGACCCACGAGGGTCAAGGGTGCGCCCCCTGCCTCGTGGCCACCCCGGGGACCGTCTCGCGTGGATTTTTCTTCCCAAAAATCATATATATTCCAAAAAAATCCATCAGTTTTTATCCCGTTTGGACTCTGTTTGATATGGATATTCTGCGAAACAAAAAACATGCAACAAATAGGAACTGGCACTGGGCACTGAATCAATATGTTAGTCCCAAAAAATAGTATAAAAAGTTGCCAAAAGTATATGAAAGTTGAATAATATTGGCATGGAACAATCAAAAAATATAGATACGAAGGGGACGTATCACGCATCTTCCCCCATATGCGTCTTGACTATGAAGCCATTGCTGGATTGCCTTGCCTTGAAGAAGCTCTTGACTGCTTCTGTGATGCAGGTCTGCTCAACTTTGTGACTACCAAGGAACATTGGAATGAAGAACTTCTGCTTCAATTCTATGCTACCCTCCACATTCATGGATACAATAGGGATCCGAAGACTTGGATCCTTGAGTGGATGACGGGCGATGTACATCATGAAGCTAAAGCCCAAGACATCATTGAGCTTACAACCCTGCCCACTCCTGGAGAATACTATGAACCAGGTTGTCAGCAACACCAGAATGCTTTGGAGAGCATTTTCCAGAAGCTAGAGCCTAACATGAGCCAAATGCTGAGCATGATGCAGCCTCTGCCACGCGATGCTGAATACCCAACAAAATTCTTTGCCGAAGGCCTAGAGTATCTGCCCCGCACCATTTACCATATCATCAGGAAAACTCTATGGCCTGTCAAAGGACATTCATCTGCAGCGAAGCTTGAAGGAGCAATGAAGACTTTGGTTTTCTATATCTTTAATGGCATCAGCTTCAATGCTCAAGACTTCTTCATCAGGCAGTTGGCTGCATCTGGCTCCGACATCTTTGGTCAGAAGTTCTATGCTCCATGGGTAATGCGCCTCATCAAGATTCACTCTGCTTTCAACTATCAGCCGTCTGCGCAATCATCTCATATTCTTGCCAGAGGTTGACCTGTCTGTTGAAGCCATTTACCCAGAGCCTGCAAAGGAGCCAGTTTATCTTCACAATGTCGATCGTCAAAGCTTCACCCAACCCATTGAAGGAGTTCAGGCTGTTTCTCGTGTTTACCCCTTGGCTGGCAATACACGTGCCCCTCACACCCAAACTGACGCCACTGCAAGTACCATTGCCCAAAGGCCTCGGAAGCGTTCTCGTGTTCTCAATGACCAAGAGCTTCTCGTCGCTCTACATCAGAAATAGGATAAGCATCATGACTGGCTTAAGCGTCAGATGCAAAGCCTCTTGGTGGACGTCAATTGCATTCGCAATCTTGCCACCAAGAATGCCTTTGTTACACATGAAACCTGTCGGAGGTCTTGGAAGAGCTTGACATTACTCAGTGCTGAAGCTGATCTGCAAGACGATGGCTTCACAGAAAGATTCAAGTTTGACTCAATTCCTCCAAGGAATGCTCACTTGCGTCGGACTCCCTCACTTGAAGACTCTGGATATCCTCCTCAGCTACAACGGTGAATGCCAGAGTCATAGATGATCAAGATGATGCTACTTCACCACCTCCAACTTCAGCGCGTGTCGACACTGCACCAAGTTCTTCTGCACCACCGAACCTTAATGACGACCCTGCTGCTTCACCTACTCCTCATGGGAACGAGTAGAAGCTCTATGTCTTCAAACCTTTTTGGTCATTGCTGACAAAAGGGGGAGAAGCATATGAGTTGATAGTCTTCAAGCGGGTCCATATGGGTGGTTGCTTTACTTTTGCTACATTTGCCAAGTGCTTACAACTCTTGCTTTTGAAACATTTGGTTCGTTTTGAGTTGTAACACTTAAACTTGATGGTCGTCTGCTACCTTTTCGACACTATGTGATGCGATGATAAATTCCGCATGTGCGACGATAAATTCCGCATGAAGTCATTTTGTAGACGTCCATTTTTCATTATGCATGTCATTATCTTTGTTATATCCTTTCATGCATGATGAATTGTCTTCATAAGTAGAAGAGGAGCTCAGCAAGTACAACCTGCCATGTGCATTTGCATTCAAAAGCAAAATACTTATATGCACATCTTCAGGGGGAGCCTTCCTGCTACTTATGAAGATAATACCAAAATCTTTAAAATTTCACATACTTTTGTCCCCGTTGAAAACTTCAACCAGTTTGTCATCAATCACCAAAAAGGGGGAGATTGTAAGTGCATCTAGTGCCACCCCTAGTTGGTTTTGGAGTATTGACGACAAACCTGGTTGAGGGACTAATGTGTTTGTGAGAATTGCAGGATAACACAGGTAGTAGTCCCTCATTGATTCGATTTTCCTATCGGAGATGACCCCTAAAAATGTATGAAGACACTGAAGACAAAGCTGGTATGTGAAGATATTCACATTGAAGACTATGACAAGAGAAGACATTGAGTGAAGACTATGGAGCGCGAAGACTTAGTTGTTTCGTCGTTTCCTTTTCTTCTTTGTTGAGTCATAGGAACCACCGTACTATTAGGTGGGGTCCGAGTGAACAAAGTCAGAGTGACTGAAGTGATGCTTAACCAAAGTCCTATGTCTTCGAGCAAAGACAATGAGAGCAAATCTTATCCAGAGCTGGATGAGTCAGCTTTACTTGTAGCCCAAGTAAAGTTGCTGCGTGTGTTTGAAATCTGACCGTTGGAACATGTGTCAGTTCCTTAGTGACCCAGGGTCATTTCGGACAAATCAGGTCGGGTTGCCTAGTGGCTATAAATAGCCCACCCCCTACACCATAAATTGGTTGGCTGCTCAGAGTTAGTGCACGACTTTTGTCGATTGAGAGCAACCCACCTCGAAGCCTTTGAGAGAGAAATCCTTGCGAGGACAAAGCCCTAAACACCCAGAGCCAAAGAGTGTTAGGCATCACTAAAGTCTTCCTGTCTGTGTGATCTGAAGACTTGTTACACTTGAGGACTGTGAATCCTCCAGCCGGTTAGGCGTGGTGTTCTGAGCATCCAAGAGTCATTGTGGATCGCCGGTGAACGAAGTCTGTGAAGGTTTGGAAGTCTCCCTTGAAGACTTACCAGAGTGATTGGGCGAGGACTGGGTGTCCTTAGCTCAAGGGGAATAAGGTGAAGACACGGTCTTCTGAGTTAAATCTCAGCCTCCCTAACCAAACGTACAATTGTCACATCAACTGGAACTGGTCCAACAAATCATTGTCTTCAACGAGCAACTGGTTCTATCCTTTCCATCTCTTTATTTACAGTTGGTCCTTGTGAAGTCATTGCCTGTTTGCATTATCTATTTTTCTTCACTGTGTGACTGCTTGTTCTGATTGGCTTCATACTGTCTTCCATCCTGATCCATACTGCCTAGCTGCTATTAGTCTTCGTGCTTTCACTTCATTGAATACTTGACTATGGCTTGCCTAGTGTAGTCTACTTTCCGCTGCATGTTAATAGGTTCATTTCTATCAATTGTCTTCGAAACTTACATGTTTTGAAGACTTCCATAAAAATCGCCTATTCACCCCCCTCTAGTCGATCACTAGCACTTTCAGTTAGTGAATTGATAGACCCTATAACTGTTGTGGAATGTAGTAATTTCAAAAATTTCTTACGCACACGCAAGATCATGGTGATGCATAGCAACGAGAGAGGAGAGTGTTGTCTACGTACCCTCGTAGACTGGCAACGGAAGCGTTGACACAATGTAGAGGAAGTAGTCGTACGTCTTCCCGATCTGACCGATCCAAGTACCGAACGTACGACACCTCCGAGTTCTGCACACGTTCAACTCGGTGACGTCCCTCGAGCTCCTATCCAGCAAAGTGTTGAGGGAGAGTTTCTTCAGCACAACGGCGTGATGATGGTGATGATGTTCTACCGACGCAGGGCTTCGCCTAAGCACCGCTACGATACGACCGAGGTGGAATATGGTGGAAGTTGGCACCGCACACGGCTAAGGAACGATCACGAAGATCAACTTGTGTGTCATGGGGTGCCCCCTTGCCCCCGTATATAAAGGAGGGAGAGGGGGAGGTGTGGCCGTCCCAAGGGGTGCGCCTGGAGGAGTCCTACTCCCATCGGGAGTAGGACTCCCCCTTCTTGCCTTGTTGGAAAAGGAAGGGGAAGGGAGAAAGAGGAAAGGGGGGCGCCGCCCCCCCTTCCTTGTCCTATTCAGACTAGGGGGGAGGGGGCGCGCGGCCTGCCCTTGCCGGCCCTCCTCTTCTCCCTTAGGGCCCATGTAGGCCCAATAACCCCCCGAGGGGGTTCCGGTAACCCCCTCGGTACTCCGGTAAAATCCCGATTTCACCCGGAACGTTTCCGATATCCAAATATAGGCTTCCAATATATCAATCTTTATGTCTCGACCATTTCGAGACTCCTTGTCATGTCCGTGATCACATCTGGGACACCGAACAACCTTCAGCACATCAAAACACAAAAACCCTATTTACGATCATGACCGAACTTTAAGTGTGCGGACCCTACGAGTTCGAGAACTATGTAGACATGACCGAGACACGTCTCCGGTCAATAACCAATAGCGGAACCTGGATGCTCATATTGGCTCCTACATATTCTATGAAGATCTTTATCGGTCAGATCGCGTAACAATATATGTTGTTCCCTTTGTCATCGGTATGTTACTTGCCCGAGATTCGATCGTCGGTATCTCAATACCTAGTTCAATCTCGTTACCGGCAAGTCTCTTTACTCGTTCCGTAATACATCATCCCGCAACCAACTTATTAGTTGCAATGCTTGCAAGGCTTGAGTGATGTGTATTACTGAGAGGGCCCAGAGATACCTCCCCGACAATCGGAGTGACAAATCCTAATCTCAAAATACGCCAACCCAACAAATACCTTCGGAGACACCTGTAGAGCACCTTTATAATCACCCAGTTACGTTGTGACGTTTGGTAGCACACAAAGTGTTCCTCCGGTAAACGGGAGTTGCATAATCTCATAGTCATAGGAACATATATAAGTTATGAAGAAAGCAATAGCAACAAACTGAACGATCAAGTGCTAAGCTAATGGAATGGGTCAAGTCAATCACATCATTCTCCTAATGATGTGATCCCGTTAACCAAATAACAACTCATGTCTATGGTTAGGAAACATAACCATCTTTGATCAACGAGCTAGTCAAGTAGAGGCATACTAGTGATACTCTGTTTGTCTATGTATTCACACATGTATTATGTTTCCGGTTAATACAATTCTAGCATGAATAATAAACATTTATCATGATACAAGGAAATAAACAATAAGTTTAGTATTGCCTCTAGGGCATATTTCCTTCAGTCTCCCACTTGCACTAGAGTCAATAATCTAGATTACACAGTAATGATTCTAACACCCATGGAGCCTTGGTGCTGATCATGTTTTGCTCGTGGAAGAGGCTTAGTCAGCGGGTCTGCAACATTCAGATCCGTATGTATCTTGCAAATTTCTATGTCTCCCAGACACATTTCTCCGATTTGGGTTCGAGCTTATCAGGTTGAAGCTTTTTCACATAAGCATCGCAGCCCCAAACTTTCAGAAATGACAACTTTGGTTTCTTGCCAAACCACAGTTCATAAGGCATCGTCTCAACGGATTTCGATGGTGTCCTATTTAACGTGAATGCAGCCGTCTCTAAAGCATAACCCCAAAACGATAGCGGTAAATCAGTAAGAGACATCATAGATCGCACCTTATCTAATAAAGTACGATTACGACGTTCGGACACACCATTACGTTGTGGTGTTCTGGGTGGCGTGAGTTGCGAAACTATTCCGCATTGTTTCAAATGTAGACCAAACTCGTAACTCAAATATTCTCCTCCACGATCAGATCGTAGAAACTTTATTTTCTTGTTACGATGATTTTCAACTTCACTCTGAAATTCTTTGAACTTTTCAAATGTTTCAGACTTATGTTTCATTAAGCAGATATACCCATATCTGCTTAAATCATCTGTGAAGGTGAGAAAATAATGATATCCGCCATGAGCCTCAACATTCATTGGACCACATACATCTGTATGTATGATTTCCAACAAATCCGGTGCTCTCTCCATAGTACCGGAGAACGGCGTTTTAGTCATCTTACCCATGAGGCACGATTCGCAAGTACCAAGTGATTCATAATCAAGTGGTTCCAAAAGTCCATCAGTATGGAGTTTCTTCATGCGCTTTACACCGATATGACCTAAACGGCAGTGCCACAAATAAGTTGCACTATCATTATCAACTCTGCATCTTTTGATTTTCAACATTATGAATATGTGTATCACTACTATCGAGATTCATCAAAAATAGACCACTCTTCAAGGGTGCATGACCATAAAAGATATTACTCATATAAATAGAACAACCATTATTCTCCGATTTAAATGAATAACCGTCTTGCATCAAACAAGATCCAGATATAATGTTCATGCTCAACGCTGTCACCAAATAACAATTATTTAGGTCTAATACTAATCCCGAAGGTAGATGTAGAGGTAGCGTGCTGACCGCGATCACATCGACTTTGGAACCATTTCCCACGCGCATCGTCACCTCGTCCTTTGCCAATCTTCGCTTAATCCGTAGCCCCTGTTTCGAGTTGCAAATGTTAGCAACAGAACCAGTATCAAATACCCAGGTGCTACTACGAGCATTAGTAAGGTACACATCAATAACATGTATATCACATATACCTTTGTTCACTTTGCCATCCTTCTTATCCGCCAAATACTTGGGGCAGTTCCGCTTCCAGTGACCAGTCTGCTTGCAATAGAAGCACTCAGTCTCAGGCTTAGGTCCAGACTTGGGTTTCTTCTCCTGAGCAGCAACTTGTTTGTTGTTCTTCTTGAAGTTCCCTTTCTTCTTCCCTTTGCCTTTTTTCTTGAAACTGGTGGTCTTATTGACCATCAACACTTGATGCTCCTTCTTGATTTCTACCTCCGCGGCTTTTAGCATCATGAAGAGCTCAGGAATAGTCTTATTCATCCCTTCCATATTATAGTTCATCACGAAGCTTTTGTAGCTTGGTGGCAGTGATTGAAGAACTCTGTCAATGACACTATCAACATGAAGATTAACCCCCGGTTGAGTCAAGTGATTATGATACCCAGACATTTGAGTATATGCTCACTGACAGAACTGTTCTCCTCCATCTTGCAGCTATAGAACTTATTAGAGACTTCATATCTCTCAATCCGGGCATTTGCTTGAAATATTAACTTCAACTCCTGGAACATATCATATGCTCCATGACGTTCAAAACGTCGTTGAAGACCTGATTCTAAGCCGTAAAGCATGGCACATTGAACTATCAAGTAGTCATCAGCTTTGCTCTGCCAGACGTTCTTAACGTCGTCAGTTGCATCAGCAGCAGGCCTGGCACCTAGCGGTGCTTCCACGACGTAATTCTTCTGTACAGCAATGAGGATAATCCTCAAGTTATGGACCCAGTCCGTGTAATTGCTACCATCATCTTTCAACTTTGGTTTCTCAAGGAACACATTAAAATTCAACGGAACAACAGCACGGGCCATCTATCTACAATCAAACATAAACAAGCAAGATACTATCAGGTACTAAGTTCATGATAAATTAAAGTTCAATTCATCATATTACTTAAAAACTCCCACTTAGATAGACATCCCTCTAGTCATCTAAATGATCACGTGATCCATATCAACTAAACCATGTCCGATCATCACGTGAGATGGAGTAGTTTCAATGGTGAACATCACTATGTTGATCATATCTACTATATGATTCACGCTCGACCTTTCGGTCTCTGTGTTCCCAGGCCATATCTGTTATATGCTAGGCTCGTCAAGTTTAACCTGAGTATTCCACGTGTGCAACTGTTTTGCACCCGTTGTATTTGAACGTAGAGCCTATCACACCCGATCATCACGTGGTGTCTCAGCACGAAGAACTTTCGCAATAGTGCATACTCACGGAGAACACTTATACTTTGATAATTTAGTGAGGGATCATCTTATAATTCTACCGTCAATCAAAGCAAGATAAGATGCATAAAAGATAAACATCACATGCAATCAATATAAGTGATATGATATGGCCATCATCATCTTGTACTTGTGATCTCCATCTCTGAAGTACCGTCATGATCACCATCGTCACCGGCGCGACGCCTTGATCTCCATCGTAGCATCGTTGTCGTCTCGCCAATCTTATGCTTCCACGACTATCGCTACCGCTTAGTGATAAAGTAAAGCATTACAGCGCGATTGTATTGCATACAATAAAGCGACAACCATATGGCTCCTGCCAGTTGCCGATAACTCGGTTACAAAACATGATCATCTCATACAATAAAATTTAGCATCATGTCTTGACCATATCACATCACAACATGCCCTGCAAAAACAAGTTAGACGTCCTCTACTTTGTTGTTGCAAGTTTTACGTGGCTGCTACGGGCTTAGCAAGAACCGTTCTTACCTACGCATCAAAACCACAACGATAGTTTGTCAAGTTGGTGTTGTTTTAACCTTCGCAAGGACCGGGCGTAGCCACACTTGGTTCAACTAAAGTTGGAGAAACTAACACCCGGCAGCCACCTGTTGCAAAGCACGTCGGTAGAACCAGTCTCGCGTAAGCGTATGCGTAATGTCGGTTCGGGTCGCTTCATACAACAGTACCGCCGAACCAAAGTATGACATGTTGGTAAGCAGTATGACTTATATCGCCCACAACTCACTTGTGATCTACTCGTGCATAACATCAACGCATAAAACCTAGGCTCGGATGCCATTGTTGAGGAACGTAGTAATTTGAAAAATTTCCTACGCACACGCAAGATCATGGTGATGCATAGCAACGAGAGGGGAGAGTGTTGTCTACGTACCCTCGTAGACCGGAAACGGAAGCATTGACACAACATAGAGGAAGTAGTCGTACGTCTTCCCGATCTGACCGATCCAAGTACCGAACGTATGGCACCTCCGAGTTCTGCACACGTTCAACTCGGTGACGTCCCTCAAGCTCCGATCCAGCAAAGTGTTGAGGGAGAGTTTTGTCAGCACGACGGCGTGATGATGGTGATGATGTTCTACCGACGCAGGGCTTCGCCTAAGCACCGCTACGATATGACCGAGGTGGAATATAGTGGAAGGGGGCACCGCACACGGCTAAGGAACGATCACCAAGATCAACTTGTGTGTCATGGGGTGCCCCCTTGCCCCCGTATATAAAGGAGGGAGAGGGGGAGGTGCGGCCGGCCCAAGCGGTGCACCTGGAGGAGTCCTACTCCCACCGGGAGTAGGACTCCCCTTCTTGCCTTGTTGGAAAAGGAAGGGGGAAGGGAGAAAGAGGAAAGGGGGGCGCCGCCCCCCCTTCCTTGTCCTATTCAGACTAGGGGGGGGAGGGGGCGCGCGGCCTGCCCTGGCTGGCCCTCCTCTTCTCCCTTAGGGCCCATGTAGGCCCAATAACCCCCGGGGGGTTCCGGTACCCCCCCGGTACTCCGGTAAAATCCCGATTTCACCCGGAACGTTTCCGATATCCAAATATAGGCTTCCAATATATCAATCTTTATGTCTCGACCATTTCGAGACTCCTCGTCATGTCCGTGATCACACCCGGGACACCGAACAACCTTCGGTACATCAAAACACAAAAGCCCTATTTACAATCGTCACGGAACTTTAAGCGTGCGGACCCTACGGGTTCGAGAACTATGTAGACATGACCGAGACACATCTCCGGTCAATAACCAATAGCAGAACCTGGATGCTCATATTGGCTCCTACATATTCTACAAAGATCTTTATCGGTTAGACCGCATAACAATATACATTGTTCCCTTTGTCATCGGTATGTTACTTGCCCGAGATTCGATCGTCGGTATCTCAATACCTAGATCAATCTCGTTACCGGCAAGTCTCTTTACTTGTTCCGTAATACATCATCCTGCAACCAACTTATTAGTTGCAATGCTTGCAAGGCTTGAGTGATGTGTATTACCGAGAGTGCCCAGAGATACCTCCCCGACAATCGGAGTGACAAATCCTAATCTCAAAATACGCCAACCCAATAAATACCTTCGGAGACACCTGTAGAGCACCTTTATAATCACCCAGTTACGTTGTGACCTTTGGTAGCACACAAAGTGTTCCTCCGGTAAACGGGAGTTGCATAATCTCATAGTCATAGGAACATATATAAGTTATGAAGAAAGCAATAGCAACAAACTGAATGATCAAGTGCTAAGCTAATGGAATGGGTCAAGTCAATCACATCATTCTCCTAATGATGTGATCCCGTTAACCAAATAACAACTCATGTCTATGGTTAGGAAACATAACCATCTTTGATCAACGAGCTAGTCAAGTAGAGGCATACTAGTGACACTCTGTTTGTCTATGTATTCACACATGTATTATGTTTCCGGTTAATACAATTCTAGCATGAATAATAAACACTTATCATGATACAAGGAAATAAATAATAACTTTATTATTGCCTCTAGGGCATATTTCCTTCAATAACATGTACATGGGATGAGGAGTTAATCAGGTCTATATTTATACCGGTAGATGTTCGCGGAATCATGCAAATTCCTGTTAATCTTCAAGCCTTTGAAGACTTCATTGCGTGGCATCCAGACCGAAAGGGACTATTCACAGTTCGGTCAACATATCATCTTCAGTGGATACAAAAATATAGGGCCCATGCAAACACTATGGCGCAGCCAGGAGGGTCCCAAATCCCGGCTATATGGAGTTCTCTACGGAAATTACAAATCCCACGTAAAGTCCAAATTTTTTGTTGGCAGGTCCTGCATGGAGTTATTGAACATATAACTCTAGCTATGCAACCCACCTAACAAGAGCCATCGAGAGTTGAAATCGACCTCGCCCGCACGATTTACCTCGCTGTCCAGCGCGAGCGTACTTTCCATCGCTCTGGTCAAAATCGCGCCATCCGTTTTCCTGTATGCATCGTTCTCGCACAAGAGTCGCTGAAGGCTGGGCCAAGGTTGCGCGTGGGTCCATCTCGCAATGTCGCCGTGTGTGCGTGTGCGTGTGTGTGTCGTCCAAGAGCCTGCTCGGTCAAAACGGGCGTCGATCGTGGGTTTGCAGCATTGGCAGCCCCGCCCATGGGTCGGTTCGATTTTTTTACCTATGCAACCTGCCTAACGAGAGCCATCGAGAGGTGAAATCGACCTCGCCCACATGATTTACCTCGCTGTCCAGCGCGAGCGTACTTTCCATCGCTCTGGTCAAAATCGCGCTGTCCGTTTTCCTGTACGCACCGTTCTCGCACAAGAGTCGCTGAAGGCTGGGCCAGGGTTGCGCATGGGTCCATCTCGCAGTGTCGCCGTGTGTGCGTGTGCGTGTGTGTGTCGTCCAAGAGCCTGCTTGGTTAAAACGGGCGTCGATCATGGGTTTGCAGCACTGGCAGCCCCGCCCATGGGTTGGTTCGATTTTTTTACCTATCGCGCTTGCACCCAGCTGCGGCCGTTCTGCTTCAGCTGCGTCGGGCCCATTTGTCGGTCTCTTGGGTGCATGGGGGTTAGGTTCGTGCTTGCTGGTGTGGCTGGCCCGCTTCGGTCCACTGGGTAAAGAGGCGCTTCGCTTGTTTCGTGTTGCTACACGGGGTCTCTTCTCTCTGTGACACTGCAGGTGGCCCATTCATGCTTTTGGTCCCACTTGTCAGTCAGGTTGTGTTCCTCCGTCGGTTGATCTAGGAGTTACAGCGCCTGCGAGGGGGCGTGCTGCCCTCATTAACTCTGGTGCCTCGGCTCCCGGTTCACTCCCCCCACCTACGCCTCATCGTTTTCCTTCGCCTGCATCTCCTTGTTCTCATCTGGTCGTCATTGCCGCTCGCCGTCAGTAGGAATCGATCCCCGTCAGCTTCTTCATTGGTCGATTGCACCGTTGCCGCCTTGTTTCATCATGTCTCCTCGTGCTGTTGTTGTGGCCTTTGGTTAGGAAGGGTGAGTTCCTTGCTTCTTTCGGTTGGTTGGTGCTCGATTCTTGCCTGCTCCTGCCTGACTTGTTCTTCCTTCTGCCTTCTGCTTCTTTATGCCTTGTAGGCCTGCTTCGACTGCTTTGCTGTGCTGTGGCTGTGCGACTAGTTGTTCCTTCTGTGCAAGGTGAGGTCCTGCCTGCTCCCTGCTTGCTATGCGCTTGACGAAATGCGGGATTGGATTTCTGTCAGCCTAAGAATCTCATATGTTGTGCGAGACACAAATGGGTGTGTGCCATGTTTAGATCTGCTGTGTGGTGCTCCTAGGGGTTGATTTATTTTAGCTTAGCCTCTTCTTTACACTGCTCTTTTACCCGGTCCTCTTTCTAACAACCCCGATCGATTTTCAGATGTTAGCCCATTTTGGTTGTTGCGGTTCCTGTTGGGGAACGTAGCAGAATTTTAAAATTTTCTACGCATCACCAAGATCAATCTATGGAGTCATATAGCAACGAGGGAGAGGGGAGTGCATCTACATACCCTTGTAGATCGCGAGCGGAAGCGTTCAAGAGAACGGGGTTGATGGAGTCGTACTCGTCGTGATCCAAATCACCGATGACCGAGCACCGAACGGACGGCACCTCCGCGTTCAACACACGTATGGTTGGGGAAGACATCTCCTCCCTCTTGATCCAGCAAGGGGAAGGAGAGGTTGATGGAGATCTAGCAGCACGACGGCATGGTGATGGAAGCAGTGGTGATCTCGGCAGGGCTTCACCAAGCTCCAACGAGAGAGAGAGGTGTTACGAGGGGAGAGGGAGGCGCCAGGGACTTGGGTGCGGCTGCCCTCCCTCCCCCCACTATATATAGGACCCCTAGGGGGGCGCCGGCCCTAGGAGATCCAATCTCCAAGGGGGGGGGGGGGCGGCGGCCAAGGGGGGGACTTGCCCCCCAAGTCAGGTGGGGCGCCCCCACCCCTAGGGTTTCCAACCCTAGGCGCAGGGGGAGGCCCATGGGGGGCGCACCAGCATACCAGGGGCTGGTTCCCCTCCCACTTCAGCCCATGGGGCCCTCCGGGATAGGTGGCCCCACCCGGTGGACCCCCGGGACCCTTCCGGTGGTCCCGGTACAATACCGATTACCCCCGAAACTTTCTCGATGGCCGAAACTGGACTTCCTATATATAAATCTTCACCTACGGACCATTCCGGGACTCCTCGTGACGTCCGGGATCTCATCCGGGACTCCGAACAACTTTCGGGTTACCGCATACTAATATCTCTACAACCCTAGCGTCACCAAACCTTAAATGTGTAGACCCTACGGGTTCGGCAGACATGCAGACATGACCGAGATGACTCTCCGGTCAATAACCAATAGCGGGATCTGGATACCCATGTTGGCTCCCACATGTTCCATGATGATCTCATCGAATGAACCACGACGTCAGGGATTCAATCAATCCTGTATTCAATTCCCTTTGTCAATCGGTACGTTACTTGCCCGAGATTCGATCGTCGGTATCCCAATACCTCGTTCAATCTCGTTACCGGCAAGTCACTTTACTCGTACCGTAATGCATGATCCCGTGACCAAACACTTGGTCACATTGAGCTCATTATGATGATGCATTACCGAGTGGGCCCAGAGATACCTCTCCGTCATACGGAGTGACAAATCCCAGTCTCGATCTGTGTCAACCCAACAGATACTTTCGGGGATACCTGTAGTATACCTTTATAGTCACCCAGTTATGTTGTGACGTTTGGTACACCCAAAGCACTCCTACGGCATCCGGGAGTTACACGATCTCATGGTCTAAGGAAATGATACCTGACATTGGAAAAGCTCTAGCAAACGAACTACACGATCTTATGCTATGCTTAGGATTGGGTCTTGTCCATCACATCATTCTCCTAATGATGTGATCCTGTTATCAATGACATCCAATGTCCATAGTCAGGAAACCATGACTATCTATTGATCAACGAGCTAGTTAACTAGAGGCTCACTGGGGACATGTTATGGTCTATGTATTCACACATGTATTATGATTTCCGGATAACACAATTATAGCATGAATAATAGACAATTATCATGAACAAGGAAATATAATAACAATCATTTTATTATTGCCTCTAGGGCATATTTCCAACAGTCTCCCACTTGCACTAGAGTCAATAATCTAGTTACATTGTGATGAATCGAACACCCATAGAGTTCTGCTGTTGATCATGTTTTGCTCGCGGAAGAGGTTTAGTCAACGGATCTGCGACATTCAGATCTATATGTACTTTGCAAATATCTATGTCTCCATCTTGAACATTTTCACGAATGGAGTTGAAGCGACGCTTGATGTGCCTGGTCTTCTTGTGAAACCTAGGCTCCTTGGCAAGGGCAATAGCTCCAGTGTTGTCACAGAAGAGAGTGATCGGCCCCAATGCATTCGGTATGACTCCTAGGTCGGTGATGAACTCCTTCATCCGAATTGCTTCATGCACTGCCTCCGAGGCTGCCATGTACTCCGCTTCACATGTAGATCCCACCATGATGCTTTGCTTGCAACTGCACCAGCTTACTGCCCCACCATTCAAAATATACACGTATCCGGTTTGTGACTTAGAGTCATCCAGATCTGTGTCGAAGCTAGTGTCGATGTAACCCTTTACGACGAGCTCCTCGTCACCTCCATATACGAGAAACATATACTTAGTCCTTTTCAGGTACTTCAGGATGTTCTTGACCGCTGTCCAGTGTTCCATGCCTGGATTACTTTGGTACCTTCCTACCAAACTTACTGCAAGGTTTACATCAGGTCTGGTACACAACATGGCATACATGATAGACCCTATGGCTGAGGCATAGGGGACGACACTCATCTTTTCTCTATCTTCTGTCGTGGTCGGACATTGAGCTGAGCTCAATTTCACACCTTGCAACACAGGCAAGAACCCCTTCTTGGACTGATCCATATTGAACTTCTTTAATATCTTATCAAGGTATGTGCTTTGTGAAAGACCTATGAGGTGTCTCGATCTATCTCTATAGATCTTGATGCCTAATATGTAAGCAGCTTCTCCAAGGTCCTTCATTGAAAAACACTTATTCAAGTAGGCCTTGATACTGTCCAAAAGTTCTATATCATTTCCCATCAAAAGTATGTCATCCACATATAATATGAGAAATGCTACAGAGCTCCCACTCACTTTCTTGTAAACGCAGGCTTCTCCATAAGTCTGCATAAACCCAAACGCTTTGATGATTTCATTAAAGCGAATGTTCCAACTCCGAGATGCTTGCACCAGCCCATAGATGGAGCGCTGGAGCTTGCATACCTTGTTAGCATTCTTAGGATCGGCAAAACCTTCTGGCTGCATCATATACAATTCTTCCTTAAGAAAGCCGTTAAGGAATGCGGTTTTGACGTCCATTTGCCATATCTCATAATCATAGTATGCGGCAATTGCTAACATGATTCGGATGGACTTCAGCTTCACTACGGGTGAGAAGGTCTCATCGTAGTCAACCCCTTGAACTTGTCGATAACCCTTAGCGACAAGTCAAGCCTTATAGATGGTAACATTACGATCCGCGTGAAGGAAATATGCCCTAGAGGCAATAATAAAGTTATTATTTATTTCCTTATATCATGATAAATGTTTATTATTCATGCTAGAATTGTATTAACCAGAAACATAATACATGTGTGAATACATAGACAAACAGAGTGTCACTAGTATGCCTCTACTTGACTAGCTCGTTAATAGAAGATGGTTATGTTTCCTAACCATAAACAAAAGAGTTGTTATTTGATTAACGGGATCACATCATTAGGTGAATGATCTGATTGACATGACCCATTCCATTAGCTTAGCACCCGATCGTTTAGTATGTTGCTATTGCTTTCTTCATGACTTATACATGTTCCTATGACTATGAGATTATGCAACTCCCGTTTGCCGGAGGAACACTTTGTGTGCTACCAAACATCACAACGTAACTGGGTGATTATAAAGGTGCTCTACAGGTGTCTCCAAAGGTACATGTTGGGTTGGCGTATTTCGAGATTAGGATTTGTCACTCCGATTGTCGGAGAGGTATCTCTGGGCCCTCTCGGTAATGCACATCACATAAGCCTTGCAAGCATTGCAACTAATGAGTTAGTTGTGAGATGATGTATTACGGAACGAGTAAAGAGACTTGCCGGTAACGAGATTGAACTAGGTATTGAGATACCGACGATCGAATCTCGGGCAAGTAACATACCGATGACAAAGGGAACAACGTATGTTGTTATGCGGTCTGACCGATAAAGATCTTCATAGAATATGTAGGAGCCAATATGGGCATCTAGGTCCCGCTATTGGTTATTGACCGGAGACGTGTCTCGGTCATGTCTACATTGTTCTCAAACCGTAGGGTCCGCACGCTTAAGGTTTCGATGACAATTATATAATGAGTTTATGAGTTTTGATGTACCGAAGGAGTTCGGAGTCCCGGATGGGATCGGGGACATGACGAGGAGTATCGAAATGGTCGAGACGTAAAGATCAATATATTGGACGACTATATTCGGACATCGGAAAGGTTCCGAGTGATTCCGGTATTTTTCGGAGTACCGGAGAGTTACGGGAATTCGCCGGGGAGTATATGGGCCTTATTGGGCCATACGGGAATAGAGGAGAGAGGCCAAAAGGAAGGAGGCATGCGCCCCCCCTCTGGTCCGAATTGGACAAGGGGCGCAGCCCCCTTTTCCTTCTTCCTCTCCCCCTCTTTCCCCTTCTCCTACTCCAACAAGGAAGGAGGGAGTCCTACTCCCGGTGGGAGTAGGACTCCCCTTGGCGCGCCCCCTCCTAGGCCGGCCGCCCCCTCCCCCTTGCTCCTTTATATACGGGGGTAGGGGGGCACCCCATGACACACAAGTTGATCTTCGTGATCGTTCCTTAGCCGTGTGCGGTGCCCCCCTCCACCATATTCCACCTCGGTCATATTGTAGCGGTGCTTAGGCGAAGCCCTGCGACGGTTGAACATCAAGATCGTCACCACGCCGTCGTTCTGACAGAACTCCTCCCCGAAGCTTTGCTGGATCGGAGCCCGGGGAGCATCATCGAGCTGAACGTGTGCCAAGAACTCGGAGGTGCCGGAGTAACGGTGCTTGGATCGGTTGGACCGGGAAGACGTACGACTACTTCCTCTACGTTGCGTCAACGCTTCCGCTTCGGTCTACGAGGGTACGTAGACAACACTCTCCCCTCTCGTTGCTATGCATCACCATGATCTTGTGTGTGCGTAGGATTTTTTTTTGAAATTACTACGTTCCCCAACAGTGGCATCCGAGCCTAGGTTTTATATGTTGATGTCATATGCACGAGTAGAACACAAGTTAGTTGTGGGCGATATAAGTCATACTACTTACCAGCATGTCATACTTTGGTTCGGCGATATTGTTGGATGAAGCGGCCCGAACCGACATTACGCGTACGCTTACGCGAGACCGGTTCTCCCGATGTGCTTTGCACATAGGTGGCTTGCGGGTGACAGTTTCTCCAACTTTAGTTGAACCGAGTGTGGCTACGCCCGGTCCTTGTGAAGGTTAAAATAGCACCAACTTGACAAACTATCGTTGTGGTTTTGATGCGTAGGTAAGATTGGTTCTTGCTTAAGCATGTAGCAGCCACGTAAAACTTGCAACAACAAAGTAGAGGACGTCTAACTTGTTTTTGCAGGGCATGTTGTGATGTGATATGGTCAAGACATGATGCTAAATTTTATTGTATGAGATGATCATGTTTTGTAACCGAGTTATCGGCAACTGGCAGGAGCCATATGGTTGTCGCTTTATTGTATGCAATGCAATCGTGCTGTAATGCTTTACTTTATCACTAAGCTGTAGCGATAGTCGTGGAAGCATAAGATTGGCGAGACGACAACGATGCTACGATGGAGATCAAGGTGTCGCGCTAGTGACGATGGTGATCATGACGGTGCTTCGAAGATGGAGATCACAAGCACAAGATGATGATGGCCATATCATATCACTTATATTGATTGCATGTGATGTTTATCTTTTATGCATCTTATCTTGCTTTGATTGACGGTAGCATTATAAGATGATCTCTCACTAATTATCAAGAAGTGTTCTCCATGAGTATGCACCGTTGCGAAAGTTCTTCGTGCTGAGACACCACGTGATGATCGGGTGTGATAGGCTCTACGTTCAAATACAACGGGTGCAAAACAGTTGCACACGCAGAATACTCAAGTTATACTTGACGAGCCAAGCATATACAGATATGGCCTCGGAACATGGAGACCGAAAGGTCGAGCGTGAATCATATAGCAGATATGATCAACATAGCGATGTTCACCAATGAAACTACTCCATCTCACGTGATGATCGGACATGGTTTAGTTGATTTGGATCACGTAATCACTTAGAGGATTAGAGGGATGTCTATCTAAGTGGGAGTTCTTAAGTAATATGATTAATTGAACTTAAATTTATCATGAACTTAGTCCTGGTAGTACTTTGCAAATTATGTTGTAGATCAATAGCTCGCGTTGTTGCTTCCCTGTGTTTATTTTGATATGTTCTTAGAGAAAATTGTGTTGAAAGATGTTAGTAGCAATGATGCGGATTGGATCCGTGATCTGAGGTTTATCCTCATTGCTGCACAGAAGAATTATGTCCTTGATGCACCGCTAGGTGACGGACCTATTGCAGGAGCAGATGCAGACGTTATGAACGTTTGGCTAGCTCAATATGATGACTACTTGATAGTTTAGTGCACCATGCTTAATGGCTTAGAATCGGGACTTCAAAGACGTTTTGAACGTCATGGAGCATATGAGATGTTCCAGGAGTTGAAGTTAATATTTCAAGCAAATACCCGAGTTGAGAGATATGAAGTCTCCAACAAGTTCTATAGCTAAAAGATGGAGGAGAATCGCTCAACTAGTGAGCATGTGCTCAGATTGTCTGAGTACTACAATCGCTTGAATCAAGTGGGAGTTAATCTTCCAGATAAGATAGTGATTGACAGAATTCTCTAGTGACCATCACCAAGATAGTAGAACTTCGTGATGAACTATGATATGCAAGGGATAACGGAAACGATTCCCAAGCTCTTCGTAATGCGGAAATTGACGAAGGTAGAAATCAAGAAAAACATCAAGTATTGATGGTAGACAAGATCACTAGTTTCAAGAAAAAGGGTAGAGGGAAGAAGGGGAACTTCAAGAAGAACAGCAAGCAAGTTGCTGCTCAAGTGAAGAAGCCCAAGTCTGGTCCTAAGCCTGAGACTAAGTGTTTCTACTGCAAAGGGACTGGTCACTGGAAGCGGAACTACCCCAAGTGATTGGCAGATAAAGAAGGATGGCAAAGTGAACATAAGTATATTTGATATACATGTTATTGATGTGTACTTTACTAGTGTTTATAGCAACCCCTCAGTATTTGATACTAGTTCAGTTGCTAAGATTAGTAACTCGAAACGGGAGTTGCAGAATAAACAGAGACTATTTAAGGGTGAAGTGACGATGTGTGTTGGAAGTGGTTCCAAGATTGATATGATCATCATCACACACTCCCTATACGTTCGGGATTAGTGTTGAACCTGAATAAGTGTTATTTGGTGTTTGCGTTGAGCATGAATATGATTTGATCATGTTTATTGTAATACAATTATTCATTTAAGTAAGAGAATAAATTGTTGTTCTGTTTACATGAATAAAACCTTATATGGTTACACACCCAATGAAAATAGTTCGTTGGATCTCGATCGTAGTGATACACATAATCATAATATTGAAACCAAAAGATGCAAAGTTAATAATGATAGTGCAACTTATTTGTGGCACTACCGTTTAGGTCATATTGGTGTAAAGCGCATGAAGAAACTCCATGCTGATGGGTTTTTGGAATCACTTGATTATGAATCAGTTGATGCTTGCGAACCATGCCTCATGGGCAAGATGACTAAAACGCCGTTCTCCGGAACTATGGAGCGAGCAACTGACTTAATGGAAATAATACATACTGATGTATGCGATTCGATGAGTGTTAAGGCTCGTGGCGGGTATCATTATTTTCTGACCTTCACAGATGATTTGAGCAGATATGGGTATATCTACTTAATGAAAAACAAGTCTGAAATATTTGAAAAGTTCAAAGAATTTCAGAGTAAAGTGGAGAATCATCGTAACAAGAAAATAAAAGTTTCTACGATCTGATCGCGGAGACAAATATTTGAGTTACGAGTTTGGTCTTCAATTAAAACAATGTGGAATAGTTTCACAAACTCATGCCACCCGGAACACCACAGCATAATGGTGTGTCCGAACGTCATAACCGTACTTTATTGGATATAGTGCAATCTATGATGTTTCTTACCAATTTACCACTATCATTTTGGGGTTATGCGTAGAGATAGCTGCATTCACGTTAAAAGGGCACCATCTAAATCTGTTGAGACGACATCGTATGAACTATGGTTTGGCAAGAAACCAAAGTTGTCGTTTCTTAAAGTTTGGGGTTGCGATACTTATATGAAACAGTTTCATCCTGATAAGCTCAAACTCAAATCAGAGAAGTGCGTCTTCATAGGATACCCAAAAGAAAATGTTGGGTACACCTTCTATCACAGATCCAAAGGCAAGATATTCGTTGCTGAGAATGGATCCTTTCCAGAGAAGGAGTTTCTCTCGAAAGAAGTGAGTGGGAGGAAAGTAGAACTTGATGAGGTAACTGTACCTACTCCCTTATTGGAAAGTAGTCCATCACAGAAATCTGTTCCTGTGACTACTAGACCGATTAGTGAGGAAGCTAATGATGATGATCATGTAACTTCAGATCAAGTTACTACGAACCTCGTAGGTAAACCAGAGTGAGATCCGCACCAGAGTGGTACGGTAATCCAGTTCTGGAGGTCATGTTACTTGACCATGACGAGCCTACAAACTATGAGGAAGCGATGATGAGCCCAGATTCCGCAAAATGGCTTGAGGCCATGAAATCTGAGATATGATCCATGTATGAGAACAAAGTATGGACTTTGATGGATTTGCCCGATGATCGGCAAGCCATAGAAAATAAATGGATCTTCAAGAGGAAGACGGACGCTGGTAGTAGTGTTACTATCTACAAAGCTCGACTTGTCGCAAAAGGTTTTCGGCAAGTTCAAGGGATTGACTACGATGAGACCTTCTCACCCGTAGCGATGCTTAAGTCTATCCGAATCATGTTAGCAATTGCCGCATTTTATGAAATCCAGCAAATGGATGTCAAAACTGCATTCCTGAATGGATTTCTGGAAGAAGAGTTGTATATGATGCAACCGGAAGGTTTTGTCGATCCAAAAGGAGCTAACAAAGTGTGCAAGCTCCAGCGATCCATTTATGGACTGGTGTAAGCCTCTCGGAGTTGGAATAAACGCTTTGATAGTATGATCAAAGCATATAGTTTTATACAGACTTGCGGTGAAGCCTGTATTTACAAGAAAGTGAGTGGGAGCACTACAGCATTTCTGATAAGTATATGTGAATGACATATTGTTGATCGGAAATAATGTAGAATTATTCTACAAAGCATAAAGGAGTGTTTTTAAAGAAGTTTTTCAAAGAAAGACCTCGGTGAAGCTGCTTACATATTAAGCATCAAAATCTATAGAGATAGATCAAGACGCTTGATAAGTTTTTTCAATGAGTACATACCTTGACAATATTTTGAAGTAGTTCAAAAATGGAACAGTCAAAGAAAGAGTTCTTGGCTGTGTTACAAGGTATGAAATTGAGTAAGACTCAAAGCCCGACCACGACAGAAGATAGAAAGAGAATGAAAGTCATTCCCTATGCCTCAGCCATAGGTTCTATAAAGTATGCCATGATGTGTACCAGATCTATTGTATACCCTACACTGTGTTAAGCAAGGGAGTACAATAGTGATCTAAGAGTAGATCACTGGACATTGGTCAAAATTATCCTTAGTGGAATAAGGAAATATTTCTCGATTATGGAGGTGACAAAAGGTTCGTCGTAAAAAGTTACGTCGATGCAAGTTTTGACACAGATCTGGATGACTCTAAGTCTTGATCTAGATACATATTGAAAGTGGGAGCAATTAGCTAGAGTAGCTCCGTGCAGAGCATTGTAGACATAGAATTCGCAAAATACTTACGGATCTGTATGTGACAGACCCGTTGACTAAAATTATCTCACAAGCAAAACATGATCACACCTTAGTACTCTTTGGGTGTTAATCACATAAATGATGTGAACTAGATTATTGACTCTAGTAAACCCTTTGGGTAAAGGTCACATGACGATGTGAACTATAGGTGTTAATCACATGGTGATGTGAACTCTTAGTGTTGAATCACATGGCGATGTGAACTAGATTATTGACTCTAGTGCAAGTGGGAGACTGAAGGAAATATGCCCTAGAGGCAATAATAAAGTTATTATTTATTTCTTTATATCATGATAAATGTTTATTATTCATGCTAGAATTGTATTAACCCGAAACATAATACATGTGTGAACACATAGACAAACAGAGTGTCACTAGTATGCCTCTACTTAACTAGCTCGTTAATCGAAGATGGTTATGTTTCCTAACCATAAACAAAAGAGTTGTTATTTGATTAACGAGATCACATCATTAGGTGAATGATCTGATTGACATGACCCATTCCATTAGCTTAGCACCCGATCGTTTAGTATGTTGCTATTGCTTTCTTCATGACTTATACATGTTCCTATGACTATGAGATTATGCAACTCCCATTTGCCGGAGGAACACTTTGTGTGCTACCAAACGTCACAACGTAACTGGGTGATTATAAAGGTGCTCTACAGGTGTCTCCAAAGGTACATGTTGGGTTGGCGTATTTCGAGATTAGGATTTGTCACTCCGATTGTCGGAGAGGTATCTCTGGGCCCTCTCGGTAATGCACATCACATAAGCCTTGCAAGCATTGCAACTAATGAGTTAGTTGTGAGATGATGTATTACGGAACGAGTAAAGAGACTTGCCGGTAACGAGATTGAACTAGGTATTGAGATACCGACGATCGAATCTCGGGCAAGTAACATACCGATGACAAAGGGAACAATGTATGTTGTTATGCGGTCTGACCGATAAAGATCTTTGTAGAATATGTAGGAGCCAATATGGGCATCCAGGTCCCGCTATTGGTTATTGACCGGAGACGTGTCTTGATCATGTCTACATTGTTCTCGAACCATAGGGTCTGCACGCTTAAGGTTTCGATGACAATTATATAATGAGTTTATGAGTTTTGATGTACCGAAGGAGTTCGGAGTCCCGGATGGGATCGGGGACATGACGAGGAGTCTCGAAATGGTCGAGACGTAAAGATCAATATATTGGACGACTATATTCGGACATTGGAAAGGTTCCGAGTGATTCCGGTATTTTTCGGAGTACCGGAGAGTTACGGGAATTCGCCGGGGAGTATATGGGCCTTATTGGGCCATACGGGAATAGAGGAGAGAGGCCAAAAGGAAGGAGGCATGCGCCCCCCCTCTGGTCCGAATTGGACAAGGGGCGCAGCCCCCTTTCCCTTCTTCCTCTCCCCCTCTTTCCCCTTCTCCTACTCCAACAAGGAAGGAGGGAGTCCTACTCCCGATGGGAGTAGGACTCCCCTTGGCGCGCCCCCTCCTAGGCCGGCCGCCCCCTCCCCCTTGCTCCTTTATATACGGGGGTAGGGGGGCACCCCATGACACACAAGTTGATCTTCGTGATCGTTCCTTAGCCGTGTGCGGTGCCCCCCTCCACCATATTCCACCTTGGTCATATTGTAGCGGTGCTTAGGCGAAGCCCTGCGACGTTTGAACATCAAGATCGTCACCACACCGTCGTGCTGACGGAACTCCTCCCCGAAGCTTTGCTGGATCGGAGCCCGGGGAGCGTCATCGAGCTGAAAGTGTGCCAAGAACTCGGAGGTGCCGGAGTAACGGTGCTTGGATCGGTTGGACCGGGAAGACGTACGACTACTTCCTCTACGTTGCGTTAACGCTTCCGCTTCGGTCTACGAGGGTACGTAGACAACACTCTCCCCTCTCGTTGCTATGCATCACCATGATCTTGCGTGTGCGTAGGATTTTTTTGAAATTACTACGTTCCCCAACACCGCGTCCGTCTTCTTCTTAAAGATCCATTTATTCTCTATCGCTCGCCGATCATCGGGCAAGTCTGTCAAAGTCCATACTTTGTTTTCATACATGGATCCTATCTCGGATTGCATGGCTTCAAGCCATTTGTTGGAATCTGGGCCCGCCATTGCTTCTTCATAGTTCGAAGGTTCACCGTTGTCTAACAACATGATTTCTAGGACAGGGTTGCCATACCATTCTAGTGTGGAACGTGTCCTTGTGGACCTTCGAAGTTCAGTAGCAACTTGATCCGAAGTACCTTGATCATCATCATTAACTTCCTCTCTAGTCGGTGCAGGCACCACAGGAACCTCTTCCTGGGCTGCGCTACTTTCCGGTTCAAGAGGCAGTACTTCATTGAGTTCTACTTTCCTCCCACTTACTTCTCTCGAGAGAAACTCTTTCTCCAGAAAGGACCCGTTCTTGGCAACAAAGATCTTGCCTTCAGATCTGAGGTAGAAGGTATACCCAATGGTTTCCTTAGGGTATCCTATGAAGACGCATTTTTCCGACTTGGGTTCGAGCTTTTCAGGTTGAAGTTTCTTGACATAAGCATCGCATCCCCAAACTTTTAGAAACGACAGCTTAGGTTTCTTCCCAAACCATAATTCATACGGTGTCGTCTCAACGGATTTAGACGGTGCCCTATTTAAAGTGAATGTAGCTATCTCTAGAGCGTATCCCCAAAATGATAGCGGTAAATCAGTGAGTGACATCATAGATCGCACCATATCCAATAGACTGCGATTACGACGTTCGGACACACCGTTACGCTGAGGTGTTCCAAGCGGCGTGAGTTGTGAAACGATTCCACATTCCCTTAAGTGCGTACCAAATTCGTGACTTAAATATTCTCCTCCACGATCTGATCGTAAGAATTTTATCTTTCGGTCACGTTGATTCTCTACCTCATTCTGAAATTCCTTGAACTTTTCAAAGGTCTCAGACTTGTGTTTCATCAAATAGACACACCCATATATACTTCAGTCATCAGTGAGAGTGAGAACATAACGATAGCCACCGTGAGCCTCAATGCTCATTGGACCGCACACATCAGTATGTATAATTTCCAATAAGTTGGTTGCTCGCTCCATTGTTCCGGAGAACGGAGTCTTGGTCATTTTACCCATGAGGCATGGTTCGCACGTGTCAAATGATTCGAAATCAAGAGACTCCAAAAGTCCATCTGCATGGAGCTTCTTCATGCGTTTGACACCGATGTGACCAAGGCGGCAGTGCCACAGATATGTGGGACTATCATTATCAATCTTACATCTTTTGGTATTCACACTATGAATATGTGTAACATCACGTTCGAGATTCATTAAGAATAAACCATTGACCAGCGGGGCATGACCATAAAACATATCTCTCATATAAACAGAACAACCATTATTCTCGGATTTAAATGAGTAGCCATCTCGTACTAAACAAGATCCAGATACAATGATCATGCTCAAAGCTGGCACTAAATAACAATTATTGAGGTTTAAAACTAATCCCGTAGGTAAATTTAGAGGTAGCGTGCCGACGGCGATCACATCGACCTTGGAACCATTCCCGACGCGCATCGTCACCTCGTCCTTCGCCAGTCTCCGTCTATTCCGCAGCTCCTGTTTTGAGTTACAAATGTGAGCAACCGCACCGGTATCAAATACCCAGGAGCTACTACGAGTACTGGTAAGGTACACATCAATTACATGTATATCACATATACCTTTAGTGTTGCCGGCCTTCTTGTCCGCTAAGTATTTGGGGCAGTTCCGCTTCCAGTGTCCCTTTCCCTTGCAATAAAAGCACTCAGTCTCAGGTTTGGGTCCATTCTTTGGCTTCTTCCAGGCAAATGATTTACCGGACGCGACAACTCCCTTGCCGTCCTTCTTGAAGTTCTTCTTACCCTTGCCTTTCTTGAAACTAGTGGTTTTATTGACCATCAACACTTGATGTTCCTTTTTGATTTCTACCTCCGCTGATTTCAGCATTGAAAATACTTCAGGAATAGTTTTCACCATCCCCTGCATATTGTAGTTCATCACAAAGCTCTTGTAGCTAGGTGGGAGCGACTGAAGGATTCTGTCAATGACCGCCTCGTCCGGGAGGTTAATGTCCAGCTGGGACAAGCGATTGTGCAACCCAAACATTTTGAGTATGTGCTCACTGACAGAACTATTTTCCTACATCTTACAACTGTAGAACTTGTCGGAGACTTCATATCTCTCGACCCGGGCATGAGCTTGGAAAACCATTTTCAGCTCTTCGAACATCTCATAAGCTCCGTGTTGCTCAAAACGCTTTTGGAGCCCCGCTTCTAAGCTGTAAAGCATGCCGCACTGAACGAGGGAGTAATCATCAGCACGTGACTGCCAAGCGTTCATAACGTCTTGGTTCTCTGGGATGGGTGCTTGACCTAGCGGTGCTTCTAGGACATATGCTTTCTTGGCAGCTATGAGGATGATCCTCGGGTTCCGGACCCAGTCCGTATAGTTGCTGCCATCATCTTTCAGCTTGGTTTTCTCTAGGAATGCGTTGAAGTTGAGGTTGACATGAGCGTTGGCCATTTGATCTACAAGACATTTTGCAAAGGTTTTTAGACTAAGTTCATGATAATTAAGTTCATCTAATCAAATTATTTAATGAACTCCCACTTAGACAGACATCCCTCTTGTCATCTAAGTGATACATGATCTGAGTCAACTAGGCCGTGTCCGATCATCACGTGAGACGGACTAGTCATCATCGGTGAACATCTTCATGTTGATCGTATCTTCTATACGACTCATGTTTGACCTTTTGGTCTTCCGTGTTCCGAGGCCATGTCTGTACATGCTAGGCTCGTCAAGTCAACCTAAGTGTATTGCATGTGTAAATCTGGCTTACACCCATTGTATTCGAACGTTAGAATCTATCACACCCGATCATCACGTGGTGCTTCGAAACAACGAACCTTCGCAACGGTGCACAGTTAGGGGGAACACTTTCTTGAAATTATTGTGAGGGATCATCTTATTTAAGCTACCATAGTTCTAAGCAAATAAGATGTAAAACATGATAAACATCACATGCAATCAAATAGTGACATGATATGGCCAATATCATTTTGCTCCTTTTGATCTCCATCTTTGGGGCGCCATGATCATCATCGTCACCGGCATGACACCATGATCTCCATCATCGTGTCTTCATGAAGTTGTCTCGTCATCTATTACTTCTACTACTATGGCTAATGGTTTAGCAATAAAGTAAAGTAATTACATGATGTTTATGTTGACACGCAGGTCATAAATAAATTAAGACAACTCCTATGGCTCCTACCGGTTGTCATACTCATCAACATGCAAGTCGTGATTCCTATTACAAGAACATGATCAATCTCATACATCACATATATCATTCATCACATCCTTTTGGCCATATCACATCACACGGAATATGCTGCAAAAATAAGTTAGACGTCCTCTAATTGTTGTTGCAAGTTTTTACGTGGCTGCTATAGGTTTCTAGCAAGAACGTTTCTTACCTACGCCAAAACCACAACGTGATATGCCAATTTCTATTTACCCTTCATAAGGACCCTTTTCATCGAATCCGATCCGACTAAAGTGGGAGAGACAGACACCCGCTAGCCACCTTATGCAACTAGTGCATGTCAATTGGTGGAACCAGTCTCACGTAAGCGTACATGTAAGGTCGGTCTAGGCCACTTCATCCCACGATGCCGCCGAATCAAGATAAGACTAGTAATGGCAAGTAAATTGACAAAATCAATGCCCACAACAACTTGTGTTCTACTCGTGCATAGAAACTACGCATAGATCTAGCTCATGATGCCACTGTTGGGGAACGTAGCAGAATTTTAAAATTTTCTATGCATCACCAAGATCAATCTATGGAGTCATCTAGCAACGAGGGAGAGGGGAGTGCATCTACATACCCTTGTAGATCGCGAGCGGAAGCGTTCAAGAGAACGGGGTTGATGGAGTCGTACTCGTCGTGATCCAAATCACCGATGACCGAGCGCCGAACGGACGACACCTCCGCGTTCAACACACGTACGGTTGGGGAAGACGTCTCCTCCTTCTTGATCCAGCAAGGGGAAGGAGAGGTTGATGGAGATCCAGCAGCACGACGGCGTGGTGATGGAAGCAGCGGTGATCTCGGCAGGGCTTCACCAAGCTCCAACGAGAGAGAGAGAGAGGTGTTACGAGGGGAGAGGGAGGCGCCAGGGGCTTGGGTGCGGCTGCCCTTCCTCCCCCCACTATATATAGGACCCCTAGGGGGGCGCCGGCCCTAGGAGATCCAATCTCCAAGGGGGTGGCGGCCAAGGGGGGGACTTGCCCCCCAAGTCAGGTGGGGCGCCCCCACCCCTAGGGTTTCCAACCCTAGGCGCGGGGGAAGGCCCATGGGGGCGCACCAGCCAACCAGGGGCTGGTTCCCCTCCCACTTCAGCCCATGGGGCCCTCCGGGATAGGTGGCCCCACTCGATGGACCCCCGGGACCCTTCCGGTGGTCCTGGTACAATACCGATTACCCCCGAAACTTTCCCGATGGCCGAAACTGGACTTCCTATATATAAATCTTCACCTTCGGACCATTCCGAAACTCCTCGTGACGTCCGGGATCTCATCTAGGACTCCGAACAACTTTCAGGTTACCGCATACTAATATCTCTACAACCCTAGCGTCACCGAACCTTAAGTGTGTAGACCCTACGGGTTCGGGAGACATGCAGACATGACCGAGATGACTCTCCGGTCAATAACCAACAGCGGGATCTGGATACCCATGTTGGCTCCCACATGTTCCACGATGATCTCATCAGATGAACCACGATGTCAAGGATTCAATCAATCCCATATTCAATTCCCTTTGTCAATCGGTACGTTACTTGCCCGAGATTCGATCGTCAGTATCCCAATACCTCGTTCAATCTCGTTACCGGCAAGTCACTTTACTCATACCGTAATGCATGATCCCATCACCAAACACTTGGTCACATTGAGCTCATTGCGATGATGCATTACCGAGTGGGCCCAGAGATACCTCTCCGTCATACGGAGTGACAAATCCCAGTCTCGATCCGTGTCAACCCAACAGATACTTTCGGGGATACCTGTAGTATACCTTTATAGTCACCCAGTTATGTTGTGACGTTTGGTGCATCCAAAGCACTCCTACGGCATCCGGGAGTTACACAATCTCATGGTCTAAGGAAATGATACTTGACATTGGAAAAGCTCTAGCAAACGAACTACACGATCTTGTGCTATGCTTAGGATTGGCTCTTGTCCATCACATCATTCTCCTAATGATGTGATCCCATTATCAATGACATCCAATGTCCATAGTCAGGAAACCATGACTATCTATTGATCAACGAGCTAGTTAACTAGAGGCTCACTAGGGACATGTTATGGTCTATGTATTCACACATGTATTATGATTTCCGGATAACACAATTATAGCATGAATAATAGAAAATTATCATGAACAAGGAAATATAATAATAATCATTTTATTATTGCCTCTAGGGCATATTTCCAACAGTTCCTACCCAGTGTGTTCGTTCCAGGGATTAGCTTGGGTGGTTTAGGGTTTAGGACTGCATTGTTTGCGTTCTTGCCTTGGTCTACAGTGATGGTTGCTATACGTACGGTTGCATGCCGATGGGGCCTGTCGCATCTACATTCTCTCCAGGACTTCTTTCTGGCCTATTCGTTCTTTAATGTTCTTTAATGCTCCTCTGCATCTGCTTTAATGCTCCTGCTTGTTTGACTTGTTTTTTTCTTGCTCACTTACTTTCTGCCTGCGATGTGTGTGATCTGCATATCGGCTTGCAATGTCTTCCTTCTTCCTGTTTGCTTGATCTGGCCTTTCCCGTGCTTTAGTTCAGTTCCTTATTGCTTGTTAGTTTTTATATTCTGTTTCTGTAGAACAAAGATATTTAAATATCTAATTTGATTTTGTTATGCATGTGTAGGTCTCCTTCGGTGACATTGGACTGCTGGGTCAGTTGATCTCCTTGCTCATGTTTGACGAAGGTTCTGCCTCGCTTCAGTTCACGTCATAGCTCGTGTGCTGTCTTTCATCTACCCAAGGTTCCATGCTTTCCTTCCCTACTATTTCTATTCTTGTACTCCTTTAAAATTCAGTCTCTAACTTGGTTCTAATCATGTGTCTTATGTGCATTGGGTTCTTCCGTTTCTTTGTGTACTGTTATTGCTGTTAACTTTCTTTAGTCTGCTTTTCTTGATTGCTCATACACGCTCTTTCCTGCTTACGGTCTTGTTATTCGCATGCTCAGGATGCATCCTGTGGTGCCATTTGTTGTGCCAATCCTGGAAACTGTAGCAGCACACTATGAGCTTCCTTCTCCTGTCTATCTGTGTGAGGTTGATGGGGATGGGCATGTCCTTGCCGGGGTAGAGGTTGAGATCCCTGGGGATGGTCTTGTGGTGATGCCACGGAGAAATGTTTTTTGGAGCCCTGCGTGCCTCGGTTCTGCAGATGCGTACGAAAAGGCTGCCCTTCACGCAATCAAGTTTTTGCAGGGGCTCTATGGCTTTGTAGTTAGAGATTACAATTATGAGTGTGTTGTTGTCTATAGGAATTGCGGGAATGCTGCGGTTGCTGTTGCTGCATCAATTGTTCGCTATGCAGCTTATTTAGAAAGAGTTCTTGCCTGCCCGCACTCATTAGGCACAGATTCCTTTGTTAGTGTCCCTCATGCCTAGGCGCATCCCCCTCCTAACTTAGCCTTGTTGTACTCGAGGCTTCTAGCGTCTGTGTGTTCCATTTAATCATCATGGGGTGTTGTTGTATTATTGTACTCACTTAGTAATAATAATAAATAGTAATTTTATCAGATGCTTGTAGATCCAGTGTAAACAATTAGTTCCCGCTGTGAAGTCTTACTAATTTTCATGATACGTGCGCCCATGGTGCTGTCTTCTATGCTCTTAGGCTGTGCTCCTCTTATTTATATTCCACCAGAGCAATTTCAATGTTCTGTTGGTCTTTGTTTCCTCTCTGTTTGCAGCAGTATGGTGTACGCTTTTTCCTGCTTTTAGTTCCTCTGCTCGCGGTATGCCTCTGCGTCGTCCTGTTCCAACACGGCCAGCTGTCCCTTCGGGATGTGCTTCTGTTTCTGGTCGTGCGGTCCCTGCCCGTCCTCCACGCCGAGCAGCCCGCGCTGCACCTGCTTTGCCTGTTATTCCGGTCATGCATGCCGCTCCCCTTGTTCGAAAGAGGAAGCGTACGTTTTGTCCCTCTTGTCATAATTTGGATGCTATTGGATACTTACTCTTAGCCAGGTCATGTTGCTTCAGCGTGTTTTTCTTTTTCTACTTCCTTAGGAGATGGCTACTTTCCATTCATTACTTCTGCTGAGGCTGCACGCAATCGTAAAAGGTGCAAGTTCTTGTTGCTAAGGCTGCGCGCTCACAACAAGGGTGGTTAGTTTGTGTTCCCTTCGTTGTACATGGGTTTCTTCCTTTCCTCGATGTGTCATATTAGTACCTTCTCCTTATGGCTCTCGCAGAGCATGTCCTTGCGTCACCTCTGCATCCTGATTGGGTTGGTTTTTCTCCTGATGAGGTGGACATACTTAAAGGTATGCCTGTGTACTCTCGTCGACCGTGCTTCTTTCTACCAGCACAATGTCGTGTGCCCTTACATGCGAGATGTTCTGCAGCCTTTTATCCAAAAAGATCATACTACGGAGGCCTAGACTACCAATGCAACCGCTGCCAGGCTAGCTTTTGGTGGCGCGAGAGGGTGAAGTCAAAGTCTGCTATTACAAAAAGACGAGTGGTTTACAACAACTGTTGTAAATCTGGGAAGGTCTTCATTAAACCCTTTGACCCCCCCCCCCCGTTCTTAGCAACCCTGCTTGATTATACAAGACCACCACGCAGCCTAAGATTTATTAAATAAATACGCCAGTACAATTGTCCGTTTGCGTTTACATCCATGGGGGCGAAAATTGACCGGTCTGTTAATGATGGTGGAGGTCCAAATTTGTTTAAAATAAATGGGCAGGTTTGTCATCGTATAGGCTCATTGCTTCCCAATGAAGGTGATACACCCAAGTATGTAGAGTTATATATACATGATAGAGAAAATGAGGTTAATAACAGAATTCAAGCTTTAAATCACCATGATGAAAAAGGCGCCGGGTTAGATAAGGACACTGTGAGGGGTCTTATGCAAATGCTTGATACAAATAATTCTTTAGTCAAAAAGTTTCATATGGCTACGGAGATATTAGAACAAAATAAACATGAGGTGATTTCAATAAGGCTTATAGCTCCTGGCGAGAATGATAGCCCTCAGTTTAGTTTACCGGCGACAGATGAGCTGGCGGCTTTGTTTTATGGTGAGTTCACGTTAGAGGCACCATGTCGAGATCTGATCATACGGACTAAAGGCGACAGGCTGCACCGTATTTCTTCTTTGGATACCACCTACATGTCCTTGCAATACCCTTTGCTATTTCCATATGGCGAGCGTGGTTTTCAGCTCGGTGTGCACTACATGGGTGCTGATGTTGATGACACGAACAAGAGGGTAAAAATGACCATGCAAGATTATTACTGCTTTTGTTCACATTATAAACCAAAGCAGCACAATCCATGTCTTTTTTGTGGCCTGTTGTCATCACAAGCTGCTGTTGACTTCCGTGCTTGCATTGATGAGTGTCGTCTCAATTTTATTCTTAAGTGTAACGATGAAATGCGGGCTAAAAATCTTCAGGGGGTTGTTGACGCAGTAGACCAGGGTATGATTGATGGGTCAGAGGTTGGAAAGAAAAATATTCTTCCATCAACATACACTGGCGATCGTCGGTATATGTATGAAAATTTCCAAGATGTTGTTGCTATCTCCCGGGTTCATGGGTCGCCGGACGTTTTTACAACTTTCACATGTAACCCAAAGTGGGAGGAAATCCTTCATTCCGTTGAGCCTGGGCAAACAGCAACAGATAGGGCTGACATTGTTGTTAGGGTGTACCACATGAAACTTATGCAGTACCTTCATCAGATCAAGAAAGGGAATGCCTTTGGTCCTATTGTCCCTTGTAAGCCTATTTAATTTTGGTCTTTCTCTTTCTACGTTGTTCTTACGTCTTTTATGTCGCATTTCTCTCCTATTTTCAGTCTTGCACACTATTGAATTTCAGAAGAGGGGATTACCACACACACACATCCTTGTTTGGCAAAAGAAGGATGATGATAGATTTGTCACACCGGCTCTAACAGATTCTTATATTTCGGCTGAAATACCTGATCCTGTACAGGATCCTTTAGGATATGCGCTTGTCGCTGAGTTCATGATGCATGGGCCCTGTGGCATTGATGGCCCAAAGTGTCCTTGCATGAAAAAGGGTGTTTGCTCAAAAAAAATTCCAAAATCGTTTTAGAATGAAACTTCTATTGATGAGAGTGGGTTTCCCTTATATAGGCGCCCTGACAATGGTCGTTTTGTCATGAAGAATAATGTCAGGCTTGATAATAGACATGTGGTTCCTTATAACATGCTAATATTGAAAAAGTGGCAGACGCATATTAATGTTGAATGGTGTAACAAAACTTATGCTATCAAATACCTATACAAGTACGTCACCAAAGGACCAGACAAGTATAAAACCCTATTTGAGAATGTTAGGAATGGTAGCAGCCAGGATGTTGATGAGATCAAAGAGTATAGGGAGTGCCGTTATATTGTTGACTATGATTCTTTTTGGAGGGTCTATGGGTTTGACATACATAGTAAAACACCCTCTGTTGAGAGATTGCCTATTCATCTCCTAAACATGCATGTCGTGTGATTTCACACTAAAGCCACACTGAACTCAGTTGTTAATAATGCCTGGATGCAAAAAACAATGTTGACATAATGGTTTGTAGCAAACAGGCTATACCCTGCTGCTAGAACCTTAACTTATTGTGATTTCCCTACTAGATGGTCGTGGATAGCTGAGGACAAAAAGTGGAAACGTAGGACAAGGAGTGATAGAATTGGTAGAATATACTCTGTCCATCCAGCAAGTGGAGAACTTTTTTATTTTAGAATGTTGCTTATGATTGTCAAAGGTGCAAAATGCTATGAGGATGTTAGGACCTACAATGGCATCCTGTACTCAACCTTTAGAGAGGCATGTGGGGCAAGGGATTTGCTTGGTGATGATATAGAATGGTACAATGATTTTGATGAAGCTATCAAATGGGGTATGGGGAATCAATTGCGCCAGCTCTTTGTTACTATGATACTTCACTTTGCTGTTAATGATGAGGGTGCTTTCTTTGAGAAGTATGAAGCTTACCTAGGTGATGATATTGAACATAGGATTAGGCAGTCTAGAAATGATTTTACGCATGTCATACCTCCTGTAGCATTGAGGGACATGGTCCTTGATGAATTAGCTGCTGTATTTTCTAAGAACAGTGCATGCATCCTAGATCATCGATTGCCTTTGAAATTTGCATGCCATGATGCCGCAGTGCAAACTGATATGCTTTCGGATGCACTAGATGTTGATGTTGTTAGTCTTCTTAAAAAGGCGAAGTTGCTGTATGCCAAGTTAAACAAAGACCGGCTCTATGCTTACTCTGCTATAGTTGACCGCATTAGATCCGGAAAGCCTGGTTTTTTCTTTGTCTCTGGTTATGGTGGTACTGGAAAAACGTTTCTCTGGAATGCGCTCGATGCTTATCTTAGAGGTAACGAGAGGGTGGTTCTGTCGGTTGCTTCCTCGGGGGTTGCGGCCTTGCTTTTACCAGCTGGCAGAACAACGCATTCTAGGTTTAAAATACCTGTTGACTTACCTAATCATGGCACCTGTGAAATTAAATGGTCTACCATGCTCTCTGCCCTAATAGAATCAGCTGATCTTATCATACGGGCCGAAGCATTGATGTCCCATCGGAAATGCTTTGAGGCCCTGGACAGATCATTTCGTGATATCCTGTCTGCCAATGATCCTTATTTAGCTAACGTTCCATTCGGCGGTAAGGTTGTTGTGTTGGGTGGGGACCTTAGACAAATATTACCTGTCATTGAGGGTGGGTCTCGAGCGCAGATTCTTGCTGCTGCTATCACTAACTCCCCTCTGTGGAATATTGTAGATGTTTTGCACCTAAACATTAACATGCACTTGACTGCACACACAAATGATCCAATCCTCCAGTCTGAGGTTGCTGCCTTTGCTAAGTGGATCCTAACTTTAGGTGATGGCAGAACACCTGCTATGGCTTGTGAGGGGGAATCTGAACCCTCTTGGATAACTATCCCTAATGAGCTCTTAATACACACCGACGGTGACAAAATTGATGCCATTGTTCAGGCCATATATAAAGATATCCCTGCAAGGTATTCTGATGTTAGTTATCTAAAAGAAAGGGCAATACTAACACCAACAAATGAGGTCGCGGAGAAAATAAACGAGCATGTCTTGTCTTTAGTGCCTACTGATGAGAGGGAGTACCTTAGCTGTGATACTATAGGGAATGGAAAATGCTTCCTTCCAACCGACTGATCTCTCGCTCGCGTAAATCTCCTCGTGCACCGTCCGATCGCGAGAGATCCGATGGACCTGGTGTAGCGCACGACGCGAGCTGACAAGGACGCGTCTATCAGGTCGGGTTGTCTCACCCGCACCCCCTTCCCCCACCCTACCCACATTGCAACATTTTCCCCTTTTCTGTTCGTTCATCTCCCCCAAGCTCGCTCCAAACCTCCGATGCGATGGTCGTCGCGGCGTCTAGCTCCCGGGGCGGCAAAGCTGACGTGAGGTCGACGAGGGGAGGCGCGCGAGGAGGTCCATGAGGAGGCGGCTGAAGACATGGACGTGGACAATCTGCAGGACAGGTACCTCCGATCCTTCTCCAAAATAATCCGGAAATGGCCGCAGTAGAAATTCGTAGTAGAAATCATGTAGGTTCGACGTCCCAGACGATCTATTTTAGGGGAGGCGGATCGCTGGCTCGCCGGAGTTTTAGGGGCGGGCTCGCCGGTAGACATCTATTTTTGGGAGAGGCGCGGTGGTCTTTGTTCTGGATCTGGAGCAGGAGTTTTGCCAGAGCCCATACACTCTCTCCGGGATCTCGCGCTCGCAACTGCATCTGTTTCAAGCTTGTTGCAATCTTCCATGTTTTTGCACTGCACCTTGCTGAAGGTCATCAGTGATGGCATGTGTGTGTGTGTGCTGCTGCTTTTTTGACAGGTTTCGGTGGTGCTCATGACTACTACTGCAATGTCGTTGACTGCATGTGGATTTATGTAGATGGTTGCTGCTGTTTTTATGTGTGTAGCAGGTCTGATGATGCAGACATATGATTAGGGAGGCGTTTTTTGCATTTGCAGTACTTGTGAGTTGTAGATTTTAGTGTAGTTTTGTCTGTTGTTGTGTTTGTTCAGGAGGCAGTTGTGTTGCATTGCAGTACATGTTACCCCAGGATTTTACCCATATTGCATGGAAATTGCAGAAGTAGTTGTTTGTGTTTGTTTTTATTTGATATATGTTAGTGATAGCTATATAGGTTTTCCCTTTCAGAAGTTAGTGAAGATGCTACATTGCATTTTTTATGTGGCCTCCTAAAATGAATGACCAACCAACATTTTCATGCAATGACCAAGTATATTTCAGATTTTTTTCACGAGTTTCAGATTTTCATGCATTCCTTCTCTATAGCTTTTAGTGTTGTTAATGGGTGTTCTGAACATTTTTCCTTTTTGTTCTTTTTTTGCAATGATCCAAAAATGGATGATGATGAATCTTCCGATGGGTCGTTTTCAATGCGCTTTCAGCTAGCCGTTTGTGTGAGGTTGCAGACAAGGAGCCGAATGATAACAAGAGGGCAGTGCTAGAAAAGTCGAGTTTTGGTTCGTTGTTGAAGATCAGACCATTTTCTGTACCTCTTGAGCTGATTGACTAGGTAGTTATGAGAATTGACAGTAAGCATTCTTTGTTCAGGTACCTTCAAATCACCCTCTGGCCCATTTCATTTTGTGTGTGTCTCCATTGCAATGTTCTTTATTTGGAATTGCATAGCAATGTTCTTCATCCTCGAATTTGACATGTGCCTTTTTGTCAGCCATAAAAAGAAGACTATATTGTTCACTAGAGACATGGTGCACAAAATTTTTAATGTCCCATTCGGATCAAGGGCAGTGGAGCTGCTGAAGAGGAACGAACATTGCGAGCTACGCGACATATATCGAGAAGGCACAAGCGCTCCAATGAAGAAATCCATTTCTATAATCAGGAAATCATCGGATAATGATGTTGTTACTTTAGAGAGGACTTGGGTTCTTTTATGCCTTGCTCTCATGCTAGTTCCTGACACCGGCAACATGGTCTCGTTGGACTACCTTGCTAGCTTGAAGGACCTTGATGAACTGAATGAGTTTGCATGGGACGAGCATGTGTTGGCAACTGCATTGAGGGAGGCGAGGAATTACCAACTAAAGAGGGAGGCTGGGGCAAGTGGCTTCTGGATAGGTGGTTGTCTACCTATGTTCGTGGTATGCCAAACACAAATCATTTTGTCTATGTTTTCATTGGTTCATATTTTTGCTTTACTTTATTTTATTTTATTCTGCTCGCAACAATCATATGTATGATACAACCTTCTGACTTGTTTTCTTTTTCAAAAAATATATGTAGTTAATTTACATGGATTTCCTGGATGTGCCTCGGTTATTGATTAGTGAGGATACGTTCAACTACTCGCTGCCCAGGGCTTGCTTTGTGTGCAATGCAGATTTTGAGCTTGTTAAAGATTTTGACAGGAACGAGCTCACCCTCGAGAAGGTTGATTTTGGAAAGCACAATGTAAGAGCAGACCCAATCTTCCTTTTTTAAAAGATTTCTTTCGGTGATAAACATCTTACTTTCTTCTTTTGGTGATTGTTGTATGCAGCATCGTCCTTTGTCTCAAACGCCATATGCAATATTGAAGGCGGACAAGCAATGTGAGGGTCAGAATCAACATCATCCGGCAAATATCACTAATAGAGCTGACAAAGCCAACACTCAAGTCAGTGTTGAGGGTGATTTAGGCGCTAAGTTTCGCGTCTCTCTGGATGAGTGGCTGCAGCCGCTCCCTTCCTGCCAAGAGTTAGAGGTAGAAATGCACCACCTTGTTAAAACCAATTAATTTAAGTGCATGATTTTGCTTCTTTGTGTTCTTTTGATCTTCTTTTCATATTTATTAATGCTTACCCCCATTTGTTTGTTTCTTATTTTTTCTATGCCAGATACCTTTGCACTTGAAGCCTATACATGAGAAGCACAAAAATCTCTATACGGCAGAGTTGAAGAATGTTGTTACCTCTTTTGGGCAGGTCCTGCAGTCAACTTTCTGCAAGCGGTTGGGTCTCATGTTGATGGAAGCGCACTCCAATGCAGTGTCAAACCATGAGCACATGAGTGAAGGTTTTGTCGCCCCAAGAGTCATTGCAACAAGCAGTGTCGAGCGCACGGGAGCGGTGACTTTTAGCACCCCAACAGCCACTGCAGCAGGCATTGCTATCCACTCTTCCAAGTGTCCATTATTGGATCCTGATTCTCGGGCAGAAGCAGGTGCTGATGATCAGAACAAGGCACAACCTGGTGGTGTAGTTGCTGCTCCCAAAGTAGTGGAGACTGGTGCATTAGGTGAGAAGGTTGGGGTGGAAGCGGAACAGGGGGTGGGTCAAAGCACAAGCGTTGCTAAGCGTTCCAGGGGTTCTGCATTGCAACAAGGTGAGAGTAGCAATCATTCTCATGGGAAGGATTGTGTGGAGCAGGAGGAAGTTATACATCAGGGCAGAAAGGTGACCCCCAAAGATGCTTGCAACATGGATCCTTCGGGAGCTTCTGATAAGGTTGAAACACCAGCTCTTTCCTAGGGCACGGTGCAGGCAATGATGGTAACTGCCTTGGAGTGGGAAGATGGCCCATCTTGTGCTCTTTTCATGGAGGGGACCGAATACTATGAGTGGATGAATCAAAAAGTAGACATACCAGTCAAGCATGTGCAGACACCAAATGCTTCTAGCTCTGATGTGCAGAATTCAACCCCATTAGTGCCAAACTTTGACAACACTCCTCAAGTTGAAAGGCCTAGCAACCTCCCAATCGCAACATTTGACACAGCTCCAAAGCTCCCTAGGGCAAACGACATTCCGGGGCCTGTGTTTGATATGTCCCCGTCTCATTCAAAAACGCTTCCTCCGATGGACCTCAAGGTTTTTTCTTGCTTCAGAACACAAGCTCCTTTTATCTAAGAGTTTTCTCAGTGCGTTTCCTTTTTGCATTCTCATTTTCTCTCTGTTTTTGTGTTGTTGCAATGTTGTGCAATAGTAGTGGATTTGCACGAGACAATCGAGGCGAATGTTACGGTCAGGGGTGAGTCCAACAGTCTTGGTAAACAGTCAAAGAAGAAAAGGGTGGCTCTCTCCCCAGACAATGTGCCAACGATGAATAAGATTAATGTTGATGCACACGGTGATGCCTTACACCATCAGTATGTAATGACCAGATACAAGACAAGAAAACCAAAGAAAAATGAGCTTCTGTCAGTCATATGATGATGCTTTTCTATTACTCATTTTTGTCTGAAATCTTTTTTTTGTGTTTCCATAGATGAAAGAGTTTGATATGTGAGCATATCTCTTGCTCTTTTTATCTAAAATCAACACAAATTTTCTTTTACAGGCCCGACTTCATTGAAATAGATGGCTTCCATACATCTCTCAAGAATTTTCATGCATCTCTAAAGCCAAGAGCGGAGATTGACAATGAGGTCATGACCTTATACCTGAAGACATTCAACTATGACCAGTCAGTGAAGAAGAAGCCAAATTTTTTTGTTTTCTCAGTGTTAATGAGTGTTAGTGTTCAAATCTCTTTTTTCTATCTGTTGTTTCAATGCTTTTTTGATTTATCATATAGTTGTGGTCTGCCCTCTAATATTTTTTTGTTTTGTGATTTTCTCCATCAGTTGAAACTCAGTGCTGAGCCAGATGTGTTTGATTCGAAGGTGTGCGAAAAAGAATTTAAGAATGCTTGCTTACAAAATCACATTTCAAATCTGACCTGTAAGTTCTTATCTTGTTCCATCTTGCATTCTTTTTCTATTTTTTTACATTTTTTTCTAAATTTATTTTCTGGTTCTGCTTTGTTTTGATGCATTGCAGCTATTCTTCATGGTTGTACACAAAAAGCACTGGGCAGTAGTAGTTGTTAACATCACCCAAAAGGAGTTCAATATCTTTGGCTCCATCAGGAACTCGGAAGACCTTTTTGAGATGGTCAGGATCACTAAGAATGTGGTAATGCTCCTGTTGGAGTTTGGCGCAACAAATCTTTTCCTTCTTTTTTGCTTTTCCACACCGCACACTTATGCATTTTGTTTGTCCATGTTTTATCGGGTTTGATCAGGTCGCAAACATCAAGAGTGTTGCAATGAGGGAGCCACTTTTTAAGCACAATCTCGAGTCTTACTCGCTATTCACCCCACTTGATTACCCTCAACAAAAAACTCAGTAAGCATTTCTATCCCAGCAGAATATGTGTTTATTTTGCATTTAGAGACATTTTTCTCTTTTTTCACCTAAAGCTGCTTTTGCATTTTTATAACTATATACCTTCTATTTTTTCAGCTATAACTGTGGCTACTATAGTATTTTATACGTGGAGAATTGGGATGGCCTTGTTATGCTGTCATTTGGCGAGGTATTTTCTTTAGATAGAAAACCATATTTTTTGTGTAATTCTTATCAACTTGATTGGGATCTATTTCATGACCAAATTTTTACTTGTTTCCTGTCTTATTGCTTCCTAGGATTACATCCCAAACCTTTGGAAACGCATTGCGGCAGATCTGTTGAGACACCCAAGCAACAAGTTGGACCCCGCGCATCAGCTGAAGCTGCTTCTTCAGCGTTAGATGGGGGTTTTCGAGCTTCTGCAACAGGAGGAGTCATGGCGGTGGTGGCCTAGTACTGCTGACGCGATTTTTTGTAGCTAGCTTGAGTGTAGTTGGGAGCATGTTCTTGTAGCCAGCTCGAGTGTAGTTGAGAGCTTGTTCTTCTAGCCAGCTCGACTGAACTTTTTTCACAATGCAACTCTGAATGAAGTTCACAGGAATGTTTCAGTGTGTGACTGTATGCAAGGATTTGTTTTTTGTGAAGCCTATTCAAGATTGTTTGTCAGCTTATGCAAGGATTATTTGTTTTTTACTTTCCTTTTCAAGAAGATTGTTGATATACTTTGACCGTACGTGGCTTGAGATCTTTTTTCTCACAAGTAGTTACAGTGTATCTGCTAGTATCTCTATTAATCATATATATATACACATCTTTTTTTATATGGATTTAGTAATTATAGTGAAGTTCGACATCATCAATGAAAGTCAATACACTATACTCACACATGTAATCGTGTGCGAAGTTGAATAATCGCAATAATAGGGTGGGGTTGGGGCGATTGTCGGGCTGTTGTTTCTCTTCATCTTCATAACTTTTCAATCTCACTAAAACAAAAGGAAATGTAATGCAACATCCTTTCTATGTGGCAACGGGCATGTCAAAAAAATTTGCTACAGTTTCTCCAATACGTTTTTTATGGAAAAGCTTTTAAAACAGGATGCTTCAATGTACTTGTATGTTTAAGTAGCCAGCAACAACATCATGCATTGTTGTCCCAAGGAAACCTTTCAAAATAAAAGCTACAATGGTGGAAGTACAATGAGCCAGCAACAATATCATAAGCAACGGGGGGAATTGTAATTTCAGAAAAAGAAGAACATTATATGAGGCACAACTCAATGCATGATGAAATAACTACTTTTTGTCCTCTAATGTAAATTGCACCATTCTCTTTGTCAAGAAACTAATCTATGTAACCAATATTACAAATGTGTAGTAGCAAGAGAGTTTTTTTTCTTTTTCTGGTCGAAGTTGATCACAGCCTAAGCTCTGTTGCTCTAGCCATGTTAGCATCTGTCTTCATTGCAGCTTTTAGGTAGGGACATTCTTGCATAGCATGACCTTGCTCTTCACAGTAGGGACATTTTTGACCCCCATTACAACCTTCAAGTACTGGCATGTTTGGACACCGTGACCTTCTTCGTTGCAGTACGAGCAAGGAGGTGCTTTCTTCTTACCAGGTTTTCCTCTGGGCTTGGTTTGCTTCTTTTCATCTTTCTTAGCTTTATTCTTATGTGCATCTTCCCATTGCTCAAGCAGAGTCTTTCTCCTCTTTGATTTTTCAGTCGGACGCCCTTTTTTTGGAACACGTGCGGGGTTCTGGAGCATGGCATCGCCATCAGGTTGTGGCACAGTGGTTGGCTCGGGGGTTTGTTGTTGCTGATGCGTTGCTTGCTGCTGATTTGCTTCCTGTTGTTCTTGGAGCGCCCCTTGCTTCGCTGCAGCTATGAGGGGCTCAAGTTGGTGAGCTGCATCATTCATTATTTTGTAGGCAAGATTGTTGCTGCAAGCTTGTGAAGCCAACCATGTATACTTTCTGCACAAGGCGTTGTACTTGAGAGTGTTGGTTGCAGGGTGCCCAAAATCTAGGAGACATCCACCACTGCTCATTGCCGTTGTCGCGATTTCTGACCACCTCTCTAGCATGTATCTTTGTGGAATTTTTTGGACATTGAGATGCACCATTACCCTTATGATGTGTGCACAAATAATCCCATTCATCTCAAAACAGTTGCAGCTGCATTCAAACTTCTCCTCTGCCAACACAACATCTCCTCTGCCCAAAATCTAGGAGACATCCACCACTGCTCATTGCCGTTATCGCAACTTCTGACCACCTCTCTAGCATGTATCTTTGTGGAATTTTTTGGACATTGAGATGCACCATTACCCTTATGATGTGTGCTCAAATAATCCCATTCATCTCAAAACAGTTGCAGCTGCATTCAAACTTCTCCTCTGCCAACACAACATTCACTGAAAATATTCGGGGGTTCTCAAAGTAATTTGGGTGCAACTCAAACCTCACGCTTGCATTGTCAAGAGCAGGGGCCATGTTCATGATGGAGCCTGTTGATGCCATGACCTCTTTTTGAAACTTGAGAAACACGCTTCGGGTATAGAAGTGAACTGCTTGGCGCTCAAAGTTGTACCTGAATGTTGCAATGAAAAGGTCAATGATTTTGAGTTTTTCAAGTTCCCTGTTCTAACTTTTTCTCTCTACAAAGCACACACATACCTTGAGTAAAGTGGTGCAGTTGTTGCGTGGCCTATGAAAGCTTGATTGTCTTCACGGTCCAACATTGTTTCTTGGAGCACCTCATATTGTTGTACAAATCTCCAGACAGAGTCTTGAGGGTTGACAAATGTCTTGAAGTAGGAGTTGAGACCCTCAGATCGCCCTGTAGTGCTTGTAAATGGGAAGAAGTTCTTTCGGAAGTATGCTGGAGCCCAGGTCTCTCGCGTACACCACATGTTGCTTAGATGTCTGTTGTCAACCAAGTCAAAGCAATGCAGCATATGCTGCCAATTCTCCTCGAACTCATCCACCGTCTCTGAATCATTGATAACCCCATAGAAAACCTGCTCAAAAATTTCATCCATGCTCAGGATCCTACCCAACATTTCCCTTGCTTTTCGCTGGACGTGCCATTTGCAGCACCTATGCACTGTGTTTGGGAAGACATCTTTTATTGTTGTTTCCATTGCCTTGTCCTGGTCAGTCATTAGGTGCAACGGGTGCTCATTATTCATTGCAATCATCCAATGTTGAAACACCCACTTGAAAGTTTCTATTTGTTCATTTGGCACCAAGGCACAACCTAGCAGCACAGTTTGCAAGTGGTTGTTCACACCAACAATAGGAGCGAAAGGCAGATTGTACCGATTTGTGCAAAATGTTGTGTCAAAGAACACACAATCTTTGTACTTTGGGTACAATGCTCTTGTCCTTCCATCCACCAAAAACAGAGCTGTCACTTCGTTTGTTTCTTTGTCAACTTCTGTTGTGTAGTAGAATTGAGCATTCTCAGCTTGACGCCTCTTAAAGTAAGCAACCGTCATATCCATGTCCTGAAATGACTGATTTTGTCGCAGCTTGGAACGCACATTTGAAACATCCCTCTTCACACATGGCAGTTTCCTCCGGTCTCCGCCATGGACCATTCCAAGCATTCCCATGCAATTTGTAGTTGATAAGTTTACATCATGCATTGTCATCAGTAGTTGGTAATCTTCTTCTGGAATTTTGCGGTGTGAGCGGTAGAACCTCACAATCTCCTCATGCTGCATCAAAGGGTGTGTATGATGTGCAACAAGGTAGGTAACAACCCACTTATTGCCCCTGAGGCCAACAATCATATGAGCTTTGCAATCATAACGCATAATCCGATTCCTCTGGCGCTTGGCTGTCACATCCATTTCAACCCCAGCCTGCTTGCTTGATGAGCTTCCCCCTGCTGCAATTCCTTCCGAGTGGCTTCTTGTCTCACATGTAGTCTCCGGTTTGCCAGCATGCACACATTGGAAGACCCTCTTGATAAGTTGTTGTGGACCTTTCTTCTGGCTGTTTTTTGAGGAAGCTATGCGTGAGCCAAAGCCCGTTCCAAATGCGTAGTGATTATAGAACTTTTTGGCATCTTCAATTGAGTCAAATTCCATGCCAACATAGGGCAGAAGTGGCTGAGATGAAATATCATCATCCTCATCTGCATCATGCATTCCACCATGAGTGTTTAGGACACCATTTGAATCCCCACAACCATGACTTGTGAAAGGTTGCTGAACAAAACTCTCCTCATTTGCCGCCCCATCTTCGGTATGCTACATCATTGCAACAACAGTAGGACAACACCATCAGTAGTAGTGAAGAACAACACCAGTTTTTTCATTGCAGTATGCACAAGCTTTAAATAACATATCCTTTTATAGAGTTTTATGCTTGCTAAAATTGTAGAGGCCAACAACACTATAACATACCCAAGCCCTATAATCTACCAGTGCTTTTTGCTATTCAGCAAGCATTTTTTTTCATACAACAGAATTTTTATCTTTGCACAAGTAATCTCTGAATTTTAAAGAAATCAATATTTTTTTTCAGTGTGTGCTTACATCCCGTGAATCTGAAAGCAAGCAACATTTAGTGGTGTTGCATAGCTAACACACATTCAGTTAAGCTACACACCCTCTGAATCTGAAGCAATGCAACCTTCCCATTACATAACTTTTTTCCTTATTGAATTGAAATCAAAGCAACATCTAGTTTTGTTTCAAAGCAACATCACCTCAGCTGCACACTAGTTTGTGTTAAATGACAGTGAACAATGAGCAAAGCAACAAGGGCAAGCAACAAAGCCATTAGCATAGGAAATGTCAATGCAGCAGAGAAAGGGGAAGCTCACCCAATTTGAAGCGGATCCGGCAGAGGGTGCATGAGTGAAAACAATTGGAGGATCTCTGTACACGGGACCTTGTCTCCTAGGATCTAGGGCGGTCGCCGGAGCTGAAGTTGTCCGCCTGGGAATAGAGGAACCCTCACCAGAGTTCCAAGCCATGGCGGAGTAGGCCATGTCTCTGGCGATGTGGTGCACCATCGCGGGAGGTGGAGTAGGTGGAGGGGTGGAGGTGGAGAGAAGGGGCGGCGCTCGCGGGTCGTTGTAGTCTCCGGCGAGCTAAACTCGTAGGGCAGGTGGAGGTGGAGGAAGCCCCCGTGATTTGCAGCCACAGGTGGGGATCTGTTCGCATGTGGGGGCGTCTTGTTTCATTGCAATGCAACGACCACTACGGGCCGACGGGCTTTGCAAGGGGGAAGCGTGCACATACAGATCGGACGGACGCGATGCTTTACATCGGACGACCGCGAAGGCGACTTACGAATCGCCTAGCATCGCCCAACCTACGCCTAGCACCGGCCATAGGGAATTCTGCTGACACAGTTCGCAATCAAGATGCTTTCTATCATGTCGAGTACTTGAATGGGATTAAGGTCAATAACTTTGCGTACCATAAGTTGGTGCTCAAGGTAGGCGTTCCCATCATGCTTTTGAGGAATCTGAACCAATCAACATGCTTATGCAATGGCACAAGGCTCATAGTCACAAAGCTTGCTGATAAGATTATTGAGGCGGCTGTCATCACTGGTTCAAACATAGGTGATGTTGTTTTCATACCAAGGATAGGCCTGACTTCAAAGGATCCTAAATGGCCTTTCACTTTGCATCGTCGTCAATTTCCTGTTAGGGTGTCATATGCGATGACCATTAACAAAAGTCAAGGGCAGACTCTTTCAAATGTTGGTTTATATATGGAGACACCTGTGTTCACACACGGGCAACTCTATGTGGCTGTATCGCGTGTCACTTCAAAAAAATCGCTGAAGATCTTAATCAAAGGAGAGGATGATAAGACTACTTCTCAGACAAGGAACATCGTGTTCCCTGAGATTTTTCAGTCCATTCGTTAGGTGCTATCGATAATAGTCTATAGTATATATCATAAGATTTTGCTGATCTATGTTTTGTTTCTCCTATAATCTTCCTATGATAGAGTTGCAGTTTTTACATGTTCTTAACTTATTTTGGCTTCCATCCTGTCTTATGCAACTTCGTGGCCCAAATCACTTTTGCGATTGCATGTTATGCTTCTTTGTCACCTGATCCCCTCATTTTGCTTTCTCTTGAGTTTGTGCCTCATCAAGTAAGTATGTATGAATGGCCTCATCAGATTTAAACTTTCTTTCCCTTCATCTGTTCATCACTTTGACTTTTGCTTCCGCACTGCAGATGTCAAGCGGAAAGTTTAGCCTTCTCTCACTGGTCCATACCAAGGAACTGTATTGGAATGTGAAGGTTCTGGTGTCTCGCCTATGGGAGTACCGAGGTGCAACTGACGATGGCCCACTCGTGCACACTGGCATTGTGGTGCTTGACCAAGAGGTTTGTTTTGACTTGTGTCATCTTTGCTTACACTGCTGTTGTTGACCTCTGGCCCTAATTACTGATGTGGATATGTAGGGCACCCACATGTATGGTCAGATCCCTCCAGAGCCATCAGAACTTCTGAGAGATGTCTTAAAGGAAGGTGAGGTCTATTTGATAAACAGATTCGTGTGCAAACAATCCAAGCAGACTTAGAGGGCTGTTGAAAGTCCATATATGATGTAGTTCGCTCGCTTTACTACCGTGATCCCTCAGCCTGGTGATGAAGACTATCCATACTGCACTTACAACCTCCTGCCCTTTTCGGATATACCTGTGCCAGGCCCACACACTCCTCGCTTTCTTGGTTCGTAATTCTATGCTTCCTTTATGTATGCTCTCTTTACTGCTGGTCTTTCATAATGTCATACTAATGTTGTTTTGTTGCTTGCAGATGTCATTGGTAGAATTACTGCGGTCACAGACATTGTTGTTGTCCACTCTCAGTACCAGCCCGAACCTTCGGATACTAGGACTATAGTTCTTCAAAATGAATTGTGAGTTGCTAGCTTACTTCTTCTTTCTTCCTCTTGTCCTCTGCCCTTTCCCTTTCCTAACATGCTCGCGTTGATTTATAGAGGAAATGAAATCAACCTTGTTCTCTGGGGTTCTCGAGCTCGTGCGTTTGAAGCAGAAGAGGTTCGTGCTGCAAGTGAAATAGGAGTTGTTGTCGCTATCTTCGTAGGGACATTGCCAAAAATATACCGAGGTAATTCTTTCGCTTGCACCTTGCTTGTCGTATTGCGTCCTCTGCCACCTTAATACAGATTTTTACTTACCTATCTCAACAGGCCTGAAGGGACTGGGTGGTAGCTCTGCTTACCGCTGGTATATTAATGAGGACTTGCCAGAGATTAATGTCTTTCGTGCTAGGTATTTTCTCCTTTTATGACATTATCATTCGTGAAGATCTTTACAGATGTTCCATTCCTGATTCAATTGACTGTTCTTCATCCAGCCTCCCAGAAGGTCTTGCTGTTGTCACTGCTCACATCCTAGGAGAACAGGCAGTGGTTGGCACGCCTGTTCATGAACCTCCTATTGAAATGAGCGTTCGGGAGCTGCTTTCTCTTGACTTGTTTGATAATATGGTATTCTCTCCTTCCCTTCATTTCCCTTGTGATGTTCCTGCTGTGTTTTTTACTTGCTTCTCACTGCGCTTGTGTTTCTCATCAACGAAGAAAAAACAGTTCGTGGTCAAGGTTAATATTACAGGTCAGGGCACCGACAATCACTGGTGGTTTCTCTCATGCAGGGATTGCCATAAAACAACATATACATGTGGCAGACAGTATCGATGCTCAGACAACACGTGCTCTTCTGTCACAGCAGATCCTTCATGAGTGCTTTTCCCATGAGAGCTTCTGTTCTGGTTTATCTGGTAAATTATTTCTCAATCCGTTTGCCTTGCAATGTCTAGGTACTGTCTATGCACATTTGGAAGCGATGGTGTAGATGAGGCGGAATTTATGTTCTTTGATAGGGCTGCAAAGAATGCTGTTGGCAGGCCACTCATGACTTTGATCTACCGCAAGTACCCAGGTTTTACAAGTGCACTTGATCTTGCCCAGATAGGAGGTGCTGATGTAGGTTTTCCTGTTGAAATTTCCCGTCTTGTTACCCGAAAGTTTACCCTTGTCGTCACTATCTCCACGAAGAGCTTCCAGCCTTCAAGCACCCAGCTGTCCTTTCAAGTTAGCAGGATTGCTGAAGCCTTTAAACCCAATCTTGTGCCCTTGGGAATTGCTGGTGCGTCACATGCATCTGGTGCATCATCTTCTGCTGATAGCTCAGGCATGACCATGCCTATCCTCACTTCTTACCCTACAGGATCGTCTACGCTTGTCATGTTGCCTCCCAATGAGGTATATCTGCTACTGATTCTCTTTCTCAAATTTCCTTTCAGTCGTTTGACTCCTGCACTGTTTGTTTGGCAGATGAACACTCCTATATTTGCGTTCAAAGGAAAAGGACATGGTATAAAGCCTAAAACACCCAGGTATTGTCATTGTCTTTGCCATGTCATGCATCTTGAAAATTCAGTGTGTTCTCCTACAAATAACTGTTTTTTTATAGCAAATCACCGTGTCCTAAGAACGCTCGCCGCAAGCTCCTTGCTGGACCACTGCAGTGTCAGGACGCCACCCTATCTAACTCAACTACAAATGTAGATCCCCAGGCTGAAGGCGATGCTTCTGCTGGAAAAGCTGATCAGCCTACATCTGTGACAAATGTTTGTGGCCATTTTTACTATGCAAATATGTTTCTGCTTATGTGCAGACAAAGCTTCATTTTCAATAGAATTTAATGCTGCTAAACTAAACAGATTGGCGAGGAAACCGGAGCTGCAGCTGCTGAGGATTCAAAGGGCGTTCCTGTTGTCCAGTCTATAACCAAAAGGTTAAAATTCACAATTGTTATATTCAGTGCCTTTAGCATAGAATGTGACTTCATTTTCCTTACTTTACATTACTACATGCACATGCCATTTTCCTTGTCCCATGCAAGATAACTTGATTCGTGAACTCGAGTTGATTAACCATACAGTGGAATTAGCTGTGTGTTAGCGTTTGGTTTCCTTTCTGCTTGTTTATGGCATCGTCCATTTCATCTGCCTAATCTTTATGACCTTGTTGTTTTTATTGCATTCTATGTCTTGGGTCCTTTTCAATGCAATTAGACTTGCTAAGACGCCTCTTCACTTTGCCAATGGACAAAACTCAGGGCAAACCCTGCTGCAAAGGGGACTGGCGCTCCAAAGAAGGCAAGACAGTAGTTCTTCCATGAACTACACTAGATATGTACATACGGTATGACTAGCGTGCTTTCTGTTCGCTTTTTCATGTTACCATGGTAGATGATATGTAATCATACAAAGCTTGTGCTTTCTGTTCTCCTCAGGGCTACTTCTGCGTTCTATCTACTTATCAAGCTACGTTTACCACTGGATGGTTGTGTTGCTGACGAGAGATTTCGACTTTGCTGCACCGCAAGAACGATCTAGACAGCAGATTTGAAGGTCGTCAACTCAGCACACTTTTGGACATGCACTTAATATATTTTGTGCGCCTTTGTAAGGCAAGGCTTTGACACCTACAAACATATGTCAAGCCACTGCCATAACAATTCCTCTATCTAAGCCGTTAGAAAGACCAGCTACTATGCATTGTAAATATCACCTTTATCCCCTCCTACCTTATCCTCCTTCGCATGACACTTTCTGCTCTCCGTAAATGCCGGTGGGATATCCTGCTTTATCTAGATCTTACTGTTGTTACTATATTATGTGTGTTTGCTTGTGATTTTTATTTACTGCTGGGCTTGATGATCTAAAAATGGTTCTCCTTTATTGGTTTATCTCACATTGCCAGACATACTAATTTTTCCAGTTGATTAGCTGCAACACTACATCATTCAAGCCTTGTTTTCCTCTTCTCTCTGTGTCAGTACAAGCATTAGGGATTAAAAGCTATGAAGTCTTAATATTCAGAACAGATAGTATCATCCTTACTTCATTTTCCTTGTGTCCTTGACTGGTTATTACCTGCTACCAGGTGTTTTTTCCAGCACTTATGCACTTCATCCTTCCTATTTAGATTTAATTAGATCCATATGCTCGCTGCCTGTCGTGTCCCGGTCCTTCACAAAGCTTGATTTCTGCTGTTCATTTTTTTCCCATACCATTCTTACAATGTATTACTTGCAAGAGTGCACACCCTTAGGATCACCTACATAACTAACCACTCATTCCGTTGAACTAACTAAACGTCCGAGCAAGGTGGTGGGTTCGCCTTTGAGCCTGCCCATGCTCCGCACTCTACATTGCTTTTCCATTTTGGCAACCACGACCGTAGCACATGGAGTTGCTCTGTCAAAGACAATGCCATTTTGGTGCTTGCATACTTCCTGTAGTCCGTGCTGAGCATGCTTGTTGATGTCCTGTCCCAAAGAAGGAGAAGCTCCTGTAGTTTCTCCTCATCCATGTCCGCACCTGCCTCGAGCACACAAGCTCCGCCTTGTGCTGTATCAGAGGTTGTAGGTTTATCTAAGGTCACATCAAATGCGGCGCTAATTTTTAAGTCCTCACTCCTTTAATAAGATCAATATTACTTACCTCACAACACGAGCATAGAATGCATGTTCACCCCCTGCGAGGATTTTTTACAATTATATTTATATACTATAAACTTATAATTAATTATGAGAAAAACTTATTCTAATGTTTCTATATCCGTACAGTAGATAAATTATTTATACCTCTTATTATTTTATCACAATACAGTAATTACCGTATTTAAACATCAAATAAATGTACACTCAATTTAATTATTCTACTGATTATAATAACACACAAAATTATATAATCTTAATCTATTATCAACCTTACATTCTACAGACTATTTTTTATAACTAATCACTGTGTTTCAACTATATTTAAAATATGCACTATATATATTATAATGTAAAATATTATTCGTCTTTATCCTTATACTTGTAACGCCCTCGATGCGGCTATATCTCCCACGTGTCGAAGCACGACTTAGAGGCATAACCGCATTGAAAGCAATGTTGCAAGTGAGGTAATCTTCACACAACCCATGTAATACATAAAGGGAAAAAGATACATAGTTGGCTTACAATCGCCACTTCACACAATTACATGAATAAAGCATTACATCAACCAAATACAATCAAGGTCCGACTACGGAACCAAAATAAAGGAAGAACCCCAAATGCGACAAAGGTCCCCGATCGACCCCAACTGGGCTCCACTACTGATCAACTAGAACGAAACGACATAAAGGATAAGATCTTCATCGAGCTCCTCCTGAGCTTGCTTGCGTCATCTGCACGGACTCATCGGCACCTGCAAGCTGGTTTTGGAAGTATCTGTGAGCCACGGGGACTCAGCAATCTCGCACCCTCGCGATCAAGACTATTTAAGTTTATGGGTAAGGTAAAGGTATGAGGTGTAGCTGCAGCAAGCGACTAGCATATATGGTGGCTAACATACGCAAATGAGAGCGAGAAGAGAAGGCAAAGCACGGTCGATAAAAGTATGATCAAGAAGTGATCCTAAAACAACCTACGTCAAGCATAACTCCAACACCGTGTTCACTTCCCGGACTCCGCCGGAAAGAGACCATCACGGTTACACACGCGGTTGATGCATTTTAAATAAGGTCAACTTCAGGTTTTCTACAACCGGACGTTAACAAATTCCCATCTGCCCATAACCGCGGGCACGGCTTTTGAAAGTTCAAATCCCTGCAGGGGTGTCCCAACTTAGCCCATGACAAGCTCTCACGGTCAACGAAGGATATTCCTTCTAGCGGGAAGACCCGATCAGACTTGGAATCCCGGTTACAAGACATTTCGACAATGGTAAAACAAGACCAGCAAAGCCACCCAGATGTGCCGACAAATCCCGATAGGAGCTGCACATATCTCATTCTCAGGGCACAGCGGATGAGCAAGACGTCGGGTAAGCCAGCCCAGAGTTGCCCCTGGTAGCCTCGGACATCGCTCAGTTGGACCAACACTCAGAGGAGCACTGGCCCAGGGGGGTTAAAATAAATATGACCCTTGAGTCTGCAGAACCCAAGGGAAAGAAAAGGCTAGGTGGCGAATGGTAAAACCAATGTTGGGCCATGCTGGAGGAGTTTTATTCAAGGCGAGCTGTCAAGGGGTTCCCATTATCACCCAACCGCGTAAGGAACGCAAAATCCGGGAACATAACACCGATATGATGGAAACTAGGGCGGAAAGAGTGGAACAAAACACCAGGCATAAGGCCGAGCCTTCCACCCTTTACCAAGTATATAGATGCATTAATTAGATAAGATATATTGTGATATCCCAACAAGTAAAACATGTTCCAACAAGGAACAACATCTCCATGTTCCAACAAGGAACAAACTTCAATCTTCACCTGCAACTAACAACGCTATAAGAGGGGCTGAGCAAAGCGGTAACATAACCAATCAACGGTTTGCTAGGACAAGGTGGGTTAGAGGTTGGGTTCAACAATATGGGTGGCATGATAAGCAAGTGGTAGGTATCGCAGCATAGGCATAGCAAAAGAGCGAACATCTAGCAAGCAAAGATAGAAGTGATTTCGAGGGTATGGTCATCTTGCCTGAAATCCCGCAAGGAAGAAGAACGAGTCCATGAAGAAGATAAATGGACGTAGCCAACGGATCCTCACAAACGCAACGTTACCGGAACTAACCCGAAGAAGCAACACCGGAAAGAAAGCAAACAATATAGTAAACAACCACCACATAATCATGGCATGATGCACAATCAAGTATGATGCATGTCCGGTTTAATGAGGCATGGCATGGCAAAATGCACAAACAATCCTACAAATTAAATGGAGCTCAATATGCAACTCCGTTGCATATCGACGAAACACCACATTCAAGTTATTTAGTTCGATCTCGTTTATGTACCCAACAATATTAAATGTTGTTAAACATGGCAAGAGGGTGAAGCAAAGTAAAACTACCTATCTAGTCAAGGTTAAATGAGGCCGGAAGCAACGAACAACAATTCCGGTAAACCCCCATATGCATATCTTGGTTATGGTACTGATCTGCCCTAAACACAATTTTAGAGTTATTAAACATGCAAAGTGATGCCACCATGTTAAACTAGGCATTTTTCTACCCCATTTACATATAAAGATTATTAGATTCCAAGCTACGGTTGATTAGTTATGAATTAAAGCATCTTAACATGGCATAGGGGCAAATTTAAACAAACATCATTTTAAACATTTTAAACATAGATGAAAGTGGCATATTATGAAACTACACAAAATTCTAAGCAAGTTTCATATATAACTTATTTTAATCCGATGCACGGTTTGTGAGATATTAAATGCATGAACATGGAGGGTTTTTCTGTAAAACTGCAGTACTCTGGATAATAGATAAATACACAGATCTGGAAAAAAATCACACTGGGCCGAATCTACTGGCTGGCCCAACAGTGCACAGGAAAGGGGGTGTTGGAGGGGCTGCTCACTTTGGCCATGGGCCTGGCCCAGTAGAACGAGAGGCCTGGCAGGCCGCGAAGGGGCACGCTGGGCCTGGAGGCGCGTAGGAGGCAGGCCAGGGGCGCTGGAAGCGGCCCACGCGGTAGGACAGAGTTCGACGCGTGCGTTGGCTTGGGCGGTCGTCGAACCAGAGGGTCAACGAGGGACACGCCTTGCTCTTCCTCGCGCTCGAATCAGAAGAAGTAGAGGCCGGCAGCGAGGCTTCGGACGACGACGACGAACTTGGTGCATGGCGAAGCTGACGGAGGCCGGCCGAACCTGGCCGTTCCGAAGTCAGGCGGCGGAGCTTGTCAAGGCGACGACCTGCAGGTGCGGTGGCACCAGATCCGGCTATGGACGGAACTACAACAGCGGCAATGCCGTTCCCTGCGGGTACAGAGGAGAGTTTGAGAGCAGAGAGATAATAGAGAAGGAGGAGGAGGGAAAGGAGGCAGCAGGGGAAGGGAGGCAGCAGGTCACGACGTGAACCTTCTGGTTCGATGAAGAGGAGGCACAGCGGCGCGAGAGAGGCCGGCGGCGCCATGGCTGTAGAACGAGGTGTTGGCTGCAGGTTCGACGGGAGCACAGGGGCGGCTTCGGGTGATGCAGGGCGCTGCGGCGGATGGAGCTCGGTTCCTCACCTCGCTGGAATATGAACGGGACGGCGGCGACCGGCGCTGGTGGTGGTGCCCGACGGCAAGGGGAACTCCGGTGGTGCTGCTGATTGCGGCAGCGCGCGGAAGCACGGGAGGAGGGCGATGGGGTCGGCGTGGAGGCTGCTCGGGCAGGGGAGCGCATGGGAGCTGCGGGCGTCCAGATCGGGCACGAAGGAGGACGGCGTACGGGGACGAGGGGTTGGTCAGGCGGGGCTGTGGTGATTGGCTCGTTGGGGAAAATGAGACTGGGAGGAATTTTGGATCGAGAGTGGTTTGGTGTGGAATCCGATGAAGAGAGTGGCGGCGGTGGGATGGATCCCTAGAAATTAGGGATTTGGTCTAGGGTTAGACTAGCTATATATAGTAGGTGGGTTAGACTTAGGGGTATAACGTCCCTCCGATCGCAATCGAACGATCGTGAATAAAATAGCTAGGAAGTCCAAATAAGAAAATGGTGACGTTTTCTAGACGTTTGGGGATGATCCGGACACAACGGTAGCGACAGTCCGGGTCGGGTCCGGGACAATTTTGGACGCGCACGTGAGGGGTTCGATGCACTGTGCAGAGAGGGTTTCGGACCGATCGGTCGCATCGGACAACTCCAGAAGCGAAGAGGGGAAGGAGGATGGACTAGGTGGGCTGCAGGTGGGTTGTGAAAAATGGGTTGGACTGAGATGAGAGGGGAGGAGTGCAGCCCGGCAACTGTTTCCGGAGACCGAAAACATCCGATGTTTGACCGGCTATATTGCCGCTATAGTTAACCGTTGGGGCATCAAACAAACTTCGAATGCGATGAAACTTGACATGTGGTCTAGCTACACTAAAATAAGACCACACGTCAACTCTCATCCCATTCTGAGAACATTTTCCGGCCACTTATAAAATAATATTTCGGACATGCTGCGGGCGCGTGCAAGTGTGTCTGGGCTCAGAACGGACAACGGACGGAACTGGGGGAACCCGGACGGATGCAAGTTTCGAAAACATGATGATGCAATGCACATGATGGCATGATGAAAAGCAACACGCAAGCAAATGACATGGCAACGCCGGTGAATAACTGGAGGACACCTGGCACATCGGTCTCGGGGCGTTACAACACTCCACCACTACGACAGGATCTCGTCCCGAGATCTAGAATGGCACCGGAGGGAAAAACGGAAGGGAAAGAGAATAGGTAAAACTAAGTTGCTTCTTTGACGAACGAGTGAAACCAAAGAACCTTGAAAAGGTTAAGTCATTTCGAGAAAAGAATACAATGGAGATGACGAAGCTAAAAACACTCCGTTAGAAAAGAGGAACAAGGGAGAACAACTTCGGGCAGCACTCCGATTGAAAAGAAAAAGAATTGAATCAGAACTTGATAAGATTAGAAGATACTTGATGAAATCACAACACACTACCTCCGGAACTATTGAATGAATGGAACAAAGGGTAAGAAAGATCTCAGACAGCACTCTGGTTGAAAATAGTTGCAAGTCTTGATAAGGCAAAAGAACTTGAGCAAAAGGGCACAACACTCCAGTTAAAAATGAGATGTACGAGGAACAATAAGGATCAATAACGACAACACTCCGGTTGGAAATGGAAGACAATAATATGAACTTGGCAAAATGAAAGCACTTGGATGAGACTCCGGTTAGAAGAGGGATGATAGCCACCACACTCCGGTTAAAACAAGATAGAGAAGGAAAAAGAATGATATAATTTGGACAGCACTCCAATTGCAAATGGACGGAATTGAACATGATCTTGACAACACAAGATGATGGGTCGAATATAGCGACATCACAATGCCTCCAGAACAAATGTAAGAATGTAATCAAAAGAACGAAGGAGAAAAGAACATCTTTACCTCAAATGAGCTTGAAAAGCATCTTTAGGAGAAGGGTCGAACAGAGTTGTTGGAAAACCAACAACGAAAAGAGTAATCTTTGTTGTGGGCTTATGGAAAACATCTCGAAATCTTGAGGTGAAATTCTGCCACTAGCGAAAATAAGATTGGATTGATAAGAACAAGGAGACGAGAAACTTACTTCACCAGGAGGATAAATGAAAAACTTGGGTCATTTATGAGCACCATGGATAGCAACAATCCTCAGGGAAGGCTTTAGGTGGAATATAACCCAAGATAACTCCAATGACGAGATTGATGGATTTAAAATATCTCATTCCTGACAAGTTTTGAATCATGAAACATGAAGGGAAATTGTCAACAATGACATAACACCACCTCAAAAGATAAGGCAAAAAGAATTGCACTCCGGATTGCAAGATGAAGAAAACTTGAGCTCATCTGAAAAGAATCTCAATGAACACTTCGAGAAGGAATTAAATCCTTGATGAGCCATCACGTAGAACCTCCATGAAGAACTCCGGTAACAAAAGATGATCAAACGGAAGGAAAAAGAAGTTGAAAACACAAGGTGAAGCCTTGTAATGATTTAGATGGATCTCCGTGATGATAAAATTGCGAGAGCTTGGAACTCTGGGAAAAAGAGAAGATGACACAATTGAAATCAGGAATTTGATGAACCTTCGAAATAAGGAATTAATCACTTGGATGAACAAGAACAAGAATTACGTTATGCGTATCCTTCACCAATTTAAATTGATGACAAACAACGGATTTGGCATACTACTTATTCTTGTAGAAAGGATTAAGGTAGATATCGCGCCAACTTGGGAAGGTATAGAACGAACCACCTGGAGGGTTTGGAAGAACGAATGAATTGATATGATAACCAAGGAAGAGATCTTGAACGAACCACCGTATTAATTGGAAATGAACGAAGAAAAGGTAAAGAAACACCGGGAAGAATTGTGACATGAACGAAGACACTTGAGAGAATTTAGATACATGAGAACGAAGGGATCACGAACTGATTGAAGATCACTAGAACGAAGGACCGGTTAAATAGGAGAATGATAACTGACAGGTGAGAATGAATAAACCTGAAATGATGGACTCTGGGTAATCAAACTGAGAAGACTCTTGAATTGCTCCGGATGGGTGAAAAGAAATCTCACATTCGAAAACAATTATGAAAGGATGGCAAAAGCTAGAACCATGAAACATGAAGAGAATGGGGTAAGATATGGAGGAAAAACTCTTCTTTGGTCTTCAAAATCCGAGAATGACGATGAGAAACACCAACATGAATTGCTGAGGCACTCCGGAATGACAATTAGAAAGGTTGATCCAACAATGAAAAAAAAGGATTTGAGAGATCTTAGAGAAAGACATTTGACTGATGACAAATCATACTTACGTCAAACTTTGAGATGAATTTGAAAAGCTCCGGGAGAATTAGAAGAGTCAGGTAAGATCCTGGGAAAAACCTGTGGGTTAGGGCCCACTCAAGATACACCATTGAGATGATTTGAAGAAAGATTGCGCTGGTTGAATTAAATGGCTTGAATGAGATAACATCCTCGAAATAGGTTGAACGGATTAAGAGTAGAAGCATGAATCTTCTGATATATCTTCAGCACTCCAGATACAAAATAGCAAGAGGTGGATGATTAAGAGGTGCAACGGCATGGAAAGCATTTGAAACAATGAAAGGAATATGATCGACAAAGCTTGACTTGAATCCACCAAAGAAGAAGAAAAAACGAAGAGTGATGAACTTGAAGCTCCGTTAGTATCTTCCTGAGAATCAACGGATAAGAACATTGACGAAAAAGAATGGAGAGACTTCACATCAATAAAAAAGATACTTGATTAAGAAATCTGAATCCTTGAAGAAAAAGGGTGGGTGGGCGGGAAAACAAAGACAACTTGGGACGAATGAAACAAACACCGTTGAGAAAGCTTGAGTTGATCTTGCGGATGTTGAAAAGGATCGGATCCACTTGAAGAGAAAACACGATGGTTGAAAAGGATTGACATGACAATCTCGATTATCATGAAGGATTAGTATTCACATAGAAATATGAGAACACCGCTTAGGAAAGGTATGGAATCAACACTTGACTTCGAAGCAACTCGAATACCACAACTCAAAACAAAACAAAGGATTGGCTTGTGAGATAAGCCGGAACAAACATATGATAGAGATTTCGTCCGAAGTTTTCGTGGTGGGGCCTACACGGGCTCGATCGTACAGCACCATCATGTACAAGGCAGTACACATGACATACGAAGCGTCCCCGAGTCGGCATAGCCAAGGACTCTTTAAGACACAACGAGACCACTATAAAACCGACCGTGAATAGGCGGACCACTAGATGTCGAACCCCAATTTCATATCATACATCTGTCGGAAAGATATCCTAAGAGCTACTTGAATTCCCACCTATGAAACTCCAGAAATTTTCCGGTTATGCAATCAGGTGTTGGGGATACAGGGGAAGCATAATATCTCACCCAAATCTAGCAAATCCTACATCCAGCTGTATCCATCCTTCAACACATAACCAAGAAACCTTCGGAAATCATCTACCTCAACCTTCGAAAAGCATCCGTTATACAAGTTATGGCGATACTCCCGAACTCCCGCCCCAGTACTGGGTGGCGTCGAGGTTATCTCACCAACAACTGCATAAGACAGATTTTCGATGTCGGCGAAACTAAACTCAGGTATTCCAGAACTGCAACGATAAAATTGTGACGACAACACCTCAGAGCTCAACTCCCCAGGACACTTCCACGAAACCCCTGACAGGAGGCACCAAGACAATGTTCTCGTCACAAAACCATCGGAACGATTCCAAGATACCCCCGTGATCCTAACTTTTTTTTAGTGAAATTTGAGAAGAGAAGAGTCAAAACTCTACGTCAGGATGCCTTACCAGAGCGATGAGGAGACTGGGGAGTAAAAAGAATTCCTAAACTCTCCGATATATAATTCCTAAATGACTCAAAACATTTTTCTAGACTCAACAACGGCTGCTAAAAACGATCAATCAGTGGGGGCTCCTAAGGTCGGGGAAGGCTCTGATTACCAACTTGTAACGCCCTCGATGCGGCTATATCTCCCACGTGTCGAAGCACGACTTAGAGGCATAACCGCATTGAAAGCAATGTCGCAAGTGAGGTAATCTTCACACAACCCATGTAATACATAAAGGGAAAAAGATACATAGTTGGCTTACTATCGCCACTTCACACAATTACATGAATAAAGCATTACATCAACCAAATACAATCAAGGTCCGACTACGGAACCAAAATAAAGGAAGAACCCCAAATGCGACAAAGGTCCCCGATCGACCCCAACTGGGCTCCACTACTGATCAACTAGAACGAAATGACACAAAGGATAAGATCTTCATCGAGCTCCTCCTGAGCTTGGTTGCGTCATCTTCATGGACTCATCGGCACCTGCAAGCTGGTTTTGGAAGTATCTGTGAGCCACGGGGACTCAGCAATCTCGCACCCTTGCGATCAAGACTATTTAAGCTTATGGGTAAGGTAAAGGTATGAGGTGGAGCTGCAGCAAGCGACTAGCATATATGGTGGCTAACATACGAAAATGAGAGCGAGAAGAGAAGGCAAAGCACGGTCGATAAAAGTATGATCAAGAAGTGATCCTAAAACAACCTACGTCAAGCATAACTCCAACACCGTGTTCACTTCCCGGACTCCGCCGGAAAGAGACCATCACGGTTACACACGCGGTTGATGCATTTTAAATAAGGTCAACTTCAGGTTTTCTACAATCGGACGTTAACAAATTCCCATCTGCCCATAACCGCGGGCACGGCTTTCAAAAGTTTAAATCCCTGCAGGGGTGTCCCAACTTAGCCCATGACAAGCTCTCACGGTCAATGAAGGATATTCCTTCTAGCGGGAAGACCCGATCAGACTTGGAATCCCGGTTACAAGACATTTCGACAATGGTAAAACAAGACCAGCAAAGCCACCCAGATGTGCCGACAAATCCCGATAGGAGCTGCACATATCTCGTTCTCAGGGCACACCGGATGAGCAAGACGTCGGGTAAGCCAGCCCAGAGTTGCCCCTGGTAGCCTCGGACATCGCTCAGTTGGACCAACACTCAGAGGAGCACTGGCCCAGGGGGGTTAAAATAAATATGACCCTTGAGTCTGCAGAACCCAAGGGAACGAAAAGGCTAGGTGGCGAATGGTAAAACCAATGTTGGGCCATGCTGGAGGAGTTTTATTCAAGGCGAGCTGTCAAGGGGTTCCCATTATCACCCAACCGCGTAAGGAACGCAAAATCCGGGAACATAACACCGATATGATGGAAACTAGGGCGGAAAGAGTGGAACAAAACACCAGGCATAAGGCCGAGCCTTCCACCCTTTACCAAGTATATAGATGCATTAATTAGATAAGATATATTGTGATATCCCAACAAGTAAAACATGTTCCAACAAGGAACAACATCTCCATGTTCCAACAAGGAACAAACTTCAATCTTCACCTGCAACTAACAACGCTATAAGAGGGGCTGAGCAAAGCGGTAACATAACCAATCAACGGTTTGCTAGGACAAGGTGGGTTAGAGGTTGGGTTCAACAATATGGGTGGCATGATAAGCAAGTGGTAGGTATCGCAGCATAGGCATAGCAAAAGAGCGAACATCTAGCAAGCAAAGATAGAAGTGATTTCGAGGGTATGGTCATCTTACCTGAAATCCCGCAAGGAAGAAGAACGAGTCCATGAAGAAGATAAATGGACGTAGCCAACGGATCCTCACAAACGCAACGTTACCGGAACTAACCCGAAGAAGCAACACCGGAAAGAAAGCAAACAATATAGTAAACAACCACCAGATAATCATGGCATGATGCACAATCAAGTATGATGCATGTCCGGTTTAATGAGGCATGGCATGGCAAAATGCACAAACAATCCTACAAATTAAATGGAGCTCAAATGCAACTCCGTTGCATATCGACGAAACACCACATTCAAGTTATTTAGTTCGATCTCGTTTATGTACCCAACAATATTAAATGTTGTTAAACATGGCAAGAGGGTGAAGCAAAGTAAAACTACCTATCTAGTCAAGGTTAAATGAGGCCGGAAGCAACGAATAACAATTCCGGTAAATCCCCATATGCATATCTTGGTTATGGTACTGATCTGCCCTAAACACAATTTTAGAGTTATTAAACATGCAAAGTGATGCCACCATGTTAAACTAGGCATTTTTCTACCCCATTTACATATAAAGATTATTAGATTCCGAGCTACGGTTGATTAGTTATGAATTAAAGCATCTTAACATGGCATAGGGGCAAATTTAAACAAACATCATTTTAAACATTTTAAACATAGATGAAAGTGGCATATTATGAAACTACACAAAATTCTAAGCAAGTTTCATATATAACTTATTTTAATCCGATGCACGGTTTGTGAGATATTAAATGCATGAACATGGAGGTTTTTTCTGTAAAACTGCAGTACTCTGGATAATAGACAAATACACAGATCTGGAAAAAAATCACACTGGACTGAATCTGCTGGCTGGCCCAACAGTGCACAAGAAAGGGGGCGCTGGAGGGGCTGCTCACTTTGGCCATGGGCCTGGCCCAGTAGAACGAGAGGCCTGGCAGGCCGCGAAGGGGCGCGCTGGGCCTGGAGGCGCGTAGGAGGCAGGCCAGGGGCGCTGGAAGCGGCCCACGCGGCAGGACGGAGTTCGACGCGTGCATTGGCTCGGGCGGTCATCGAACCAGAGGGTCAACGAGGGACACGCCTTGCTCTTCCTCGCGCTCGAATCAGAAGAAGTAGAGGCCGGCAGCGAGGCTTCGGACGACGGCGACGAACTTGGCGCACGGTGAAGCTGACGGAGGCCGGCCGGACCTGGCCGTTCCGAGGTCAGGCGGCGGAGCTTGTCAAGGCGACGACCTGTAGGTGCGGCAGCACCAGATCCGGCTGCGGACGGAACTACAACAGCGGCAATGCCGTTCCCCGCAGGTATAGAGGAGAGTTTGAGAGCAGAGAGATAATAGAGAAGGAGGAGGAGGGAAAGGAGGCAGCAGGGGAAGGGAGGCAGCATGTCACGACGTGAACCTTCTAGTTTGATGAAGAGGAGGCACAGCGGCGCGAGAGAGGCCGGCGGCGCCATGGCTGTAGAACGAGGTGTTGGCTGTAGGTTCGACGGGAGCACAGGGGTGGCTTCGGGCGATGCAGGGCGCTGCGGCGAATGGAGCTTGGTTCCTCGCCTTGCTGGAATACGAATGGGGCGGCGGCGACCGGCGCTGGTGGTGGTGCCCGACGGCGAGGGGAACTCCGGTGGTGCTGCTGATTGCGGCAACGCGCAGAAGCACAGGAGGAGGGCAATGGGGTCGGCGTGGAGGCTACTCGGGCAGGGGAGTGCACGGGAGCTGCGGGCGTCCAGATCGGGCACGAAGGATGATGGCGTACGGGGACGAGGGGTTGGTCAGGCGGGGCTGTGGTGATTGGCACGTTGGGGAAAACGAGACTAGGAGGAATTTTGGATCGGGAGTGGTTTGATGTGGAATCCAATGAAGAGAGTGGCGGCGGTGGGATGGATCCCTAGAAATTAGGGATTTGGTCTAGGGTTAGACTAGCTATATATAGTAGGTGGGTTAGACTTAGGGGTATAACGTCCCTCCGATCGCAATCGAACGATCGCGAATAAAATAGCTAGGAAGTCCAAATAATAAAATGGTGACGTTTTCTAGACGTTTGGGGATGATCCGGACACAACGGTGGCGATAGTCCGGGTCGGGTCCGGGACAATTTCGGACGCGCACGTGAGGGGTTCGATGCACTGTGCAGAGAGGGTTTCGGACCGAGCGATCGCATCGGACAACTCCGAAAGCGAAGAGGGGAAGGAGGATGGACTAGGTGGGCTGCAGGTGGGTTGTGAAAAATGGGTTGGACTGAGATGAGAGGGGAGGAGTGCAGCCCGGCAACTGTTTCTGGAGACCGAAAACATCCGACGTTTGACCGGCTATATTGCCGCTATAGTTAACCGTTGGGGCATCAAACGAACTCCGAATGCGATGAAACTTGACATGCGGTCTAGCTACACTAAAATAAGACCACACGTCAACTCTCATCCCATTCCGAGAACATTTTCCGGCCACTTATAAAATAATATTTTGGTATGCCGCGGGCGCGTGCAAGTGTGTCTGGGCTCAGAACGGACAACGGACGGAACTGGGGGAACCCGAACGGATGCAAGTTTCGAAAACATGATGATGCAATGCACATGATGGCATGATGAAAAGCAACACGCAAGCAAATGACATGGCAACACCGGCGAATAACTGGAGGACACCTGGCACATCGGTCTCGGGGCGTTACAACTTTATAGTACCAATATATTGCAATATTGTCTATTATTACTCTATGGCACAATGTCATTTCTATCGATCCATAACCGAGGCCATTCTTCTAGCATGCCACATCCACCCAACCTTATCATGTTGCTCTAAAAAAATAGTCATGTCTGCTGCCCCGTTCTTATCTCCTTCCCACATATGCTCACCCTCGTCCGCTCACCCTCGTCTGCTCTCTACCTGCACTGTACCCGCGGTCACCTGGATCCCCTGCAAGCAGAGGAGCTCCCAGCCAGCCAAGTTGCAGGTAATCCTCATGAAAACCTCTCGCTCCCTCCTTCTCATTCCCCCGTGGTGTTTCTGGCTGGAGAAATCCCCATCCCTCTCTCTCTCTCTCTCTCTTTGACTCGTTTTGATTTCTTGCATCTTAGATCCGTTCATCCGATATGATGCTCACCAAGGGCAACAAGATCCTCCACCCAGGACAAATCTAATTACCAAGGTATATCCTTATACTTTAACTCCAGCCATACTCCTGCTTTACAATACGCTGTCCATATAAATGCTTTCTTATAATTTTCTTATGCACATAAAATCGGTTGGAGGAATGGTCTGATAAGTTTCGTTTCCTGTCCTGGTACATGCTTGATTCTCCCGATGTCCTCATGATATTAAAATTACATTTTCCCATAGGTTCAGTACAAAGTTCTTTAATTGTTAGTGCATATATATGATCTAAAGCTTAGTGCTTATTGTTCTTAATGGAAGCTGTGTTTATACCTTCTGCCAGCCCTCTGGGTGTATGTCGGGGAAACTGATCCACGAACACCTATGGGGCCGGCGGACCGGGCCCCTTTCGGTTCGGCGGGGGGTGGAGATCACACGAAGAGCAGATCGAGGCGAAGCACACGAGCAGTTTACCCAGCTTCGGAGCTCTCCAGAGAGATAACACCCCTACTGCTGCTTGTCTGGTTGTATTATGTTCTTGCTCCAGAGAGAGAGCGTAGTGTTTTTCTGGGTTCCGAACCAGTCGAACCTGTCCAACCTCCCGAACCCCCTGAACCCCCTCTACGTTGCGCATGGGCCTCCTTTTATACGCTAAAGGGGTCACCGACAGGTGGCAATGCAGAGAAGGGTACAAATGTAAAAAGCAAGGTGGTTGGTACAGTTACTTGTACAGTGCACCCTACCTAACCCTGACGGCAGGGGACAAGGGCATTAAATGCCCGTCTGAATCGCCCAAAAAGTGCAGGAAAGGACCGTTAGGGGCGCCACCGTTCGCCACGATGGCGATCTTGTCAGCTTCGCATGCCACTGCGCACCGCTGGCTGCACAGCCTCCCGCCACGCGCGCCTGGAGAGGCCCCCAGAGCGACACGTTGGTGGATGCGCTGGAGCGTGGGCACAGAGTGGCCGCCTGCCGCGGCAAGCGCCTTGCCGCTGCTGTTATCTTGTCGGGTCCGGAAGCTTGTCGCTCACCGGGCCTCGAGGTACCTTGGTTGGTCTTCCCGGCAAGCTCCTCTTGCCGGGGCCTTGTTGCCTTGCCGGAGTGCGTGGCGCGTCGTGGCAAGTTCCTTGGAGTGCCTTGGTTGGCCTTCCCGGCAAGCTCCTCTTGCCGGGGCCTTGTCTCCTGAGCTTAAATACTTTGTTCTGGAATGGCTCCAAGGGAACCACGGAGGATCTTGGCGTTCGCCCGGCAAGCCTTGCCGCGGGGTGCTGCAACTGCCCGTGCACAAGTTCGGGGTACTAGGGTACCCCTATTCTAGTACACCGACAGGAGCCCCCGGGCCTGGGCCAGACACGGTGCCAAGCGCTGTTGGGCCAGGCCCAAGACAGGGCACGGGCACACGCGGACTGGGCCACGCCGAATCTCGCTCCGTATCCACCGCGCTCTCCCCTAACGGCACGCGTTGAATGCGCCGTCGTGGGAGAGATCGTGGGTGGTTCTTTATTCGGAAGGGCGAAACGTCCGCCCCGTCCCTCTTTATAAGCAGAGGAAACAGGGGCAGTTCGTTCCCCCTTGCTGGTTGCTACTACTCCATCTTCACGAACCTCCGCCGCCAGACGCCGATCGGGACGCACTCAAGGCCCTTGTCGCACCCATTGTGGACAAGGTGAGCGAGATCAAGAGGGTTGAGGGCGATCGCGTAGACTAGGCCGCCCATTTCTTCTTTTCCCTTGTCACTGCTAATCATGTTATGAAAACAGTCTGTTAGAGCTGCGACAAGTTATCTTGTAATATAACTTTATTTCTGTTATCAATTGCTATGTTATTTCCTCTACTAGATTCCTTCCTTTGTATGTTTTTACCCTACGCTTCTAGGGAACTTGTCGGCGCAGGCACCCGAGCCGCGAGCGCTGAGTGCGGAACGTCAGCAGCCTGCTGGCGGCGCTACTTCCGACAAGAAACCTTGTCGCGACTAGATGCAGCACACTTAAGTTGTTGAGCGGACTCGAAACAAAGTAAGGGCGCAACTAGCCACGAGTTGGTTCCTCCG
>NC_041384.1:637847527-637908562 GCF_002162155.2 Triticum dicoccoides | reverse complement strand
AACCTTCTTTTCCTTTGTTGAAAAAGAAGAAAGAAGAGAAAATAATGATATGGAGCCCTTCGGCTCGTTATTGCTTACCGGATGTAGGTGCTGCACAAAGTGTCAGATAACGCATGCAAGAAAGAAACTAATGCATGAAATGGACAAGTTGTGCGGAGCACATGGGGTTTTACTTATGCACGGGATCTGCGCCCGGCTTTGTACAAAGGATTACATGCAACAGCGGCAAGACTTGTACAAAAGGTGGTTGCCGGAACAGGTTCCGGCAACCGCACCCTACAGGAAAAACTTACGAAGATGTTCTATGTTCCAGGAGTTGCTCACCGGAATGCCATCTTCGGTCTCAAGGCGGACAGCATCGGGCCTTGTGACTCGTTTCACCCGATAAGGGCCTTCCCACTTCGGCGTCAACTTGTTGGAATTCTTGGCAGACTGAACGCGCCGAAGAACAAGGTCGCCTTCCTCGAAGCTTCTGGCCTTAACTTTGCGGCTATGGTAGCGGCGCAAAGCTTGCTGGTATCGAGCAGCTCGTACAGCAGCCTGAAGACGATCTTCCTCAAGGAGCAGCGCGTCGTCTTGTCACAGCTATTCTTGCTCAAGCTCATCATAAGCGAGCACTCGAGGCGATCCGTATACGAGTTCCGTGGGGATAACTGTCTCCGCTCCATAGACTAGAGCGAAAGGCATCTGGCCAGTGGCTCGATTTGGCGTCGTTCTGATCGACCAAAGAACCACCGGCAGCTCCTCGATCCAGTTTCTTCCGCACTTGCGCAGCCTGTCGAAAGTTCTGGTCTTGAGCCCGCGCAACACTTCAGCATTTGCCCTCTTTGCTTGACCGTTGCTTCTCGGATGAGCAACAAAAGCGAAGCAGACCTTGGCACCAAGGTCTTGGACGTACTGCATGAAGGTGCGGCTCGTGAATTGCGTGCCGTTGTCGGTGATGACCCTGTTAGGGATCCCGAAACGGCAAACAATTGACCTGAAGAACTTGACTGCTGACTGTGCTGTCACCTTCCTCACTGGCTGCACTTCCGGCCACTTTGTGAACTTGTCGATTGCGACGTACAAGTACTCAAAGCCCCCGACAGCTCGGGGGAAAAGGCCGAGGATATCGAGCCCCCAGACCGAAAATGGCCAGGATAAAGGGATTGTCTGGAGAGCTTGAGCTGGCTGGTGTATCTGTTTGGAGTGGAACTGGCACGCTTCACACTTGGTTACTTGTGCAGTTGCATCCTGGAGGGCTGTCGGCCAAAAGAAACCTTGCTGGAAAGCTTTGCCGGCAAGTGCTCTTGCGCCAATATGGTGGCCACATATGCCTCCATGTATCTCTGCCAACAGCTTTTGTCCGTCTTCCCGGCAAATACACTTCAATTTCACACCGTTGAGTCTTCTTCTGTACAGTATGCTATCGACAAACTGGTACATACTTGACTACCGGGCTACTTTTTCTGCTTCTTCTTGCTCTTCGGGAAGTTCTCCTGTCTGAAGGAAATGGACAATCTGATGTGCCCATGCTGGAGCTTGTGGCTCGACAACAAGGACTAAAGGCACATCTGCTGCTGCGGGAACATCCGCTTCTACGGCAAGGACTTGCGGCCCTGCTGGAGCTTGATGTTCCCCGGCAAGCTTACCGGAGCAAAACTTGTCGGGAGCGTCTGCTTCAACGGAACAAACCATAAGGCTTGCCGGAGCAGACTGCCCCTCAGCATCCTTGGTGTTGATCTTGGGGACTTTCTTGGCGGCGGCTTCGGGGAGCTCTGCCGGAAAGTAGTCACCAGAAACTAACTTCCTCTTCTTGCTTTGTCCAGTTGATGGTGTTACGGATGGTTGAGTCAACTTGAGCACAAAGATCCCTGGTTCCACAGGTAACTTTAGTGCGGCGCACTTTGACAGGCCATCAGCAATGTCATTCTGAGCTCTTGGGATATGCTCCATCTGTAGGCCATCAAAGTGCTCTTCTAGCTTCCTCACTTCATCAACATATGCTTCCATCAATGGACTCTGGTAGTTCTTGTTCACTTGGCGGACGACAAGCTGTGAGTCACCCCTGACAATGAGCTTCTTGATCCCAAGGTCTGCTGCGATTCTGAGACCGGCAAGCAATCCTTCATACTCTGCAGTATTGTTGGTTGCTTGCTCCTTGGGAAAGTGCATCTGGACTACGTACTTGAGGTGCTCTCCGGTGGGCGCGACAAGCAGCACGCCCGCACCGGCGCCTTGCAGCGAGAAGGCACCATCAAAGTACATCATCCACTCTTTGCTTGCCCCTTTGACGGGGATGCTCGTCTCTGGAATTTCTTCATCTGGTGTTGGCGTCCATTCTGCTATGAACTCTGCTAATGCTCTGCTTTGGATAGTTGAAGTGCTCTCAAACTTGAGGCCAAAGCTTGACAGTTCCAGCGCCCACTCGACAATCCTGCCTGTCGCTTCTGGATTTTGCAGTATCCTCTTCAGCGGAAAGCGAGTGACGACTGTGATCTCATGTGCTTGGAAGTAATGGCGCAGCTTTCTCAAGGCCATGAGGAGGCCGAAAAGCAACTTCTGCACACCAGAGTACCTTGATCTAGCCCCCTGTAGAAGGGAACTGACAAAGTAAACTGGACGCTGCACCATTCTCTTCTGCATCTTATCATGCTCCTGCGCAGATCCATCTCTGTCGGGACCAGAGCTTGTCGGCGAAGCCCCCTGCTTGTCGCTGGATGCATCTACCGTGGTTGCTGGCTCATCATCTGCTTCCCTCTCCGCCACTAACGCAGCACTAACCACTTGATTGGTTGCCGCTATATACAGCAGCAACTTCTCTTGCGGCTTAGGTGTGACAAGTGTTGGAGTGGAGGACAGGTATCTCTTCAAGTCCTGCAGCGCATCCTCCGCCTCCGGAGTCCATTTTATTGGACCTGCCTTTTTCAAAATTTTGAAAAATGGCAGGGCGCGCTCAGCGGATCTAGAGATAAACCTGCTGAGAGCAGCCACGCAACCGGCAAGCCTTCGTACATCCTTGACACGCTTTGGTGCTTCGATCTGCTCAATGGCCTTGATCTTGTCGGGATTGGCTTCAATTCCCCGCTGAGACACGAAGAACCCGAGAAGCTTGCCGGAAGGGACTCCAAACACGCACTTCTCGGGGTTAAGCTTGAGGTTGATCTTGCGCAGATTTGCAAATGTCTCGTCTAAATCTTGAATCAGGGTCGCCCTGTTCTTGCTCTTGACCACTATGTCATCCATGTAGGCTTCCACATTTCTGTGCATCTGTGGCTCAAAAGCGTGGTGGACTACCCTTGCGAATGTTGAACCAGCATTCTTCAAACCGAAAGGCATCCGTACGAAGCAGTACGTGCCACACGGGGTGATAAATGCGGTTTTCTCTTCATCCTCTTCTGCCATGAAGATCTGATGGTATCCTGAGTATGCATCAAGAAATGAAAGCAATTCACATCCGGCTGTGGAGTCAACAATCTGGTCAATGCGCGGAAAGGGAAATGGGTCTTTGGGACAAGCTTTATTAACATCAGTGAAGTCAATACAAAGCCTCCATTTCCCGTTAGCCTTGCGCACGACAACAGGATTGGCTAACCACGTGGGATGGAGCACTCCTCTGACAAGGCCTGCTGATTCCAACTTCTTGATTTCTTCTGCGATGAATTCTTGGCGCTCCACTGCCTGTTTCCTGACTTTCTGCTTGACGGGCCGCGCATGAGGACAGACGGCAAGGTGGTGCTCAATTACTTTCCTGGGAACACCGGGGATATCAGACGGTTGCCACGCAAACACGTCGAGATTCGCCCACAGGAAAGCAACGAGCGTGCTTTCCTATTTGGGGTCAAGAGTGGCGCTGATGGTGAAGGTACCACCAGTGCCGTCCTCCTTGGCGGACACCTTCTTGGTCTCAGGTGGAGCTGCCATTGCCTTCTTACACTTGCCGGTGGAGCTCGATGGTGCGTCCTCGACGGTAGCGCAGCACTCCAAAGAGGTGCGCTTGCCGAAGTGGGCATCAGAGCTCTTGCCGGACTTGGTCTTCTTCTTCCCCCCGGGAGCTTCAGCGGCAAGTGTCTTGCGTTCTGCTGCGGCTGCTGCTTCCCGGTAGATCTTGTCGGCACAGATAAGAGCATCCTTCTTGTCGCCAGGGACAGAGATGACACTTATCGGGCCTGGCATTTTCAGTACGTTGTACACGTAGTGAGAGGCTGCCATGAACTTGGCGAGTGCCGGACGGCCAAGGATTCCATTGTAAGGTAATGGAAAGTCAGCAACATCAAACGTGACCCTCTCAGTCCTGAAATTCAGCTCGCTGCCAAATGTTACCGGCAACGTGATCTTTCCCTTCGGCTTGCTCCTTCCCGGGTTGATTCCTTGAAATGTACCGGTCTCTTTGAGCTCGCTGTCAGGGATCTGGAGTTTCTGGAGCACCGCGGAGGAGATCAGGTTCAAGCCGGCCCCGCCGTCAACTAGCATCTTAGTGACCTTGAGGTTGCGGATTGTTGGTGACACCAACATCGGCAAGCACCCGACCGCAGTTATGCGATCAGGGTGGTCCTCAATATCAAAGATGATAGGCGTGCTGGACCATTTCAGAGGCTTGCGTGACTCGACGGGTGGTTCTGCTGCATTAACTTCTCGCACCCACTGCTTGAGCTGACGGTGCGAGGTATGCAGAGAAGCACCACCATCAACGCACAGGACCTCTATGGCTTTCTGGAACTCCTGCTCATCAGTCTCCTCATCATCCATGTCTTCATTGTTGTCGTCATCTTCATCCTTGTCGCGGCCGCGAGGAGGTCTGTCTCCTTGCCGCTGCTTGGCCTTGCCGCGGCGTCCTCCTCGGCCGGGACGTTTCTTGCCGGATCCCCCAGCACCTTCCTGGGCCTTCTCCTTGTCGCGCCGCTCGTATTTAGCTTTCTGTTGCTCAACAAGCTGCTCGACTTTTTTGCAGCTTTGGAGATCATGGCCCTTGGTGCGGTGGATCTTGCAATACTGCTTGTTGGTGCCGTCCTGCTTGTCGGCGGCCGCCACCTCCGCGGCAACCTCCTTGCCGGAGTCACCAGCTTTGGCTTTCTTGGCGCCACCACCGTTGCCGGACTGCTCAACAACTAGCACCTCTTTGCCTTTCCTCTTCCTGTTGTTCCGCCGCCGGTTTTTCTTTGCCGGGGCAGCATCTTCACTGTCAGATCCTCCCGCTCCTACATTCTCTCCGGGGAGTCTCCTCCCTTCCTCAGCACGTGCACACTTGTCGGCCAGTGCATATAACTCACTAACGTCCCTGATCTTGCACATCGCCATTTCCTCCCGCATCCTGCGGTTTCGCACGTTCTGATGGAACGTGCTGATCACCGCGGCAGGGTGGACATCTGGGATATTGTGCTGCACACTGCTGAATCTCTGAATGTACTTGCGCAGGGGCTCTCCTTCCTTCTGGGCGAGCAGATGAAGATCACTCTCCTGGCCATGAGGCTTGTGTCCGCCTGTGAAGGCGCCGACAAACTGATGGCACAGATCAGCCCAAGAGGATATGGAGTTGTCTGGCAAGTGCATGAGCCAGGATCTGACGTTGGGCTTGAGCACCAGCGGGAAGTAGTTGGCAAGGATCTTGTCATCCTGTCCCCCGGCAGCCTGCACCGCAATGGTGTAGATGCTGAGGAACTCCGACGGATGCGTCTTGCCGTCGTACTTCTCCGGTACGTCTGGCTTGAAGTTCTTCATGCTGGGCCACTGGACTTGCCGCAACTCACGAGTGAACGCAGGGCAACCTACCGCGTACGGCAGATCGCCTGGTTCCCCTGGCGCATGCATGTCAATAGAGGGCCCAGCGCGCTTGTCGGATTGACGTCGCGCTTCTCTTTGGCGCTCGATGCGAGTTCGAGCGTCTTCTTGTTGTCGATCATGAAGAACTTGGCGCTGATCGCGACGAGCCCGTGGATCCGACGATGCGGTGGAGTCGCTATCGAGGTGGATCCGGCGAGTCGGTGATCTTGGCCTTCGGGGTGGTGATTGCATGGTAGTTGCACCTCCACCCGTTTCGTCGCCACCGGCTTGCGCCCGGTAACCCTGCCCCGGCGGCGACGCGCTCGGCCGCCGTGGAGTGTCGCCGTTGGCGTAGCCGATGAGACTCTGAATGGTGGCCCTCCATTCGTCGATCTTGTCCGACGTCGGAGGGTAATCTAGGAGCAGTTGAGCTCGCGCCAAAGCTTCTGCTGGAGTGGTGGGTGGCAGTGGCGGACGGCGCGAGGAGCGGGACGTGCTCGGACTTCTAAAGATGTTAGAAGGAGCAGTATCCCGTCCAGGCGACCGTGCCCCGCTCGTGCCAGCACGCTGGCGTGCATGCTAGTCTTGAGCGCCCCGAGATCCACCAGCTTGGTCTTGGCCTATCATGCGTATGGCACTACAAGTGCCATGACGCTGTTGGTCTTGCGCCTCCTGAGAGTGGCGTGGGACATGTACAGTCGCCGAGGTATGTGCAGCCTTGTCCTTGGACCTGGCAGCATCATAAGCTTCCTCGTCGACGTCCATTCTTCCGCCGGCGTCCATTCCACCACCCGTTTGCTCCAACGGTGGCGGAAGTGACGTGGACGGAGCGGCTGCCGCCGAAGTCTTCTTCTTCGGTGGCATGTTGATGAAGGGAATGAAGATCTAGCTCGTGTGAACGCCGGATCAGGTTCACACAATCTCGACGCCCCCTACCTGGCGCGCCAAAGATGTCGGGGAAACTGATCCACGAACACCTATGGGGCCGGCGGACCGGGCCCCTTTCGGTTCGGTGGGGGGCGGAGATCACACGAAGAGCAGATCGAGGCGAAGCACACGAGCAGTTTACCCAGCTTCGAAGCTCTCCGAGAGATAACACCCCTACTGCTGCTTGTCTGGTTGTATTATGTTCTTTCTCCAGAGAGAGAGCGTAGTGTTTTTCTGGGTTCCGAACCAGTCGAACCTGTCCAACCTCCCGAACCCCCTGAACCCCCTCTACGTTGCGCATGGGCCTCCTTTTATACGCTAAAGGGGTCACCGACAGGTGGCAACGCAGAGAAGGGTACAAATGTAAAAAGCGAGGTGGTTGGTACAGTTACTTGTACAGTGCACCCTACCTAACCCTGACGGCAGGGGACAAGGGCATTAAATGCCCATCTGAATCGCCCAAACAGTGCAGGAAAGGACCATTACGGGCGCCACCGTTCGCCACGATGGCGATCTTGTCAGCTTCGCATGCCACTGCGCACCGCTGGCTGCACAGCCTCCCGCCACGCGCGCCTAGAGAGGCCCCCAGAGCGACACGTTGGTGGATGCGCTAGAGCGTGGGCACAGAGTGGCCGCCTGCCGTGGCAAGCGCCTTGCCGCTGCTGTTATCTTGTCGGGTCCGGAAGCTTGTCGCTCACCAGGCCTCGAGGTACCTTGGTTGGTCTTCCCGGCAAGCTCCTCTTGCCGGGGCCTTTTTGCCTTGCCGGAGCGCGTGGCGCGTCGCGGCAAGTTCCTTGGAGTGCCTTGGTTGGCCTTCCGGCAAGCTCCTCTTGCCGGGGCCTTGTCTCCTGAGCTTAAATACTTTGTTCTTGAATGGCTCCAAGGGAACCACGGAGGATCTTGGCGTTCGCCCGGCAAGCCTTGCCGCGGGGTGCCGCAACTGCCCGTGCACAAGTTCGGGGTACTAGGGTACCCCTATTCTAGTACACCGACAGTGTATCTTGTGGATCTATTCTCATGGAGTTGGTTGAGCTATCCAGCACATCACTGGCTGAAGCAATGTTCGAGAAACTCGGTCTCCCTAAACCAGTGTACTTTGTGCATCATCTTCCACAAGATCGATTTAGAACAGAGATTCAATTTCACCGCACAAAAGCACGGTACCATGCTTCAGCGCGCCGGACTAAATTATCAAGCCATATATGTCAGAATGGGGTAGCATCGATGAATCATGCAGCCGAGAAGGCCATCGAATACATGCAGAACAAAGAGGGTAAGGTGCTTGTGGACTATAACTATTATCAGCTAGAGCAAATGAAGATGGCACATACAAGATTATCAGCCAGGTTGCTAGAACAGTCAGATGAAATCAACCAGCACAGCAAAACCATCAAGAAGATAACTAAAGAAGCATGCGACTATGTGGAGCAAGTGCGCAATGCATCAAACAGAATCCAAGACCTTGCTACCGTTTTCTTGGACCCTGCTACCTCAATGTGTGTTTCTAATATGAAGCAAGCTATCATGGAGATTCACAGTTCAATTGTCGCACTTCAAAGCTCTACAACTACGACATCTCAGTTCCTAGGGGAAAAAGGCATGTACTCAGATGATGAAGTGCCTGAACAGAGCTACAGTGGCCACTCAGATGAAGATTCAGTCGATGATATTCATCAACACATGGATGATGACTATGTCCCATCCCCATGAGCGTCATATTGAGCCTGCTGAACTGTCTCGTTGCCATGTGAAGCTGTATATGTATGGCTTCACCGCTAGGAAGCGGCTCTGTGTTTGTTGTGTTCAGTCTCCTGGGTTGCTTAAATAAGATGTGAAGCTGTCTACTCATAGCTTCGACCTAGAAATCTTTATCCTTTCTGAACTTCAATCTGGACATGTATAAGTGTAAAGTCTATGTCCTCGTGTTAAGACAGTGTTATTTATCTGTGCTACGCCTTTGGTTTCATCCGTTGTGATTCTTCCTTTCAATATCTCCGCTATGAACATACATTCATTTTCTTTAATCTTCCAAGATCAAATCAATGAACATTTGCTAGCGTAATATACAAATAACTATTTACCCTTTTTACTCAATTCTCCTTGTTCATCAACAGATAAAAAACAACCCTCTTCACCCATCGATTCAGTGTTACCAGAGAGCATCTCATGGAGAAGAACAAATCCTGGCCTTTCGACCTACCCACAGGTGTATGAATTTACTAATGCTACACCAAGTGCCATTTGAGCAGGCATACATATCTTTTCATCTTTCTAACTTCCTAACACATTTATTGCTACCACAGCCAATCAATTGAGCGAGTGAATGTTAACAGAGAGATACATGATTGATAATATTTATTCTTCACAAGGTTTTATAAGTGCAGTAGAACACAAGACCAGAGAGGTTGTGGAGCTGTGTTCCCACTACATACTAGCACGGTGGGATGGATTGCCTATGGATGAGCACCACATCACGCCACTCATTTCGGAACATCTTCATCTGCCATATCAACCATATCTGTATCCTCCATATGAAAACGCATCCTGGTTGGTGCTAGATTTAATGAATGAGGCAAACACAGCTTATGCACGTGCGGTTCTATCCAGTGGAGTGACCATGGCACTAGATGGGACTGAAGTTCTATGTTACCTTGTGAAATGTTGGTGTGCCAATGGAAGCAATACTGTACGATTTTTCAGATTGAGGAAATGATGGAGACAACGATTGCACATCTAAAGGTAAAGATCTATGGTTTGCCGTTACATCTTTGGACTAGAAGAGCAATTGAGCGTGCCCTGCAGCCACATTGCATTGTTGAGAATGTTAGTCAAGCCAATCTCAGCTTTCGCAAGCTTCGATCAGTAAATTCCACGGCATGGGCTATTAGAACTGTTGTGCCATTCCCATGGTATATACTTGTTCATGTCTCCAGCAAGTATGACAAAGGAAGAAACCAAAGCAGTGGCCACAAGAACACAGAGACATTTTGTATTGGTGTTGGCAGAATTAATATTGGAACTCCTCATAACAAGTCTCTTCAAAGAACACACATGAGGATTCCTTCTTTCCTGCGGGCACTAAAGAAAGGAATGGTTTCCCATTCATATTTAAATGATGTTGACATACCAGCTGACCAAATGCGGATATTGGAATCATCATTCCTCCTGGTGTCTTGCGATGAGGGAAAAATTATCACAGAGGATAAGTTAACACGCTGTTTGCAGCAAATGCAGATTGAATGTCCTGGAAAAGCCATAGTCAAGCAAGTTGGCAGGTTCAAATACCTTGTATATTTCCAAGGGCCAGTAACTGCAACTTTGTTTCACACGTTGTCTACTGATGCTGCTGGAATCCAGCTACCTTTTGGTGCGTTCTTAGTTCAGAAATGGTCAACGTCTGCTGGAGCTGTATCTTCTAGCCTCTCTCGAAAAGAACAAATAAGAGCTACAGGGCTGCCAACTGAGTTTTACACCCCATCTATAATTGAAGACATCCTGAGCCCTCACTGCATGTTAGAAAACAGCAGCCATTAAGTTGATGATTCTCCTGATGTTTGGTTCTATGACTGTGCCATGTGGGCAAATGAAAACAAAGATATTCCAGAGGTCATATCTATTTGGACTGCTCCAAATGGATTAATAGTGGAGCAGTCACCTATTCAAGATCTTCAGGTTCCTCTGCAGTTGTACCATGCAAGAATTATTATCCGCTAATATCACCATGCTTTAGGAGCTTAGATCACAGTGCCGACATATCTACCTCAATTGGGCAGCCTTCATTATTTACGTGTTTCTGTAAATAAGTAGAAGTCAGACTGCTATGTCTACGCTTTTGCACCATGCAATCTGTCGCTTGTTGCCTACTACTTTTCCCTCGCGTATCTTTTTCTTTTTATGTTCTGGCTATGCCACTCCAGGGCTGTCCTCCTAAGGATAATTCTTGCTTGTCGATCTTCCTTTTTAATTAACCAGCCCATTTTGCAAAACAGATGTTGTGTTGTTTAAAATTCACATGCGCAGTACTGGATTTTAATTACACTTCTTTGAACCCTTCCAATATAAGTATTTTTCCTCTAATATATAACTGATATATGCGTACTGCAGTAGAAATTACAGAATGGTGATCCACCTGATTATTCATTACTGAGGAAATGTTTTGTTTTTCACATGTTATCTTCAGTCTTAACTTACGTTCTTACTGCCTTCATACAATTTATGATTCAAAAGAGGCTGCCCAAATAAAAAAATAGGCAGTCCAGTTATTTGTATTTCTTTCATTATTACTTGATTTTTTATTCCCTTTCTTTCTTTCTTCGGTTTTCTTCAATTTATCTTTGTTTCTTTGTTGTGCCTTTTCTTTTCCATTGGTTTCCCTTGTACATTTTTTCTATATACCATGAACATTTATATATATACAGTTTTTGTTTTTTCCAAAAAAAATGATTAAAAATCTGATTTTTTTCCATGTCTACGTTTTCCATACACATTGTACGTATTTTGTATACATCAGGAATATTTTTGTATACACGTTAATTTTTTGCAAATACATGATTAAGATACTTTTGAACTTATACTTCTTGATGTATAACTTTTCATGAAAATTGTACACTTTCTTGCAATAGGAATTTCTAATATATACACTTATTTTTTTCATATACATGATTACTGATTTCTAACACATATATTTTTATGCTGCTTTGAACACTGAAAATCACCAATATGTTGCTGATGCTAATTGATTTGATAGAGTTATCGAGTCTGAGGTCAACAAGAAAAATATAATGCCAGCATCTTATGCGGGCAAACTTTGTTGCATGGCTGAAAACTTCCACGATGCTGTCGCTATTTCACGTGTCCATGGCTCACCTGATATATTCACAGACTTCACGTATGATCCAAACTGGCCTGAGATAGTTCAGGGTCTTGAGCATGGACAACAGGCAGTCGATGAGGCTGATTTTACTGCTCAAGTGTATCAACTGAAACTCCTTGAGTACGTGGAAAAAATTAAGACCGGACAGGTGTTTGGGCCTGTAGTTACTGGTAATGTAGCCAGTGTCTTCCCTTGGTTTCCTTAACTTTTTCTCTCCATGCATCTTAATTTCCCTGTTCTTCACTTGCCCTCTTGTTTTCCAGTCCTCCACTCCGTGGACTTCCACAAGAGGAGTCTGCCCCATGCACATATCCTTGTTTGGCAGGAAAAAGATTATGGGCAGGTCATAACGCCAACTTCCCTAAATCCTCTCTTTCATCTGCTATTAGTATTTCTACCAAATTTAGATTCTTCTTTCTTTTCCATGGTTTCTTCTTTCGGAATTCCTAATAATTAAGCTGCCCATGTCACAGGGATCTGCGTCCACTAATGTTGATGATGATGCTCTTGCGATTGCACATGCTAACGCCATGGAGGCTGCACTTCGCTGATTTGGATCTAACAACTAAAGCCCTGTCCACAAAGACAAGTGAAAACTGCTTTGCCATTGCTGTTTTCACACGATTGGCCAAGTTCCCAAAATAGCCTGTTACTATGTTTGTCGCATGTTTGTAAACCAAGTGTTTGGCAACCTCCAATCATACATTCCCTTATTTATGATCTGAAGTAGGCTATTTTCATGCTCTATGAATATCGTTATTAACCCTTTGTTGGTGTGCCCTCTGTACCTCATGACTATTTTAATTTACTAAGATACCTGCTCTAAAGAAGAAAATCACGTTTAGGATAAACCCACACCAGCTTTTTTTCCTGTTTAGGATAAACCTACACCCAGCTTTTCCTTGGCCGTTGCATCTCTAGGCCCAGGTACGTGCAATTATAATGGTAGTCTCATCCCTACCACACTCATAAACCCTACATGCTCAACCTAACTATATATCTTACCAGGCTTAAGTAGAAGAAAACAGTAGAAGAAAATAGAAAAGAAGGAAAAAACAAATAATAATGAACAAAGGGACAAAGGAAAAAGATTCAGTGGATCCGTTCGCTGCCGCTTTATATTCGGCTCCTCACAGGCCACAAGCGTCGCTGCTCGTGGGCTGACTAAATGATACATGGGCCATCAAAAAACTGTGCGGCCCAGTCGCAGCCTACCTATGGCCCGATGGCGGTAACTCTCACCTCCGAGCCCCCCACCAGGCGAGACGCCCTTATCCATCCTCTCCTTCTCCTCTCGTCTTATCCATCCATCTCCTCACACTCTTCCTCATCGCCTGCTCAGATCTAACCTGCGGCACCACCGACGCCAAGCTCAACATGGAAGCCACGAAGGCTGCTGCCGATTGACTCTTCCACACGGTATTCCTTCCGCACCGTTGTATTTTACTCCCCTCTGATCCTTTCTCATACCTTTTCCCTCATGCTTGTTCTAGATCCACGATTTCTCTGCTGACCTGACAAGCGCCCCTTCTCCCACCGGTCAACATCGTCTTTCTCGGCAGGTAAACTCCTATTCCGGCCCACTTTTCTTCAGCGTGCGACTGCCTTTGAGGCACCAATGCATGATGCACCTAAAGGCGCTTGAGCCTATGCTTTCGATTATCCTAAACTTTTTCCTGCCCAATATAAACAAACTAGGTGAAAACGATAGGTCTACCTAATAGTTTTCTTTCATTTCAGCAACCCTGTCTAATATAGATTATAGATTATAGAAAATTGATCCTGGGCATCTTTATCTACTTAGAATCACTTTTCTCGTCGCAAAATCCAACCCGAAGAAACAACTCCTCACCCACAGTTTTCCCTTCTTCTTCCTACCCATATAGACCTGCAGGTGGTCCTATACTTAGAGCCAGATTTTCCAGCAGTGATGTTTTGTCTCGCTTGCGGCAGGTCCCAGCAATGGCTTATGTTCCAATTTCGTCTAAGATTCTGCTTGATGCTATGTTAGAGAAGGTTGGCCTTCCAGCGGCCACCTACTTGGCGCGCCCAACAGAGGGCACGCGTCTGGAGGTCACCGTTACCTTTTACCCAATCAAGATCAAGCTCGGGAGGTCACCTGTCAAAGTTTCCCTGTCTACCTCACAGCACTAGGATCTAGCAGAAGCTCAGGATTATGTGGCTGCTGCATCAATTAAGTACATGGATGCTTGCGAGGGTGTGGTTCCAAAAGATTACCATTATGATCAACTAAGGACTGTGGAAAAGGAAAATGTACTATTGGGTCAGCAGCTTAAGGCAATGAAGAGGGACAATGCATCTCTGAAACAAGAGCTGAAAGAGAGCCTTGGAAAAAATAAGCTCCTGAGCAAAGGATGGGATGGATCCTTGAGCATGGAACAGACCATCGTCAGCAACCTTAACCATCTGGTCCATAGCAGGCTAAGCCCAGGGTCTACTCCAGATTACCTGGAGCTCAATAATGTTCTTCTCAATGTAGAGGCCAGCTGCGAATACCTTCACCAGTACATTGATGAGGCCATGGTCAACCTTCAAGAAACTGGTGTCTGTCCTTATGGCCAGGAGCAGTCAACAGACAATGATGAGGACCTACCAACCTCACTTGATGATGAGCAGATCTTCGACAACAAAGGACTGCTCTACTGATTTCTGTGTCGTACCTGAAGATCACTTCTAACAGCCTTGCAAGAATCTTTAGATCACTGCTATCATCATTAGAGCTAGTTGTTGCTCCCTACTAATATAGTTATCTATAGCCATATGTAATATATATCCTATCGCACCATGGCACAGTCGGTTCTTCCGAAGCTATCTGCTGAGCCTTAATGATCTATATGTGTATGTGAACCTAATGATGTAATATGTCCTATCGAACCATGCCACTCTCCATTATGCCAAATCTACTGTTGGACGTTCATGCTTTATTTATTTGTTTCGCTACGCTCTGCTGTGTTTAAATCATATGTCTAATAGCATTCTTATGCTTCCAAGTTTATCTCAGCGTTATGCCTGTTTTTTTACATTTAGTTACATAGGTATGTGTGCTAACTGAATAATTATGTCACGTTATGCCTTCTGAATCCAACGAGCAAGCGGCGGCGCCAAACAAATTCCGTGCATGCCTCTTCTACCAACTCTTTCCTTTGAGCAGTCTCATCTGCGGTTTATAATAACACACGCTGTCACCTAATTACATCATCCCACAAGGAAAAAATAACACAGATCGGCGAAAATCACACCAAAACCTACCACCTCTGTTAGAAGAAATGTTATAAATTGTTAGCAATTATACATCCTAAATGCACATGTACCTTATAGACTATGTGATTTAGGCTAAAGATAAAGTAATTAGAATATTTTGTCACTACGATAAATGTTGGGTTTCGTAGTAATTTCAAAAAATTTCCTACGCACATGCAAGATCATGGTGATGCATAGCAACGAGAGGGGGAGAGTGTGATCTACGTACCCTTGTAGATCGACAACGGAAGCGTTAACTTGGTTGATGTAGTCGTACGTCTCCACGGCCCGACCGATCAAGCACCGAAACTACGGCACCTTCGAGTTCTAGCACACGTTCAGCTCGATGACGATCCCCGGACTCCGATCCAGCAAAGTGTTGGGGAAGAGTTCTGTCAGCACGATGGTGTGGTGACGATCTTGATGTACTACCGTCGCAGGGCTTCGCCTAAGCACTGCTACAATATTATCGAGGACTGGAAGGGGGCACCGCACACGGCTAAGAATATGATCACGTGGATCAACTTGTGTCTCTAGGGGTGCCCCGTGCCTCCGTATATAAAGGCTCAAAGGGGGGGCTGGCCGGCCAAGACGTGGCGCGCCAGGAGGAGTCCTACTCCTTCCGGGAGTAGGACTCCCCCCTTTCCTAGTTGGAATAGGATTCGCGGAGGGGGGAAAAGAGGAGAGAGAGGAGGAAGGGGGGTCGGCCCCCTCTCCTTGTCCTATTCAGACCAAAGGGGGGAGGGGCGCGCGGCCCATCTCTGGCCACCTCTCCTCTCTTCCACTAAGGCCCACTAAGGCCCATATATCTCCCGGGGGGTTCCGCTAACCTCCCGGTACTCCGGTAAAATCCCGATTTCACCCGGAACACTTCCGATATCCAAACATAGGCTTCTAATATATAAATCTTTATATCTTGACCATTTCGAGACTCCTTGTCATGTCCGTGATCACATCTGGGACTCCGAACAACCTTCGGTACATCAAAATGCATAAACTCATAATATAACTGTCATCATAACCTTAAGCGTGCGGACCCTACGGGTTCGAGAACAATGTAGACATGACCGAGACACATCTCCGGTCAATAACCAATAGCGGAACCTGGATGCTCATATTGGCTCCTACATATTCTACGAAGATCTTTTATCGGTCAGACCGCATAACAACATACGTTGTTCCCTTTGTCATCGGTATGTTACTTGCCCGGGATTCGATCATCGGTATCCCATACCTAGTTCAATCTCGTTACCGACAAGTCTCTTTACTCGTTCCATAATACATCATCCTGCAACTAACTCATTAGTTGCAATGCTTGCAAGGCTTAAGTGATGTGCATTACCGAGAGGGCCCAGAGATACCTCTCTGACAATCGGAGTGACAAATCCTAATCTCGAAATACGCCAACCCAACATGTACCTTTGGAGACACCTGTAGAGCTCCTTTATAATCACCCAGTTATGTTGTGACATTTGGTAGCACACAAAGTGTTCCTCTGGCAAACGGGAGTTGCATAATCTCATAGTCATAGGAACATGTATAAGTCATGAAGAAAGCAATAGCAACATACTAAACGATCGGGTGCTAAGCTAATGGAATGGGTCATGTCAATCAGATCATTCAATTAATGATGTGATCCCGTTAATCAAATAACAACTCTTTGTCTATGGTTAGGAAACATAACCATCTTTGATTAACGAGCTAGTCAAGTAGAGGCATACTAGTGACACTCTGTTTGTCTATGTATTCACACATGTATTATGTTTCTGGTTAATACAATTCTAGCATGAATAATAAACATTTATCATGAAATAAGGAAATAAATAATAACTTTATTATTGCCTCTAGGGCATATTTCCTTCAATAAATACATAAAGAACATATCCTTAGCTATTATTATAGATCATCATTCTTTCACACAGAGTTTCCATTATAGATGTTTACTGGTGTGCGCTTTATTTTTAGATGCTCATACCGTCTCACCTTATGCCAATTGGCTAAAATTACCTGCTCCTGCTTATAGCCTGATGGGCCAATGTATGTGAACAACTGCCTTCTAACCTCGCTAAATACTTATCGCTGCAGGGTCAAATCCTTCTTGCCATGGATGACAACTTATTCGTGCCTCTGCTCCCAAAGGTAAGATCGCCTGACATAACCTGTTGTTGCCACCTACTCATTTCTGCAGCATCTTCAAGGAATCCTGTTCATTGTTAACTATTCGTTCCACAGCTTGCAGCAACACTGGCCACCATCAGCAGGAAGCACATGCTGCAGTTATCCGTAAATGCCCTTAGAGTTACAGCAAGCCAATCAGTACACTATGACGAAGATGATGGCAGTTTCTTTGCCACTGTTGAAATACATGTTCCAGCACATGAAAACATTCCTCAGTTTAAAACAACCATATTTGCTGGACACAACTGCCAAACAACAAATGCGGCTCATGAATCAGTGAGTACTGCTGCTCTGCATTACATGCAGCAAGCAGGCATTCTAATTATCGATGACCTGAATTTCCCTGAGCTTCAAAGTGCAAAAAAGAGGTGGTCAGAGCCAAGTCATGGTCAGACATATTTGAGCATGAAACAGTCAAGCTAAAGAGAAAAATAGGTTCCTTAGAGAGGGAATTAGCATCTCTTAAAGAGCACAATGTTGTTCATAAGCCAATCCAGCAACCCCAGGCAACAGAAGAGCCAGACCAACAGGTACAGGCTGAACCTTCTACATCATGCAATTTAGTTATTCTTTACTTAGTTATTCCTAATTAGTGAATAACCTCTAAAAAATATAAATGGTACAGATATGTACCTCATACAATTTAGCTTAAAAATTTTGTTATGCTGCTAAGAAAATTTAACAAGTTTTTTCTTTGTTTATTGAAAACACGCGCCACCATTTTCATCTAAGAACTTCTATGCACAAACTGATTCCATTCAACGGCTTGAATCTCAGCTTTACTAAGCATTTTATGTTTTCCACTATCTTCCTGCCTGATGTTCCTTTGCCTCTGTGTTTAAAGCCCTCAGCTGCATTGCAAATGTCAACACCACCTACTGAACAACAGTTTATACAGCCTATTCCAGTTGCAGACACGGTCAGTCATATCCTATGTTTTAACGTGATATATATCTTTCAACTGCACTTCATATCCCACTACAACCACATGTAATTCCATTTCTGGTACAAACAGAGGATGAACAATACCAATGAACCAATGGATATATTTTCTAACTTCTCACTTCAGCCTCTTTTAACTCTATATTTAAAAACCTCAAATGAATTATAGGTGTCAATACCACCACATGAACATCATTGCACTGAACTTTTCACTGTTGCCAATAAGGTCAGTTATTTCCCCTTTTCAGCTAATCTATATGCATGCTGCAAGTGCGCTTTCAATACCTGTGTAATAACATGTCCTGACCATGTGCAGCCCAAAGAGAACAACAAAGGCGATGGCCCCTTCCTGTCAGCTACAACATCAGCTCATAAATTACCTTCTTCTAGGTAAGCGATTACATGCACACATTTCCAATATCTTATCACTCAAAAACTCACAAATTATCTTCTCAGTGCCAGAACTCTAACAAGAAAGCATGGCGTTGGTGCAAGAAGGACTTTGTTTGCCACCAAGGAAAAAGCCACCAATGCTTAGATGCCAAGGGATCAATTAGCAACAACACAAGTTCTATTAGCTCGTGTAGTATATGTTGGAACTCTTGGTTGTACGCTTTTGAGTAGCCTATATGAGCTAACAAACAAAACACCTCTTCTATATCAATGTATTATACTTTCATGATTTCATCTACTAAAAATGCTTCTACAATCTATTTATCATTTGTATGCTTTTATAAACCATAGTAACATATTGCTGTTAACAAGGTGGATTAAAGTTCCAGGTCTTGGTCAACACTTTTGCCTCATTTACTTCTGAGAATAGAAAATAAAATTCAACTCTCAAGAGAGGGCTGCCTACAAATTGTTGTTTTCACACGATTGTCCAGGTACCCACAATAGCCAATTACTATGTTTGTCGCATATTTGAAAAACCAGTGTTTGTCACTCATAAAGCCATGGTCAACCCCCAGTCATACATTTCCTTATTTAAAATTCAAACTAAGCTATTTTCATATTCTATGGATATCATTGTAAGGCATTCAAATCTATTATAAAATATTTATTTAACATATCTATAATTACCAGTGTAATGTTTCCTGCTTTAGAATCCATGCTTGTATGGTAAACTTTACAAACTTAATATTTAATCCTAAGGTTTAGGCTCTCAATAACCTAATACTGATGCCAGTCGACAAGCAAATCATGGCAAACTCACGCGCTATTATCATGAAATTTAGCTAGGTATGGCCCTCCTTACAACCATGAAATCAATAGACAACCTCCGTATAGTAAGCAGATCAAAGAAAAGGTAGGATGTGTACACTAAAAAGAAAACAAGAAGTAGAAAAAAAAATGGGAAAACGGAAAAGGAAAAGGGATCTTCCCCTGCACCCTGGGCCACGCCAGCCCAACAGGCCAAGTTGGCCCGGCCTCCCCCTCATCTCCCTCCCCGCACACTGTTCCTCCGACTGAGACCCCTTCCTCCCCGCTCATCCCCGCAGGACCAGGCGCGGCGCCAGGCGCCGCCACGTCGCCGATGAGAGGATAAGATGCCCCCGCCTCCTCGGTCCTCTCCCACCTGCTCCACCCACTCCCACTCGTCCCCTCGCCCCCTCCAAGGCCTCTTCCCCCCCTCCCTTCCGCCTCGCTGTACACCCAGCCTTCCCCCCTACTCAGCGACGATAGCAAGAGTCATCCACGCCTGTGACAACAAAGGTAATTCACCACCCAGGTTCATTGATCCCTCATTCTCCACTTTCCCCTCACCTCAATTTCTTTCTTCTAGCTCAGATCCAACAAATAACGCATGGACGACATGGACATTGGAGGTGTATGTGACGAGGGATCTTTAACCTCGGCATTATCGAGGACAAGAACACCTGAACCCAGGGTAACTGAGGGAGTCCTGGATTAGGGGGTGTCCGGATGGCCAGACTATACCTTCAGCCGGACTCCTGGACTATGAAGATACAAGATTGAAGACTTCGTCCCGTGTTCGAAAGGGACTTTCCTTGGCGTGGAAGGCAAGCTTGGCGATATGGATATGTAGATCTCCTACCATTGTAACCGACTTTGTGTAACCCTAACCCTCTCCGGTGTCTATATAAACCGGAGGGTTTTAGTCCGTAGGACAACATGTAGAACAACAATCATACCATAGGCTAGCTTCTAGGGTTTAGCCTCTCCGATCTCGTGGTAGATCTACTCTTGTACTACCCATATCATCAATATTAATCAAGCAGGACATAGGGTTTTACCTCCATCAAGAGGGCCCGAACCTGGGTAAAACTTCGTGTCCCTTGCCTCATGTTACCATCCGGCCTAGACGCACAGTTCGGGACCCCCTACCCTGTTGGGTTTCGTAGTAATTTCAAAAAATTTCCTACGCACACGCAAGATCATGGTGATGCATAGCAACGAGAGGGGGAGAGTGTGATCTACGTACCCTTGTAGATCGACAACGGAAGCATTAACTTGGTTGATGTAGTCGTACGTCTCCACGGCCCGACCGATCAAGCACAGAAACTACGGCACCTCCGAGTTCTAGCACATGTTCAGCTCGATGACGATCCCCGGACTCCGATCCAGCAAAGTGTCGGGGAAGAGTTCCGTCAGCACGACGGTGTGGTGACGATCTTGATGTACTACCATCGCAGGGCTTCCCCTAAGCACTGCTACAATATTATCGAGGACTATGGTGGAAGGGGGCACCGCACACGGCTAAGAATATGATCATGTGGATCAACTTGTGTCTCTAGGGGTGCCCCGTGCCTCCGTATATAAAGGCTCAAAGGGGGGGCTGGCCGGCCAAGAGGTGGCGCGCCAGGAGGAGTCCTACTCCTTCCGGGAGTAGGACTCCCCCCCTTTCCTAGTTGGAATAGGATTCGCGGAGGGGGGAAAAGAGGAGAGAGAGGAGGAAGGGGGCCGGCCCCCTCTCGTCCTATTCAGACCAAAGGGGCGAGGGGCGCGCGGCCCATCTCTGGCCACCTCTCCTCTCTTCCACTAAGGCCCACTAAGGCCCATATACCTCCCGGGGGGTTCCGGTAACCTCCCGGTACTCCGGTAAAATCCCGATTTCACTCGGAACACTTCCGATATCCAAACATAGGCTTCCAATATATCAATCTTTATGTCTCGACCATTTCGAGACTCCTCGTCATGTCCGTGATCACATCCGGGACTCCGAACAACCTTCGGTACATCAAAATGCATAAACTCATAATATAACTGTCATCGTAACCTTAAGCGTGCGGACCCTACGGGTTCGAGAACAATGTAGACATGACCGAGACACGTCTCCGGTCAATAACCAATAGCGGAACCTGGATGCACATATTGGCTCCTACATATTCTACGAAGATCTTTTATCGGTCAGACCGCATAACAACATACGTTGTTCCCTTTGTCATCGGTATGTTACTTGCCCGGGATTCGATCGTTGGTATCCCATACCTAGTTCAATCTCGTTACCGGCAAGTCTCTTTACTCGTTCCGTAATACATCATCCCGCAACTAACTCATTAGTTGCAATGCTTGCAAGGCTTAAGTGATGTGCATTACCGAGAGGGCCCAGAGATACCTCTTCGACAATCAGAGTGACAAATCCTAATCTCGAAATACGCCAACCCAACATGTACCTTTGGAGACACCTGTAGAGCTCCTTTATAATCACCCAGTTACGTTGTGACGTTTGGTAGCACACAAAGTGTTCCTCCGGCAAACGGAGTTGCATAATCTCATAGTCATAGGAACATGTATAAGTCATGAAGAAAGCAATAGCAACATACTAAACGGTCGGGTGCTAAGCTAATGGAATGGGTCATGTCAATCAGATCATTCAACTAATGATGTGATCCCATTAATCAAATAACAACTCTTTGTCCATGGTTAGGAAACATAACCATCTTTGATTAATGAGCTAGTCAAGTAGAGGCATACTAGTGACACTCTGTTTGTCTATGTATTCACACATGTATTATGTTTCCGGTTAATACAATTCTAGCATGAATAATAAACATTTATCATGAAATAAGGAAATAAATAATAACTTTATTATTGCCTCTAGGGCATATTTCCTTCAGTCTCCCACTTGCACTAGAGTCAATAATCTAGTTCACATCACCATGTGATTTAATAGCAATAGTTCACATCACCATGTGATTAACACCCATAGTCCACATCGATATGTGACCAACACCCAAAGGGTTTACTAGAGTCAGTAATCTAGTTCACATCACTATGTGATTAACACCCAAAGAGTACTAAGGTGTGATCATGTTTTGCTTGTGAGATAATTTTAGTTACCGGGTCTGTTATATTCAGATCCGTAAGTATTTTGCAAATATTTATGTCAACAATGCTCTGCACGGAGCTACTCTAGCTAATTGCTCCCACTTTCAATATGTATCTAGATTGAGACTTAGATTCATCTAGATTTAGTGTCAAAACTTGCATCGGCGTAACCCTTTACGACGAACCTTTTTTCACTTCCATAATCGAGAAACATATCCTTATTCCACTAAGGATAATTTTGACCGTTGTCCAGTGATCTACTCCTAGATCACTATTGTACTCCCTTGCCAAACTCAGTGGTAGGGTATACAATAGATCTGGTACACAGCATGGCATACTTTATAGAACCTATGGCTGAGGCATAGGGAATGACTTTCATTTTCTTTCTATCTTCTGCCGTGGTCGGGCTTTGAGTCTTACTCAATTTCATACCTTGTAACACAGGTAAGAACCCTTTCTATGACTGTTCCATTTTGAACTACTTCAAAATCTTGTCAAGGTATGTACTCATTGAAAAAAACTTATCAAGTGTCTTGATCTATCTCTGTAGATCTTGATGCTCAATATGTAAGCAGCTTCACCGAGGTCTTTCTTTGAAAAACTCCTTTCAAACACTCCTTTATGCTTTGCAGAATAATTCTACATTATTTCCGATCAACAATATGTCATTCACATATACTTATCAGAAATGTTGTAGTGCTCCCACTCACTTTCTTGTAAATGCAGGCTTCACCGCAAGTCTGTATAAAACTATATGCTTTGATCAACTTATCAAAGCGTATATTCCAACTGCGAGATGCTTATACCAGTCCATAGATGGATCGCTGGAGTTTGCATATTTTGTTAACACCTTTAGGATTGACAAAAACTTCTGGTTGCATCATATACAACTCTTCTTTAAGAAATCCATTAAGGATTGCAGTTTTGTTATCCATTTGCCAGATTTCATAAAATGCGGCAATTGCTAACATGATTCGGACAGATTTAAGCATAGATACGAGTGAGAAACTCTCATCGTAGTCAACACCTTGAACTTGTCGAAAACCTTTTGCGACAATTCTAGCTTTGTAGATAGTAACACTACTATCAGCGTCCGTCTTCCTCTTGAAGATCCATTTATTTTCTATGGCTAGCCGATCATCGGGCAAGTCAACCAAAGTCCATACTTTGTTCTCATACATGGATCCCGTCTCAGATTTCATGGCCTCAAACCATTTTGCGGAATCTGGCCTCATCATCACTTCCTCATAGTTCGCAAGTTCGTCATGGTCTAGTAACATGACTTCCAGAACAGGATTACCGTACCACTCTGGTGCGGATCTCACTCTGGTTTACCTACGAGATTCGGTAGTAACTTGATCTGAAGTTACATGATCATCATCATTAGCTTCCTCACTAATTGGTGTAGTAGTCACAAGAACAGATTTCTGTGATGAAGTACTTTCCAATAAGGGAGATGGTACAATTACCTTATCAAGTTTTCTACTTTCCTCCCACTCACTTCTTTCGAGAGAAACTCCTTCTCTGGAAAGGATCCATTCTTAGCAACGAATGTCTTGCCTTCGGATCTGTGATAGAAGGTGTACCCAATAGTCTCCTTTGGGTATCCTATGAAGACATATTTCTCCGATTTGGGTTTGAGCTTATCAGGATGAAACTTTTTCATATAAGCATCACAATCCCAAACTTTAAGAAACGACAACTTTGGTTTCTTGCCAAACCATAGTTCAGATTGTGTCGTCTCAACGGACTTAGATGGTGCCCTTTTAAACGTGAATGCAGCTGTCTTTAATGCATAACCCTAAAACGATAGTGGTAGATCGGTAAGAGATATCATAGATCGCACCATATTTAATAAAGTACGGTTATGATGTTCGGACACACCATTACACTGTGGTGTTCTAGGTGGCATGAGTAGTGAAACTATTTCACATTTTTTTAACTGAAGGCCAAACTCGTAACTCAAATATTTCACTTCTGCGATCATATCGTAGAAACTTTTATTTTTGTTACGATGATTCTCCACTTCACTCTGAAATTCTTTGAACTTTTCAAATGTTTCAGACTTGTGTTTCATCAAGTAGATATGCTCATATCTGCTCAAATCATCTGTGAAGATCAGAAAATAATGATACATGTTGCGAGCCTCAATATTCATCGGACCACATACATCAGTATGTATGATTTCCAACAAATCTGTTGCTCGCTCCATTGTTCCGAAGAACAGAGTCTTAGTCATCTTGCCCATGAGGCATGGTTCGCAAGCATCAACTGATTCATAATCAAGTGATCCCAAAAGCCCATCAGCATGGAGTTTCTTCATGCGCTTTACACCAATATGACCTAAACAGCAGTGCCACAAATAAGTTGCACTATCATTATTAACTTTGCATCTTTTGGTTTCAATATTATGATTATGTGTATTACTGCGATCGAGATCCAACGAACTATTTTCATTGGGTGTGTAACCATATAAGGTTTTATTCATGTAAACAGAACAACAATTTATTCTCTTACTTAAATGAATAACCGTATTACAATAAACATGATCAAATCATATTCATGCTCAACGCAAACACCAAATAACACTTATTCAGGTTCAACACTAATCCCGAAAGTATAGGGAGTGCGCGATGATGATCATATCAATCTTGGAACCACTTCCAACACACATCGTCACTTCACCCTTAACTAGTCTCTGTTTATTCTGCAACTCCCGTTTCGAGTTACTAATCTTAGCAACTGAACTAGTATCTATTACTGAGGGGTTGCTATAAACACTAGTAAAGTACACATCAATAACATGTATATCAAATATACTTATGTTCACTTTGCCATCCTTCTTATCCGCCAATCACTTGGGGTAGTTCTGCTTCCAGTGACCAGTCCCTTTGCAGTAGAAGCACTTAGTCTCAGGCTTAGGATCAGACTTGGGCTTCTTCACTTGAGCAGCAACTTGCTTGCCGTTCTTCTTGAAGTTCCCCTTCTTCCCTTTGCCCTTTTCTTGAAACTAGTGGTCTTGTCAACCATCAACACTTGATGTTTTTCTTGATTTCTACCTTCGTTGATTTCAGCATCACGAAGAGCTTGGGAGTTGTTTCCATTATCCCTTGCATATCATAGTTCATCACGAAGTTCTACTAACTTGGTGATGGTGACTAGAGAATTCTGTCAATCACTATCTTATCTAGAAGATTAACTCCCACTTGATTCAAGCGATTGTAGTACCAGACAATCTGAGCACATGCTCACTAGTTGAGCGATTCTCCTCCATCTTTTAGCTATAGAACTTGTTGGAGACTTCATATCTCTCAACTCGGGTATTTGCTTGAAATATTAACTTCAACTCCTGGAACATCTCATATGGTCCATGACGTTCAAAACGTCTTTGAAGTCCCGATTCTAAGCCATTTAAGTATGGTGCACTAAACTATCAAGTAGTCGTCATATTGAGCTAGGCAAACGTTCATAACGTCTACATCTGCTCCTGCAATAGGTCTGTCACCTAGCGGTGCATCAAGGACATAATTCTTCTGTGCAGCAATGAGGATAAACCTTAGATCACGGATCCAATCCGCATCATTGCTACTAACATCTTTCAACACAATTTTCTCTAGGAACATATCAAAATAAACACAGGGAAGCAACAACGCGAGCTATTGATCTATAACATAATTTGCAAAATACTACCAGGACTAAGTTCATGATAAATTTAAGTTCAATTTAATCATATTACTTAAGAACTCCCACTTAGATACACATCCCTCTAATCCTCTAAGTGATTATGTGATCAAAATCAACTAAACCATGTCCGATCATCACGTGAGATGGAGTAGTTTCATTGGTGAACATCACTATGTTGATCATATCTACTATATGATTCACGCTCGACCTTTCGGTCTCCATGTTCCGAGGCCATATCTGTATATGCTTGGCTCGTCAAGTATAACCTGAGTATTCCGCGTGTGCAACTGTTTTGCACCCGTTGTATTTGAATGTAGAGCCTATCACACCCGATCATCACGTGGTGTCTCAGCACGAAGAACTTTCACAACGGTGCATACTCAGGGAGAACGCTTCTTGATAATTAGTGAGAGATCATCTTATAATGCTACCGTCAATCAAAGCAAGATAAGATGCATAAAAGATAAACATCACATGCAATCAATATAAGTGATATGATATGGCCATCGTCATCTTGTGCTTGTGATCTCCATCCTCGAAGCACCGTCGTGATCACCATCGTCACCGGCGCGACACCTTGATCTCCATCGTAGCATCGTTGTCATCTCGCCAATATCATGCTTCCACGAATATCGCTGCCACTTAGTGATAAAGTAAAGCATTACAATGTGATTGCATTGCATACAATAAAGCGACAACCATATGGCTCCTGCCAGTTGCCGATAACTCGGTTACAAAACATGATCATCTCATACAATAAAATTTAGCATCATGTCTTGACCATATCACATCACAACATGCCCTGCAAAAACAAGTTAGACGTCCTCTACTTTGTTGTTGCAAGTTTTACGTGGCTGCTACGGGCTTAAGCAAGAACCAATCTTACCTACGCATCAAAACCCCAACGATAGTTTGTCAAGTTGGTGCTATTTTAACCTTCGCAAGGACCGGGCGTAGCCACACTCGGTTCAACTAAAGTTGGAGAAACTGTCACCCACTAGCCACCTTTGTGCAAAGCACGTCGGGAGAACCAGTCTCGCGTAAGCGTACGCGTAATGTCGGTCCGGGCCGCTTCGTCCAACAATACCGCCGAACCAAAGTATGACATGCTGGTAAGCAGTATGACTTATATCGCCCACAACTCACTTGTGTTCTACTCGTGCATATAACATCAACACATAAAACCTAGGCTCGGATGCCACTGTTGGGTTTCGTAGTAATTTCAAAAAATTTCCTACGCACATGCAAGATCATGGTGATGCATAGCAACGAGAGGGGGAGAGTGTGATCTACGTACCCTTGTAGATCGACAATGGAAGCGTTAACTTGGTTGATGTAGTCGTACATCTCCACGGCCCGACCGATCAAGCACCGAAACTACGGCACCTCCGAGTTCTAGCACACGTTCAGCTCGATGACGATCCCCGGACTCCGATCCAGCAAAGTGTCAGGGAAGAGTTCTGTCAGCACGACGGTGTGGTGACGATCTTGATGTACTACCGTCGCAGGGCTTCGCCTAAGCACTGCTACAATATTATCGAGGACTATGGTGGAAGGGGGCACCGCACACGGCTAAGAATATGATCACGTGGATCAACTTGTGTCTCTAGGGGTGCCCCGTGCCTCCATATATAAAGGCTCAAAGGGGGGGCTGGCCGGCCAAGAGGTGGCGTGCCAGGAGGAGTCCTACTCCTTCCGGGAGTAGGACTCCCCCCTTTCCTAGTTGGAATAAGATTCGCGGACGGGGGGAAAGAGGAGAGAGAGGAGGAAGGGGGGCAGGCCCCCTCTCCTTGTCTTATTCGGACCAAAGGGGGGAGGGGCGTGCGGCCCATCTCTGGCCACCTCTCCTCTCTTCCACTAAGGCCCATATACCTCCCGGGGGGTTCCGGTAACCTCCCGGTACTCCGGTAAAATCCCGATTTCACCCGGAACACTTCCGATATCCAAACATAGGCTTCCAATATATCAATCTTTATGTCTCGACCATTTCAAGACTCCTCGTCATGTCCGTGATCACATCCGGGACTCCGAACAACCTTCGGTACATCAAAATGCATAAACTCATAATATAACTGTCATCGTAACCTTAAGCGTGCGGACCCTACGGGTTCAAGAACAATGTAGACATGACTGAGACACGTCTCCAGTCAATAACCAATAGCAGAAACTGGATGCTCATATTGGCTCCTACATATTCTATGAAGATCTTTTATCGGTCAGACCGCATAACAACATACGTTGTTCCCTTTGTCATCGGTATGTTACTTGCCCGGGATTCGATCATTGGTATCCCATCCCTAGTTCAATCTCGTTACCAGCAAGTCTCTTTACTCGTTCTGTAATACATCATCCCGCAACTAACTCATTAGTTGCAATGCTTGCAAGGCTTAAGTGATGTGCATTACCGAGAGGGCCCAGAGATACCTCTCCGACAATCGGAGTGACAAATCCTAATCTCGAAATACGCCAACCCAACATGTACCTTTGGAGACACCTGTAGAGCTCCTTTATAATCACCTAGTTACGTTGTGACGTTTGGTAGCACACAAAGTGTTCCTCTGGCAAACGGGAGTTGCATAATCTCATAGTCATAGGAACATGTATAAGTCATGAAGAAAGCAATAGCAACATACTAAACGATCGGGTGCTAAGCTAATGGAATGGGTCATGTCAATCAGATCATTCAACTAATGATGTGATCCCGTTAATCAAATAACAACTCTTTGTCCATGGTTAGGAAACATAACCATCTTTGATTAACGAGCTAGTCAAGTAGAGGCATACTAGTGACACTCTGTTTGTCTATGTATTCGCACATGTACTATGTTTCCGGTTAATACAATTCTAGCATGAATAATAAACATTTATCATGAAATAAGGAAATAAATAATAACTTTATTATTGCCTCTAGGGCATATTTCCTTCATACCCGAGATCCGCCGGTTTTGACACCAACATTGGTGCTTTCATTGAGAGTTCCTCTATGTCATCACCGTTAGGCTTGATGGCTCCTACGATCATCAATAGCGATGCAGTCCAGGGTGAGACCTTCCTCCCCGGGCAGATCTTCGTCTTCGGCGGCTTTGCTCTGCGGGCCAATTCACTTGGCCATATGGAGCAGATCGAAAGCTATGCCCCTGGCCGTCAGGTCAGATTTGGAAGTTTAAACTACACGGCTGACATCCGCGGGGACTTGATCTTCGACGGGTTCGAGCCACTGCCGAGCGCGCCGCACTGTCACGACGAGCATGATCTAGCTCCGCCGCCGAACAGTGCTGTGGAGGCCGCACCCGCATCGGCTTCGACCCTTAATTCGGAGCCAACTGCGCCGATCGAGGATGGGTGGTTGGATGCCGCCTCGGGGGCTGCGATCCCAATGACGATCGAGCCGAACACCAGCCCCGCACTCCGCGAGACTCGTGACTCCAAGGAGCCGGACTCCTCTCCGGACTCCGAACCCTCCTCGCCCCTGCCGATTGAATCCGATTGGGCGCCGATCATGGAGTTTACTGCCGCGGACATCTTTCAGCACTCGCCTTTCGGCGATATTTTGAAGACACTAAAGTCTCTCTCTTTATCAGGAGAGCCCTGGCCGGACTACGGTCAGCAAGGTTGGGATACGGACAATGAAGAAATTCAAAGCCCACCCACCACCCTCTTTGTAGCCACTGTCGACGATTTAACCGACATGCTCGACTTCGACTCCGAAGACATCGACGGTATGGACGCCGATGCAAGAGACGATGAAGAACCAGCACCTATTGGGCCCTGGAAAGCCACCTCGTCATATGGCATATACATGGTGGACACCCCAAAAGAAGGAGATGGCGATGGAACAGCGGAGGATGACCCCTCCAAGAAACAGCCTAAGCGCCAGCTTCAGCGGCGCCGCTCAAAATCCTGCCAAAGCAAATACGGTGATTCCAGCACGGGAGATAATAATACTCCGCAGAGTGCCGAAGAAAACCCCCTCCAGCAAGATTCAGCACAGGAGGATGGAGAAGCCAGCCCTCATGAGAGAGCGGCAGACAGAGAGGTCGAGGACGATAATTATATGCCTCCCTCCGAAGACGAGGCAAGCCTCGACGACGATGAATTTGTCGTGCCAGAGGATCCCGTCGAGCAAGAGCGTTTTCAACGCAGGCTTATGACCACGGCAAGAAGCCTCAAGAAAAAACAGCAACAACTTAGAGCTGATCAAGATTTGCTAGTCGACAGATGGACTGAAGTCCTTGCGGCCGAAGAGCATAAACTCGAACACCCCTCCAAGAGCTACCCAAAGCGCAGGTTGCTACCCCGATTAGAGGAGGAAGCACTTAAACCTACATCACCAGCACTTGATACAGCCGACCGGCCAACTCGTGGCCGCGACAAAGAGGCCTCTCAGCCCTCCACTCAAGCCGCACCCCGTACCAAGGCACGGGAAAATGCGCCAGACCTGTGAGATATGTTGGAGGACAAGGCAAGGCAAACAAGATCGATCTACAGATCGCGTGGGTGCCCCACGACTCGAGACGGTAACCGTCACGCCGGACACAAATCCGGTAGGGCCGAACACAGTAGACAAATCTCATTGGAGCTACGTCGTGATATAGCCCAGTACAGAGGCGTCGCACACCCACTATGCTTCACAGATGAAGTAATGGATCATCAAATCCCCGAGGGTTTCAAACCCATAAACATCGAATCATATGATGGCACAACAGATCCTGCGGTATGGATCGAGGATTATCTCCTTCATATCCACATGGCCCGCGGCGATGATCTCCACGCCATCAAATACCTCCCACTCAAGCTTAAAGGACCAGCTCGGCATTGGCTTAACAGCTTGCTAGCAGGATCAATCAGTTGTTGGGAGGACCTGGAAGCCGCATTCCTCGATAATTTCCAGGGCACTTATGTGCGACCACCAGACGCCGATGACCTAAGCCACGTAATTCAGCAGCCAGAGGAATCGGCCAGGCAATTCTGGACACGGTTCCTAACAAAGAAAAATCAAATAGTCGAATGTCCGGACGCAGAGGCCCTAGCAGCCTTCAAGCACAATATCCGTGACGAGTGGCTTGCTCGGCACCTTGGACAGGAAAAGCCGAAATCTATGGCAGGACTCACGACACTCATGACCCGCTTTTGCGCGGGAGAAGACAGCTGGCTTGCTCGTAGCAACAATATGACCAAGAACCCTGGTAATTCGGATACCAGGGACAGTAGTGGCAGGTCGTGTCGCAACAAGCAGAAGCGCCGCATTAACGGCGACAATGCTGAGGATACGACAGTTAATGCCGGATTCAGAGGCTATAAATCCGGTCAGCAGAAAAAGCCATTCAAAACAAATCCTAGGGGCCCGTCCAGTTTGGACCGAATACTCGACCGCTTGTGCTAGATACATGGCACCCCTGAAAAGCCGGCCAATCACACCAACAGGGATTGTTGGGTGTTCAAGCAGGCAGGCAAGTTAAATGCCGAAAATACCGACAAGGGGCTGCATAGCGATGACGACGAAGAGCCCCGGCCGCCGAACAACAGTGGACAGAAGGGTTTTCCCCCACAAGTGCGGACAGTGAACATGATATACGCAACCCACATCCCCAAGAGGGAGCGGAAGCGCGCATTAAGGGACGTATACGCGGTAGAGCCAGTCACCCCAAAGTTCAACCCATGGTCCTCCTGCCCGATCACCTTTGATCGAAGGGACCATCCCACTAGCACCCGTCATGGCAGATTCGCCGCATTGGTTCTAGACCCAATTATTGACGGATTTCATCTCACTAGAGTCCTTATGGACGGCGACAGCAGCCTGAACCTGCTTTACCAGGATACAGTGCGGAAAATGGGCATAGATCCCTCGAGGATTAAGCCCACCAAAATGACCTTTAAAGGCGTAATACCAGGTGTAGAGGCCAACTGTACAGGCTCAGTCACACTTGAAGTGGTCTTCGGATCTCCGGATAATTTCTGAAGCGAGGAGTTAATCTTCGACATAGTCCCATTCCGCAGTGGCTATCACGCACTGCTCGGGCGAACCGCATTCGCCAAGTTCAACGCGGTACCTCACTACGCATACCTGAAGCTCAAGATGCCAGGCCCTCGAGGAGTAATTACGGTCAATGGAAACACCGAACGCTCCCTCCGAACGGAGGAGCACACGGCGGCCCTTGCAGCGGAAGTACAAAGCAGCCTCTCCAGGCAGTTCTCCAGTCCGGCCATTAAACGTCCAGACACCGTCAAGCGCGCCCGGAGTAACCTACAACAAGACCGCTTGGCACATTCCGAGCAGGCGTAGCAATGCGGCCCCAACCCCAGCCCTCGCAAAAATGCGACGCCAGTGCTTCGCGTACATAACTACGCTCTAGAAATACCATGGGTACAGGGGAAGGGGCACCATCACGGCACGCCCGAAACACGACTTAAACCGCACCAGGGGCTGCCGATTTTTCAATTTTCTCTTACTTTCAGGACTCCATTCTTCGGAAGGCCTGTTCAGCAGTTCGATTGCCGCACAAACGATGCAAGAACCAGAGAAGCAGACAAGCCATGCCGCATTACGGAACTCCCAGGTGGTCTCTATCATGAGCAGTATACATGTTTCGCATACCATTCCGCAGCCTGCCCCTGGAACGGACATGTTAAACAGTCCAACCTTTTTCTTATCGCCTTATTTGTATCGTTCTGCTTTGATCGCAGCCCTTTTTTATAAACAGTGCATAGCTTTTTGTCTATTTTTGCATTACTCTTTTTTTTACAAATATATGTTCCTTAACGACATGTTGCACCCGTACACTTTGGTATGGCCAAAATACGCCAGGGGCTTTAGTACCCCTCAATATGGTGTGAGAAGTCCGAACACTTTAACAAGTGCGGCACCCCAAACTTATAGTATTATATGCATCAGCTCCGAATCATGTCTTGGGTCAATAGTTGGGTTTGCCCGGCTCCTATGTTTTGGTGCCTTACGTTCCACTATGTCGGCTAAGGTAGCACTAGGAGAACTACTGCGATTGTGCCCCAGTTGAGCTGGGTCGAGCACCTCAGTAGAGAAAGCTAAAACTGACTGTCATGATGAAGCGAGAGCTGGTCGCTGTTTGAGAGGTTTTTCGAGTCCCTAAAGACTTATGCCGCTTAGAGCGAGGAGTCGGCTCTGTCCGGCCAAGGCGTGGATAGCGCCCCGAACTCGGTCTTCCGAATACCAGGGGCTTCGCTGAAATTTAAAATTATAGAATTCTATGGCTAAGTGAGAGTGTTCACGCATTATAGTCTGATTGCCTTGTTCGTTGTGCTGAGCGCCTCCCTCGAAGGACCCAAACATGGGGAAAAGAGCGCTCAGGTTTATCCCCGAACACCCTAGCACTAGCGGCACGGGGGCAGAAGCCGACGACTCGCCATCTCTCAGAATTGATAAACAGCCGCACAGAAGGTAATATTTTAAATTCCAACAGCAATGATTAGCGCATATGAACAAGTTTTCAGCGCACACGACAAAACGAGCGAGTTTTACTAAAAAATTACATCCCTGGAACATTCATCCGCCATAAGGCAGGCACCCTTCAGAACATCCTTATAACAATTCTCGGGCTTGCGATGCTCTTTCCCCAGCGGTGGCCCGTCCTTCACAAGCTTCTCAGCATCCAGCTTGCCCCAGTGCACCTTAGCACGGGCAAGGGCCCTACGGGCACCTTCAATGCAGACGGAGCGCTTGATGACTTCGAGCCTTGGACAGGCCCCCCACCAGCCGCCGCACCAGCCCGAAATAGCTCCCAGGCAGAGCCTCTCCAGGCCACAGCCGAACTATGAGGCCCTTTATGGCCTGTTCGGCCACCTTATGGAGCTCAACCAGTTGCTTCAGCTGGTCGCTCAGGGGCACGGGGTGTCCGGCCTCAGCATACTGAGACCAGAACACCTTCTCTGTCGAGCTTCCCTCCTCGGCTCGATAGAATGCGGGGGCATCGTACACGCTACGGGGAAGATCTGCGAACGCTCCTGGAGAGCTCCGGATTCGGGTAAGTAACAAGTAACTCACGTTTATGTGTTTGCTTTGCATAAAGAATGCCTTACCCGCCGCTATCTTTTTCACCGCATCCAACTCCTGGAGGGTCTTCTGGGATTCGTCCTTGGCAGACTTGGCATTTTTAATAGCCACCGCAAGCTCAGACGCTCGCGTCTTTGAGTCAAGCTCCAAACTCTCATGTTTTTTTCATGAGAGCCTGGAGCTCTTGCCGCACCTTGCCAACCTGGGCCTCATACTTCTCCCACTCGGTGCGCTCCGTGGCCGCCCTCTTCTCGGCCTCAAGCAGCGCTTGCTTAAGGGTCGCGACCTTAGACGTGGCCTCTACAATAGCCACGATAATCCTATCTTTTTTTGCAATTGCACCTTTTTTATATATATTTAAACAAGGTATTTCTTACCTTCCTTGTCCTCGAGCTGCTTCTTGGCATGCCCGAGCTCTTGCTTGGACTGCTCGAGGTTCTGCTTTAGCGTGTCCAGTTCCGCAGTCAGTGCGGCGGATGCCAGCAAAGAAGCCTGCATACGCATATTGACTCCTTTTTGTTAGACTCCTGTGAATTTTATTTGATCCTCTATTCGGTTTTTCTTTCCGAACACCAAACAGAGCATCAGGGGCTACTGTCTATGCGGTAATATTATTTACACATTCTTTACTTACCTCAAAGCCTGTTAAAAGGCTAGCACAAGCTTCAGTCAGTCCACTCTTGGCGGACTGAACCTTCTGGACCACCGCACTCATAATGGTGCGGTGCTCCTCGTCGATGGAGGCGCCTTTGAGCACCTCCAACAGATTGTCAGGCGCCTCCGGTTGGACGGGGGTCACCGGCATGGTGGGCTTGCTCCTCTTGGAAGGAGGTCGCCCGCCGGACTCTGGAACCTTTGAAGGTTCCGGAGCTGTGTCCGGCTTAGAGCCGGACTTGGAGCCCTGGGGGGGTTTATCCCCTTTACTTCTGGAGTCCGGGAGGTCGCCTTGCGGCGCCTCCAAGACCACCTCCTCCTGGCTTGGAACCTGTTGGGACAACACTTCGGCGTCATCCGTAGGGCAGGGGGAGGTAGCCGTCGGAAGCGAATTCACATCCGACGAATCCAGTGAACCGCTCAACGACGCGTCGAGCCGGTCTTTAGGTGGGCTGCATAATCATATTCGACATAAGGGAAAGTTGTGCAATAAAGGAATACTATGAATTACTCTGGTATCCGGATACTTACGATTTCGCCAGGGGCTTGGCCCTGAGCGGCCACTCCTCTCCGCCGTCGTCGGCGTCGGTGGAGTAGTCCGGAGGAAGGGTTTTCCCCTTCTTGGACCCTTCGGCCTCCCCAGTGAGGGCGGCCTTCCTTTTCTTCTCTCCCCCCACTGGAGGGGGAGAGGTCTCTTCTTCGTCCTCCTCGTCTTCACGGGAGGAATGCGCCTTGGAGCCGTCGGATGATGAACCCGACACCTCCTGGCGCCGGGCACTTTTTCGAGTCCCTGTGGCATTCTTCGTGGCCTTATTCTCCGGCACCACATAGGGTGTTGGAACCAGCAGCTTCGCCAAGCGGGCATCGGCTGGGTCTTCGGGCAAAGGAGCCGGACAGTTGATCTGTCCGGACTTGGCCTGCCAATCCTGTCAAAGGTAAGGGAGCTTAGATCCTGCATAAAGTTAAACTATGAAAAACTAATACCCTGTAAAAGGTACAAACAACTTACCGCGCTAGCGTGACGCTGCTCGCTGAATCCGCGATCCTCGGTAGCAGATGCGGGAGCCTCGGCGCCCTTGAAAAGCACCTTCCAGGCATCTTCGTATGTCGTGTCAAAGAGCCTGCTCAGAGTTCGGTGCTACGCCGGGTTGAACTCCCACAGATTGAAGGCCCGTTGTTGACACGGGAGGATCCGGCGGATGAGCATAACCTGGACTACGTTGACAAGCTTGAGCTGCTTGTTCACCAGGGTTTGGATGCATGTTTGCAGTCCAGTCACCTCTTCTTTGCTGCCCCACGACAGGCCGTCTCTTTCCAGGACGTGAGCCGCGTTGGGGGTCCGGACCGGAACTCGGGGGCTGCGACCCACTCAGGGTCGCGCGGCTCGGTGATGTAAAACCACCCCGATTACCACCCCTTCAGGGTCTCCACAAAGGAGCCCTCGAGCCATAAGACGTTGGGCATCTTGCCCACCATGGCGCCTCCGCACTCTGCCTGGTTGTCGCGCACCACCTTTGGCTTGACATTGAAAGTCTTGAGCCATAGGCCGAAATGGGGGCGGATGTGGAGGAAAGCCTCGCACACGACGATAAACGCCAAGATGTTGAGGATGAAGCTCGGGGCGAGATCATGGAAATCCAGGCCGTAGTAGAACATGAGTCCCCGGACAAATGGGTGGATAGGAAAGCCCAGTCCGCGGAGGAAGTGGGGAAGGAACACTACCCTCTCATGGGGCCTTGGGGTGGGGAGGAGCTGCCCCTCTTCGGGAAGCTGGTACGCGATGTCGTTAGACAAGTATCCGGCCTTCCTCAGTTTTTTGATGTGTCCCTCCGTGACGGAGGAGACCATCCACTTGCCTCCCGCTCCGGACATGGCTGGAGAAGGTTGAGGTGGGGAGTGCGGACTTGGGCGCTGGAGCTCGAGTGCGCGAAAATGGATAGGCAAAGGAGGAAGAAGGCGTAGGTGAAAAGGTGGATCCTTATCCCCTTATATGGGTGGACGCAACTACGTGTCCCCACCAGCCTGGTAAAACTCGCTTATCTCCAAGCACCGTAATCAATGGCGCGGTTGGGTTACCACGCCCGTATTGATGAGAATCCCGGAATAAGGGGACACGATCTCTGCTTCGACGAGACGTGCCAAGGAAACTGCCTCGCATGACATGCTAAGGTGGGACAATAAAACGAATCAAATAAAGGCTTGGCCGTGGTGCGATGTCACACTACGGAATACATCAGCAGATTAGATTTGTGTAAATATTATTCTCTCTATGGCAATATGTGGAAACTTATTTTGCAGAGCCGGACACTATCTTTATGTTCAAAATCTTCTATGAAATACTTGGAGGAGGAACCCGCCTTGCAATGCCGAAGACAATCTGCGCGCCGGACTCGTCATCATTGAAGCCTGGTTCAGGGGCTACTAAGGGAGTCCTGGATTAGGGGGTGTCCGGATGGCCGGACTATACATTCAGCCGGACTCCTGGACTATGAAGATACAAGATTGAAGACTTCGTCCCGTGTCCGGAAGGGACTTTCCTTGGCGTGGAAGGCAAGCTTGGCGTTACGGATATGTAGATCTCCTACCATTGTAACCGACTTTGTGTAACCCTAACCCTCTCCGGTGTCTATATAAACTGGAGGGTTTTAGTCCATAGGACAACATATAGAACAACAATCATACCATAGGCTAGCTTCTAGGGTTTAGCCTCTCTGATCTCGTGGTAGATATACTCTTGTACTACCCATATCATCAATATTAATCAAGCAGGACGTAGGGTTTTACCTCCATCAAGAGGGCCCGAACCTGGGTAAAACTTCGTGTCCCTTGCCTCCTGTTACCATCCGGCCTAGACGCACAGTTCGGGACCCCCTACCCGAGATCCGCCGGTTTTGACACCGACAGTAACATTCTGAATCCCTATTGTAACTCATTTCTTAGAGGAAGAGTTTCATATGAATAGTGCAAGCGTTTTCCGTGAAACAACCAGCCTCCAAGAAAACAAACTACAACTACATACGTACATCACAAATCTGCATGTTCTATATCTTTCGAAAGTGGCAGGCCACTTGATCACACTTAATCCACAAAGATTTCAGATTTTAGAATGTGCCACTTTAATATCTGTTATGCGGCTCTATTACACATAATTTGGTCCTAGAGATGTCAGGTTTCGCAAGTTGTTAGTGCTCAAAGCATTATTGTTCTACATTTTGAATGTACTGGTCATGCCACTCTTTATTCCCTTTCTCTGTAGCTAAAGCCTTAGTGAGAATGTTTAGACTGATTTTTCACTTTGTAGCACTTATTCCATGTGAGACACATAGCATATTTATGTCATCTGGACATAATAGTGTCATCTCAACTAAAGAAACTTGAAAGGGTGAATTGTTTCAAATCAATGATGTACTTCAAACTCAGAAGACTCGAAAAAACATAATTCTCTTTGACCTCTCTTACACTAATCCTTTAGGAAATGTTTGAAATACTACTTCCATATTGAGATGGAATACATATAGTCAGTGAAACGCTTTTGAATTCATATAGACAGTTCATCATAGAAAATATAGTGCACTATATTTTGCGTTATATATGCATTTAGAATACATCGTTACTATTTTATCAATCATTCTTACTGGTTTCTAATCATGATATTTGACATACCATTACTTTTCCTCCATAGGAAGATGCCTACCTGATAGTAATTCCTTATGCCCACATATTTGACCTTATGCTAAAAGCTTTGAAGTTGCCCCTGCAAGTTACTATCACAAGATATGTCCAGGCGGCAAGAATCGTGTGACGGTTACTTTCAATTCTTCATTGCAATTGATTGATGGTTTGCTTGCTCCGACCTCAATATCGGGTGCAATTTTACATGCCTATGAAGATGCGGAAGACAGTGCTGCTATCGCAGCTATTAGGTACATGGAAAATGCATATGGCAGAGAAATAAGAGACTACCACTACACCCATGTCAAGAAGCTAGAAAATGAAGTCAAGCATCTGGTCAGATGGTTAGTAGCAGCGAACAAGATAATCAAAAAGCTACGCAAAGGGTGGTACTACGTCGTCAGATATATGAGTTCATATTCTGTTCAAATGCAAAACACAACGACTGCTCGACACTTGAAAGGGCAAGATAACACCAAAGGGGCTATGAAATCATCACTTGCAAGCATTGAAAAACTGACAGAGAGGCTGCGCTATATTAGTATGAAGTCTGAACAGCGGCTGGAGACTACAAGAGATAGCTTTTGGTGAACTTTAGTCAATATGCGCTCACCAGGACGCTTCTAAGCTTACTAGAACAGCTTCCTTTTGTTTCATATCAAGCAGCATGGTCTATTGATCCTTTTGGAGCACTCTAAGAAAGATATGTATTGTAACCTTCCATTGCTGCCTCTTTGGCTAAAAGGAGTGTAAAACTTTAACTTCCATTGTTATCTCTACGGTTAAACTCACTTTCTCATCGCTTGTTCTCTATGTAAATAACTGTCTTTCTCCTGCTATTTTCAGAAGACTACATAGTTAAACCACCTCTTTACTGTCCATGTATTGAGGTCCATGACCATATTTACTCACATACTGTGTACGCTTTTGAGTAGCCCACGAGCTACCAAACAAAATGCCTTTTCTATATCAACGTCGTGTACTATGAATCCTTACCAAAAAAATCTACGTCAAGAACAATCTAAGAAGCTTAAAAGAAAAACATGGCTTACAAAAAAACATAAGTCCCCCAAAAAACATTAATTCCAGACAAAATTCACAAACATTTCTAAAAGATTTCATAAATTTTATAAAAAATACTAACTAAACTAAGAACAACTCATCGATTCCTCACAGGAAGAAAAATACCTCCTCCATTCCTCGCAGAGGGAAAAACCCTCATCCATTCGAAACATGATAGTGCCACCCACTGCTGCACCACGAGTCACCCCAGGCCCATATACACCGGCCCAACGCGAGTAAAATAGGAGCAGACACCTCCGCTTCCAGCCCCTACAAAAAAGCCTCTGCTTTCAGTCATAAATATCACCCTGATTATAGCACATAAATAACCTACCCGGCTGCCCAGAAACGCCCTTCTCCCCATTTCACTCACCCTCTGCCTCCAGGGTTTCCCCCGATACAATGGCGAAGTGCAGGATCTGCCGCCAGTACTGGAGACACCTTGTCAAGCACCACGGCTACGCAGATCCAAGCCGCCGTCGCGCACCCAGTCATCATCGCCAGCCATCGTCTTCTTCTGCGGCAATGACCCAATCTCACGCGCGGGAGGAGCCCCGTCGACAAGCATCGTTTTCTTCTTCCTCAACGACGGCCACCAATTCCGAATCCCAACAGGTGCGACTCACACTGAGTTTTAGAATCACCCAATCTTATTTTATCCATGGATCCACTATCTCATCTTTGACCTGCGTCTCCATCCTTTGGCAAATACTTCAGATTTTCACAAATTTTCAGACTTTTCTGGCATAATTACATACAACCACTGTCGTTATTTACTTCAATGATTTATATACCTGCTATGCATCACACGACCCATACTGTGGGCGTGGTGCTGAAAATTTAAACTATAGGTGGTCAAAGAAAGGATATTGTTGTGTTGCTCTAGCAGAATACTTTACTATCGAGTAAACACTTGTGGTGAAAAATCTTCAGTTTTTGTTTCTGTACCCCCAAAAAATCCATCATCAGTTCCTCTTTTATTTCTGTATGTCTCTAAATATTGGGCAACCTCGCTAAGAGACGGGCACACGTAAATGTTTCCCCTATATTTTTTTGTTTGCTTGCCTGCCTAAAATAGTATGGTGATGGTATGGATTGATCATATCCGAAGATCATTATATGCAAGCCTTATCTTTCGTGAGAGGCAAATAATCGGCTAATAATTAGAAACATGGTTCTTTACTATTTCAGGTATAATTTTCATCTTTGTCCTGCTGCTTAGTTCTGCTCCCTGCTGTGCTACATACCATCTAAGTATTCTAATATTTGTTAGTGTTCGGTTTGGTATGCTTGAGGTGGGGGTGTTTTGGTTGTCACAACACTTGGGTTCTCCATATGAAATCAAGGGAGGAATACCTTTAATTTAAAAAAAGTCCTCATTGTCAGAGTATTGCCTAAGATGGTCAAAGCTAATTATTTTAGGCATCTACGCCTTCAGTTCGTGTGTTACTGACGAACTGGTTTAAAACCCTTGTTGGAACTTACCAGGTTTGGTCCTTCGCCTACCCCACTCCCTATAGTGCTATTTCTGAAACTTGGCTGCGCTTGCTTTTCCCCCCAACAAGCAGTAATCCAATCACGGGTGCATCCGGTACTACGTGTGAGAGCATCAAACTGCTCATTCATAAGACAAAATTTCCATTTGACTGCTCTTTTACAGTGCATGATTTCATTGTACACCCACAATTGCTATTCCATCAACCAAGTATCTAATGTCTCACACTAACAATTCCCACGGTATTTATACAGGGTGAAGAATACGAACATCTGGAGTACATCATTCGAGGTGAGTCAATGCCAGGCTACAGTGCTTAACAAACGGTTCTGTTATTCTCCATGGTTTACCTATTCTTCACAACTTAAGATATGTATATATGGTGGTTAGATTGGTGAATTTGAATTGGGGCTTGAGAGGTTGAGGTACCTTGACTTATGTTTCTGATGCTACGTGAAATCAAGGGCAATTGTTTTCCATTTTAATTCAGTATCGATCATAGAAAACATATATAAGGCCAATCAATAATACTCAACTTAACTAACTTGCTTACTATGTTCTTCCTACCATAGGTTTAAAGTTTAACTCTACTATTGTTGGGGATATAACTATTTGTGTAAGCCGCCCAGGAGGGGCCGGGTTACGCAAAGAAGGACTCATCAAAAGAAGCCTAAGATCAAGCATGAAGATGGCGGTTCAATAAAGGGTCTAAACCCCACAGGCGACTTAAGGCTCATAGTGGTAAACCGCCATGATGGCATGACTTGTATCATAAGATAGAATTAACTAGTCACCGAGCCGGACACTGTTTATGAGCCGGAAGGGACTCTGCAGGCCGCAGGGCGTCAACCCATGTATATAAGGGGACGACCCGCCGGCGGCTTAGGGCAAGAAACAAGAGATCGAGAACTGGGCATAGCGTATCTCGCTCCCTGGTCATCGAAACCTCAAGCAATTCCAACCCAACTAGACGTAGGCCTTCCTTCACCGTAAGGGGCTGAACTAGTATAAACCTCGCGTGTCCTTTGTCCCGATTAACCCCTTTAAACTTCCTAGTTGCGATGGCTCCACGATCAAGTCCTTGCAAGAGGACATCTGTCGTGACAATTCCACGACAGTTGGCGCCCACCGTGGGTCCAGCGCACGGTGGATTCAAGTTCTTGAAGGGCAGCTTCGAAGGGCTCAAGGGATACGCGGTCGGCTGGATGACCAAGAGTCGTCGCGGCAAGATCTACATCGACGATGAAGGATGGGGCCCTGACGCCGGTTCAATTGAGTACGGTTACCGGGTCCCCTTTGGCGGAATTCACGTCTTCGTCGACCGAATTGGTGAGCCGGGCCCTGAGCCGGACAACTGCACCGACCTCGTCGAGATGGCTCAGCGTGCGAAACCCGCCCGAGCTCAACCCGTCGTGAAGCGTGCCTTTGTGGGTTGCATCCATGGAGGTGAACTTCCTGAAGGATCTGAAGGTGATGGTGAGCCGGCCGTCCTCTCTGACGGTGATTCATCCGCCGGCTCAACAGATTCGTTGTATCAAGTTCAAGATGGCGTGCTTGGGGGCTGTTCCGATGGCAGCACTATTCCTGACCTCTCAGAGTCGCCAAACCGGGCAGGAGTCTTCATGGTTGGTACTCAACCCGGTCAAAATTCTACAGCTTCAGCGGCGATAACGTCCGGGTTAGGAGCAGCCGGGGCAGGAGGCCCCGTGCGCTCACCGGCTCAGGTGCTGATGGATCTCATGAATAAGCTCACGGCTCTGTTAACTGTTACAGTCATCCCTGCGAACCAATCTGAGCATGAGGCTGAGGTGTCTCAGGTTCGCGACGAGATCGCCCGGGTCAAAGAAACCTTAGCAGCTGAGGACGCTAGATTAGCAGCAGAGCGGGCGGCTTTGGACGTACGGGCACAGCAACTTCAGGCAGAAGCCTTGCAGCTCACGTTGAGCCTGAACGCATCTAATGAGGTAATGAGGAGGAGACATCAGAAAACTCAGTCCCGTTTACCTCAGAATTATGATCCTCGGAATCTCTTTGCTACACCTGGGGCCGGCCCAAGTAACCCGCCAGGTGCGAATCAGCTTATTACATCCGGAGCGAGAGGTCCAGTCCGGCCTCAGGGGATGGCACCGCTTCACGGCAATATGGCACCGCCCAATTATGTACCAATACCGCAGGGTCACTTCTCAAACCCCATGGAGAACTTAATCGCAGCATCAACATGTTTGGCGGGTCTCCCGGTAGATGGGGATGATCCGACAGCAGTGGAAACCCGGAAGATCAAAGAACTTGTCCAAACAGCCCTGGCTCAGCAAGAAACCTACTCCTATAACCGGGATAGGATTCGACTCCTCCGCCCTGGTTAGCTCCGCCTCGTCAAAATCGGAGCCCGAGTTACAGTAGACACATAGAGTCAGAGGCCTTGTCAAATAACGCTCAGCGCCGGAACCAGCCCGGCGGGTATAACCCAGTTCAGGATCAGATATGTTAGGAGGACGAGCGGGCGGCTCAGCTGGCGGCTCAGCTAGCAGCCCAACAGAACTCACCGGCTTACCCGATGACTTCCGTTGAAGCGGGGGTTGCTACTAGAACCGGAGGAGTTCCTTGTCTGGTACCGGCTCTATGTAATGTACGTCTGCCCAAGGATTTCAAGGGGCCTCGGAAGGTGCCGAATTATACGGCCGATTTACAGCCTGGGGCATGGATTGAAAGTTATGAGATGGCTATGGAGCTGCTAGAGGTTAGTGATGAGGCGATGGCTAAATATTTCACCATGATGCTGGACGGAACGGCCCGTTCTTGGTTAAAGGGTTTGCCACCCAACTCCATTAGTTCATGGGCGGAGCTAAGCCCGTTTCATCCAGAACTTCAAAGATACTTGCAAGCAGTCTATTTCAATTGTGGATCTGACAAATTGTAAGCAGGAAGAAGGTGAATCTACGACTCATTGGGTGCGCCGGGTCAAGGATATAATACATTCGTCTGACAAGATGGATGCTGGCTCAACAGTTCTCATGCTGGAGAAGAATTGCCGCTTTGAGCCTCTGAGACAGAAGCTGGGGCGCCTTAAGCGTGATTGCAACGATATGGGGACGCTGATGGCGGCTTTAGTCAAGTATGCCGATTCTAATAGTACCAAGGATCCCGCGTCTGATGAGGAAAAGACAGGGAAGGGAAAGAAGAACGGTAATGGAAAGGGTCAGCAGCATAACCCGGCGAGTCAAGGAGGCAATAAGCGTAAGGCGGATAGTAACCCGGAATTTGTGGCCAATGCACAGGGTAACAATCAGAAGCGCAAAGGAAAGCCACCCTGGTTTGGTGGGTCAGGTCTGTCTCTCGAGCAACTACTCAATGAACCCTGCCCGAAACACGGCACCCGGGAACGACCAGCGACTCATTTATGGAAGGATTGCGCAATCATGAAAGCTTTCAAGAATTATAACACATTTGATGACAATCAAGGCCCAGGCGGCGGTTCAGGAGCCGGCGGCTTTCATGGCCCGGGCAGTGGTTCAGGATCCGGTTTTCAGGGAAACCAGGGTGGTTATAATCAACAGCAGTCTGGTCAAGGAGGTCAGCAGTAGCAGCAGTCGGGTTATCAGAGCCATCCAAAACAGTTAAGCAGTGGGCAGTATCACGTGTCCACCACAAGTTTGTGCAAACGTGATCAGAAAGTTCATAAGAGGGCTGTGAATTCTGTTGAACCGGCAGTCCCTCGTTACTTGAGGTGGTCGGAACAGCCTATTGTCTGGAGCAGGGAGGATCACCCTCCCCGGGTTGATAATCCGGGTCAACTAGCCCTAGTGGTGGCACCGCAAGTTGGTGGTTATAAGTTTACTAAAGTGCTCATGGATGGAGGTAGCAGCATCAACATCCTCTATTACGAGACCTTTCGGCGCATGGGCTTGACTGACAAGAATTTAAAGACTTCCAACACCGTCTTCCATGGAGTGGTGCCCGGTAAGTCGGCGTATCCTGTGGGGAAGATTGAGCTAGAGGTGGCCTTCGGAGATGAGCATGATTCTAGGGCGGAAAAGTTAACTTTTGAGGTGGTCAAAATCAAGAGTCCATATCACGCTTTGTTCGGACGGCCGGCCTATGCCAAATTCATGGCACGGCCATGTTATGTGTATCTACAGCTCAAAATGCCAGGTTACAAGGGTACCATCACTATGCATGGAAGCCGAAAGGTGGCCCTGGAGTGTGAAGAGGGCGATGCGGCTTACGCCGAGTCTGTCTGTGCAGCAGAGGAGCTCAAATTTTATCAAGATAACGTTGACCCGGCAGATATGACTTCTCTCAAGAAGCCGACTACGGAGCATGACCCGGCCATGAAGTTTAAATCGGCTGCAGAGACTAAACTTGTTGATTTCACTCCGGGCGATTCATCTAAGCAATTCAACATCAGTGCCAACTTGGATCCTAAATAGGAAAGCGCGCTCATCGAGTTCATCCATGAGAACCAGGACATCTTTGCATGGAAACCTTCTGACATGCCGGGTGTACCGAGAGAACTCGCTGAGCACACTCTTAATATTGATCCGAAGTATAAGCCGGTCAGGCAATTTCTGCGGCGATTCAATGAAGAGCGACGAAAAGCTATAGGAGAAGAGGTCGCCCGGCTCTTGGCGGCTGGGTTTATTGTTGAAGTTTTTCACTTGGAATGGTTGGCTAACCCGGTGCTCGTACTCAAGAAAAACGGCACCTGGCGGATGTGTGTGGATTACACGGACCTAAATAAGGCTTGTACGGCTGATCCTTTTGCTCTCCCCCGTATTGATCAAATCATTGATGCTACGGCAGGTTGTGCACGTTTGAGTTTTTTGGATGCTTATTCTAGCTATCATCAGATCAAGATGGCAGTTAAGGACCAGGAGAAAACGGCTTTCATCACCCCGTCGGAGCCTTCTGCTATGTGTCTATGCCGTTTGGGCTCAAGAGTGCCCATACAACTTATCAACGGCGTGTACAGAATTGTCTTCACGATCAGATTGGGTGCAATGTTCATGCTTATGTGGATGACATAGTAGTGAAATCCAGAGAGGCGGAAACCTTGATATCTGATCTCAGAGAAACCTTTGACAATCTCCGGTTTACAAAATGATGCTTAACCCGGAGAAGTGTGTATTTGGTGTGCATGCAGGCAAGCTTTTGGGATTCTTGGTCTCAAACAGGGGCATCGAGGCTAATCCGGAGAAGATTAAGGCAATCACTTCTTTGGCTAAACCGGCATGTATTAATGATGTTCAGCGATTGGCGGGTCGTGTTGCCGCTCTAAGCCGGTTCATAAGCCGGTTAGGTGAGAAGGCCCTACCACTGTACCAATTAATGAAGAAGGCAGACACCTTTGTCTGGAGTGATGCCGCTAATGCTGCTTTTGAGGATTTGAAGAGGCATTTATCTGAGCCGCCCGTTCTTGCGGCTCCCATTGACAAATAGCCTTTGCTGTTATATGTGGCTGCTAATTCACGAGCTGTCAGTGTGGCGATTGTGGTAGAGCGCAAGGAGGCTGGTAAGGAACACCCGGTTCAACGGCCGGTTTATTATGTCAGTGAGGTACTCATCGAGTCAAAGCAAAGATATCCTCATTGGCAGAAACTTGTTTACGGGGTGTTCATGGCAAGTCGGAAGCTGAAGCAATACTTCCAAGGTCACCCTATCACTGTGGTAAGTTCTGCCCCCTTGGGAGACATTATTCAGAACAGAGAGGCTACAGGACGAGTCGCCAAATGGGCCATCGAGCTCGGGCCTCATGGTCTAAAGTACACGTCGCGCACTGCCATTAAGTCTCAAGCTTTGGTGGATTTCATCAACGACTGGACAGAGCTACAGGCACCTGAGGAGAAGCCCGATAACACTTATTGGATTATTCACTTTGATGGGTCCAGACAGTTGGAAGGCTCGGGGGCTGGAGTTGTATTAACTTCCCCTCGAGGTGACAAATTTTGTTATGTGCTCCGGCTTATGTTTCCTTGCACTAACAATGCAGCTGAGTATGAGGCCCTGCTCCATGGTCTCCGGATGGCCAAAGAGATGAACTTGAGCCGGGTAAGATGCTTAGGAGACTCAGACCTTGTGGCTCAACAGGTGTCAGGCAAGTGGGACTCTAAAGATCCCCTCATGGCGGCTTACCGTCGGGAAGTCGATGCTGCGGCTGGATATTTCAAGGGTTACGTGGTGGAACACATTGATCGAAGGAAGAATGAGGCGGCGGATGCCTTAAGCCGGCTGGGGTCTCAGCGTAAGCCGGTGCCGCCTAACACCTTTCTTGATGTTTTGCATAATCCTTCTGTTAAGTTACCTACAGAAGAAGATCTGGCAATATTAGACCCGGAGGCACAGCTGGTGGCGGCTCTCCACGTTACCCCAGATTGGACAGTGCCTTATTTGGCTTACATGACCCGGGGAGAGTTGCCGGAGGACGAGACCTTGGCAAGACAAATCGTCCAGCGGTCCAAGTCCATGACAATTGTCAATGGCGAGTTACATCATTACAGCGTCACTGGAGTGATTCAACGTTGCGTGTCGCCTACAGAGGGTCAGGAGATCCTTCGTGAAATTCATGAAGGTGATTGTGGTCATCATGCCAGCTCAAAATCTCTTGTGGCCAAAGCCTTCCGTCATGGGTTTTATTGGCTGATGGCTCATGCTGATGCGGAAGACCTGGTCAGTAAATGTGACGGATGTCAGAAATTCTCACGATGAGCCCATGTGCCGGCTCAAGAAGATGATTCCAATCACCTAGCCATTTACAGTCTGGGGGCTTGATATGGTCGGGCCTTTCAAGAGATCTAAGGATAAAAAGACTCACCTCTTGGTGGCGGTTGACAAGTTCACAAAGTGGGTGGAGGCGGAGCCAGTCAGTAAGTGTGATGCAGCCACAATAGTCCAGTTTATGAAAAAGGTGATTTTTCGCTTTGGTTTTCCACACAGCATCATAATTGATAATGGTACTAACCTTTCCAAAGGAGCTATGGAAGAGTTCTGTCAATGAGAGCATATCCGGCTTGACGTTTCAGCTGTAGCTCACCCTCAATCAAATGGTCAAGCAGAACGAGCCAATCAGGAAATCTTGAAGGGTATCAAGCCTCGGCTTTTGGTCCCTTTACAGCGGACGCCGGGTTGTTGGGTGGAGGAGTTACCTTCTGTACTCTGGAGCATCAATACTACACCTAACAGATCTACGAGTTACACGCCTTTCTTTATGGTGTATGGAGCAGAGGCGGTCCTGCCAAGTGGCATCCATCACGATTCACCCCGTGTGGCGGCTTATGTTGAGGAAGACAATGAAAAAGCTCGGCAAGATGCACTTGACCTGTTGGATGAAGAGCGAGACTTGGCAATAGTCCGCTCGGTGATTTACCAACAAGACCTGCGTCGGTACCACAGCCGCTGGGTTAAGTCCAGAACCTTTCAGGAAGGTGACTTAGTGCTCCGACTCATCCAGGATCAATCTAACATGCACAAGCTATCCCCTCATTGGGAAGGACCCTTTGTGGTCAGCAAGAATCTGAACAATGGATTATACTACCTTATCGACGTTCGAGAGCACAAAGACTCATGTAAGTCTGAGGAGGAGACCCGTCGGCCTTGGAATATTGCTCATCTTCGGCCTTATTATACTTGAGCTGTCGGCTCTAATGTGTATATACTTATACTATGTATATTATCTAAAGCAATAAAGCAGGACCTCTGTCCTTTTTCCACTCCTAAAAAGGTTTGTGTGTTTTTTCCTTGTCAGGTGGTGGAGATAACCAAGGAGAAGCGGATCATATCTGAATCCGGCTTTCCTTTGGTCCGGCTTATGATCATATTTGAATCTAGCCGTTGATCACTTGGGGGCTTCCTGTTCAAACATAGGTCATATTCGAACCAAAGAGAACATAGTTGTCGATACCCGCTTGATCGGCATACTGCCAAACCCACTTGGGGGCTTCTTGATCATATCTGAATCATAGCTTAACTCCTTTTGGGTCTGACGTGGATCGTATTTGAATCAACGTCATTAAACAACTCTTATGGTCACTTGGGGGCTTCCTGTTCAAACATAGGTCGTATTCGAACCAAAGAGAACATAGCTGTCGATACCCACTTGATTGGCATCGCCACAGCCACTGGGGGCTAACAGATCGTATCCGAATCTTAGATCAACCCCTTTGGAACGGGTTACTGATCGTATTCGAATCAGAAACCCTTGAATTGTGTTCATCATATTTTACAAGTGCCAACATTAGGTATCTTGTGACCCTCTTGAAGATACAATGGAATACATTACAATCTTCCAGAATTAATGTTAGTTACATCAGGTTGTTAAGAACCAGGTGAACTTATATGTGCCAATTTTCAGGAGTTAAGTTTACCCTCAGGGTTGGTTTATATAAGCCGGAAAAAACAGTTGTGAGCACTACAGGGCAATGCAAGGTATTTTTTGCAAAGGACATAACAGATTCATACAAACTACAAAGAGAAATAATGGCGGCGGCTTATGCAAGTATTAAGGGCCATAAGCATGCGCAAAGGCATAGCAAAACTCAAGGTATCTTCTACTTTGTTACAAGACTCTCCGACTCTGAATGATGCATTGTTTTCTACGATGACATAAGCAGGTGGCGCCTGACAAGCTACTCTTGGGGTTGACTTGAAGCCCCGGGTTATCCTTCTCCATCTCTCCGCCGGCTGCTTTGTCCTGGAAGGATGATGAGGCCCAGTCAATGCCACTCAAGGCTTCAAACTCAGCTTCATCATCTATTAAACCGGTTGGGTCGACTTCAGGAGCAAAGGTGTGCTTACGGGTTGGAGGGATCAAGCTGAAATCGTCGTAATGCGGCATGGGGATTCTCCGATTCTCCTTGTCATAACCCGGCTGACACTTGGTGAGGTCAGTATCATTCCCGATAAGAGTAGCCACCGGACATATATCCTTCACACAGGCGGTGAAATCCTTATCATTAAACACGGTGCCATCTTCCTTTAAACTTGGATACCCAAAAGCAATATCAGCCGGGTCTAGTTCTGGAAGCCATGCCTTGGCCCGGCTCAATGCGGCTATAGCTCCGGCTCTTGCAGATGCTCGTCTTAACTCTTGGATTCGCTGAGGTAGCATAGCAAGCCGCTTCAGCATATCTTGCAGGAGATAAGGAACATCGTTTGATAAAGCCACAACGGCCAGAGCACGTTGTGACCCGGTGTAGAGTTGTTCCACCAGAGTATAAACCGCCTTCAGCTTGATCACCATGTTCTGCTTAAGGTTTGTGCTCCTGGGGCCTGAGTTATCAAGCATAAGGTGAGTCAGAGGAGACAACTGAAATGGTCATTCAAGGAGTTTTGCAGCGTTGAAGGTTTGAGTAAGTCACTCACCGAAGATTGCTGAAACCATTCGAGATATCTGGCGCTTTAAGTCGGACAGTTTGGCCGTTGCTTCTGCAAGCGATGCCTCTGCTGTCTCGGCCCGGGTCACCAGTGCAGCCTTTTCATCAGCCCAAATTTTCTTCTCCGATTCAAAATTTTGCTTCAACTTCTCTTGTTCAGAGACGCTGAATTCAAATTTGGAGTTGGCCTTTTCAATTTCACTTTCCTGGGTTGCCAGGCGATTCTTCAAATCAGCAATCTTCGATTCAAATTTACTTATGGTGGCCTGCATTGCACCGGATAGTAGTAAAGTTACGGTAAGTGCTATTAAGTCCCAAGCACTTTGCAAGCAAAGATACTTGACACTTGGGGGCTAATGTATACCAAAGCTTTCTAAATTATTAAGCCGGTCCTAAATATTAAGTCCCAAATACCTTGCAAGCAAAGATACTTGACACTTGGGGGCTAATGTATACCGAAGCTTTCTAAATTATTAAGCCGGTCCTGAATATTAAGTCCCAAATACCTTGCAAGCAAAGATTTTTGGCACTTGGGGGCTAATGTATATCTCAAGTTAAAGGTATTGTGTTACATCCGGTTCAATTATTTTTTTCTTTAAGCCAGGCAAGTAGCTCTAACAATTTTTCTAAGTCTACAACATATTTATTCATAAGAAATAGATTTGGGGGCTGGTACAGTAAGTGTGATTGAAAGTAAGCTAGCATAAGTCATACCTCAGATTTTTGCTGTATCTGCTTCACCATGTCAATTTCCAGGTCACGGCTGCTTTGTACTTGATTGATATAGCCGGAGACAATCTCTCCAATACTCAAATGAGTATAGTCAGCAACGTCCAGCTTGGCCTTCTGGCGTTCCACCAATTCCTCTTTAGAACACTTGGCAAGTACAGACGGCTGTGCCGGCTCAACAAACCGAGTCTTGAGAATTTCAACTTCCTGATCATTTGCCTTGGCAGGGCTAGGAGCCTTCGGGTTACCAGAATCGTTGAAGGTTTGTTCAATAGGCGGGTCAGAGGAAGATATAGGAACATCATGAGACGGTTGAGGCGGCAGCTCATGAGCAGAGGCATCAGGAGCAGCTGTGCCCAGCTCTGGTTCAGTCACAACCGGCTCTTGGGGCGGCTTATTCTTTTTTGCCCTTTTGCTGGGCTTTACTTGCACACTGTGGGAAAGGTAGACAGGTTAAATACAGCAAATATGAGTAAAATGAAGCATAAGGTACAACAAGTTTATATTACCCGGGAGCAGTTTTGAAGGCTGGCATGTTGGACTGCATAGACTCACCGGAGGAAGGTGAAATATCCTGATAGTTGGAGTCAAAATAATTGAGAGGCTAACAAAGGAAACCCGCCAAAGGAAAAAGAAGGTGTAAATCGGAGATAACCTTAGTCTGGCGTTTCCTGGTCACATCAGGTAAGCCGGAGGAGAGTTCTGCGTCTTTGCTGGTCTGGGTCTGCCTCCGGCTCTCATAAATATGTTGCTTGAAAAGAAAGTCAGGATCTTGGTAAGCCAAAGGATGTGAAAATCTTACTTTCCGAGTTACTCTTCGAATTTTCTGACGCGACTGAAGCTCGGAGTCGAAGGAGATTACAATTACCTCTTCCTCGACGGGTTGGCTGTTGCCCGTGTCTTCCTGAAAGAAGGTTAGCATCAGTAAGGTAGAAATAAAGGAGAAAGGGAAATTCAAAGGTTACCTCTTCCTCATTATCATCAGTATCATCAAGCTGAAACAGCTCAGAGGCGCTTGGCTTCCTTTTCCTTGAGGTGGTGGGCTTGGTGGTTTTCTTTTCGGCTCTCTTGGCTGCCCTGGCTTTCTTGGCCGCCTCATGATCATATTGCGTGTTCCAGAAGCTATCATTTGCCTGTAAAAGGTTATAACTGGTTATGCGTAAGAATACAGCCTAACATGATAAAACATAACTCGATGGCTGGAAACTTACTGCAGGGGCCGGGTTCTTCTGGCAAAAAGGTAGTAAGCCGAAGGCGTTACTATTCACTGTGCCCTCTTTCAACAAGGACTGAGTTGTAGCTTCCACTACGTCATCTGGTAAGTCGTCAGGGTTATGACGTTGAGGGTCATTCTTCTCGGCTGAATAATTACACATTAAGCCGAGGCGGCGGCTTAACGAAATTATTCTCCAAGCAATCCAGACTTGGACCAAGTCAATGCCATCTAAGTCGTTTCCTAAAAGAGCTTTAATCCTCTTAATTTGGGGGGTGAGTGGCAGGCGTTCAATAGCTGTCAACTTATCCGGCAGCGGGTGAGTAGGTTCAAGTGCAATGCGCGGAAGCCGGGCAGTGGATTTTCGCCAGTCGGAGAAGTATCTTGGCAGTAGAACCATGTCTGGTTCCAGTCCTTTGGATGACTCGGCAATTCAGCATAAGGGAACAGGCAGTCTCTCCGCCTTTGAATTGATATGCCACCAAGCTCCAGACTGGGCCCGTTGGCCCGTTCATTCTGCCGGTTCAAATAGAACAATTCCCTGAACAGAAGTAGGCTGGGTTCTTCTCCAAGGTAAACCTCACAGAAAACTTGAAAGTTGCAGATATTTGACACGGAGTTGGGCCCGATGTCTTGAGGTCTTAAGTCAAAGAAGTGCAAAACGTCTCTAAAGAATTTTGAACCGGGAGGAGCAAATCCCCGGCTCATGTGATCGGTAAAAATGATCACCTCCCCTTCCTTGGGTTGAGGTTTCTCTTCAGACGGGTCAGGAGCACGATAAGACATGACGTTCTTCTTGGGCAGATGGCCGGACTTCACAAACTCTGATAGTTTGCTCTCCGTAACAATGGATGGGACCCAGTTGCAGGTAATCGGAGGTTTAACAGCTTTGGGTGCCATTGAGTAAATTTAAGCCTACAACAAGATAAAGGAAATTTTCCGGTTTATTATAACCCGGAGAATAAGCATTATTGGGTTGTCTGAGATGGCGGCTTAAGTAGGGGCCTAATGACATATAGATGGTTGTGTGATAATGTTTAAACAGTTGTAAGTATTAAAGATGATGAAAATTGTCTTAAGTCACCAAAAGCAGGCAGTGCTGACAGTCAGTATTATCTTAAACCGGTCACATGAACTACTATGGCTGAAACAGAGTCGACAGATGCCTTTTTTGGCTAAGTGTGGAACAAACAGGTTTCACAAGTTGCAGCTATTATTTTGGATCAAACGATCGTTCTGAAAAGAAAAATTTCTAGACCTAAAACCAGTGCAGAGAAGTTCATACACTCGAAAGAGGCCTTTAAACAAGGGAAATGAGATCTGTTTCTATTCGAGATGGGTGCGGAACAGCCACCGCAGTAGTTCTAACTGTCTAAAGATCAAAAAGGAGCACTGGAGAGGAAAACTATCAAGGGTTTGCAACGGGCGGCGATGAACATCGACGAACTCGGGAGGCCGCAATGCAGATCTAAAAGCAGGGAAGGAAAAGGACTTACGGATGCAGAGCTATTGCAGGGCTCCGTCGCGTTTCTCTAGTCAAGCCAGGTTGATGCAGCGGCCTGAGTTGGAGAAGACGAGGAAATCTGCGGCGGCGGCAGAGCTCGAGCGGCAGAGAAACAGTGCGAGGAGGAAGATGACCGAAGAAGGAGAATGGGAAAGACCTAGGTTGCACCTATTTATAAGGAAGGGCCGACTGAGACGGCGCGAGAAACGAGGGGACCGAACATCATTATCCAGCGACCCCGATACCTTGTTTTTCGGAATGGTCAGTAAAGGCAAAGATCCGTTGGAAGATATGATGGAGTAAAATATGAATTTAATTGAAGATGATGTCACGACGGGTTAATGCGGATCCAGAAGATGACATCATGGCGGGTTAAACCTTTGCGCAGACAAGAAGACTGAAGGCTTGTTTCTTAAGGTATTTTAAGATTGACATGAACCGGTTCAAATCAATCTGGGGCCTAATGTTGGGGATATAACTATTTGTGTAAGCCGCCCAGGAGGGTCCGGGTTACGCAAAGAAGGACTCATCAGAAGAAGCCCAAGATCAAGCATGAAGATGGCGGTTCAATAAAGGGTCTAAAGCCCACAGGCGACTTAAGGCCCATAATGGTAAACCGCCATGATGGCATGACTTATATCATAAGGTAGAATTAACTAGTCACTGAGCCGGACACTGTTTATGAGCCGGCAGGGACTCTGCAGGCCGCAGGGCGTCAACCCGTGTATATAAGGGGACGACCCGCCGGCGGCTTAGGGCAAGAAACAAGAGATCGAGAACCGTGCATAGCGTATCTCGCTCCCTGGTCATCGAAACCTCAAGCAATTCCAACCCAACTAGACGTAGGCCTTCCTTTACCGTAAGGGGCTGAACTAGTATAAACCTCGCGTGTCCTTTGTCCCGATTAACCCCTTTAAGCTTCCTAGTTGCGATGGCTCCACGATCAAGTCCTTGCAAGAGGACATCTGCCATGACAATTCCACGACAACTATTCTCTTGATGAAATCTTAGTCTCCTAACAATAGATAGTATTCGACCTTCGTACTTGTACCGCTTCATTTCGATCTTACCAAAACTAAACTAAATTCAGGACCACCCCCTGCTATCCAATACTGCGGAGAGCTTGAAAAGTACTATCACTGGGGCAATGAAGTGAAGCTCTATCGGCACCATGTGGACAAGTTGTATGCAATGTTCCCCCGCAAAATACCAGATATCAAATACTATGTCTGCACCGTCAACAAAACATTCGCACGGCAAGGCCAACAGATGGTACACTCCTTCCTTCCACTTAATTGAAAAAAGGGATTATCTTTACTTATGCCCAACAACTAAACTTTATTGCGAAATATCGAAAAAACTTTGTACACTGCTATTAGCACTAATATTCATATTGTCTGATATACATGTTTCCATCCATGCTATATTTGTTCTGCTTCACTACAGTTCCATACATCCATAAACAACCAATTTACAACCTATATTCTACATACGAGAGAATGTAGCTCTGCACCCTTCTTTTCTTTCCTGCCATTATTTACTTATAATTGTTCTCACTGACTATATTTAAATTGTGTTCATCCGAAACTTTTTATTCAAAGTCAAACAACGCTCTGCAATCCACTTAATTAGTTCCTTTGGTGTACCAGTATTTTCAGGTCCACTACACCAAAGAAAACCTCAAAAAGTACATTAATCCAGATGATGACATGCTCAAGGTCAAGCTCGTAAACAGCAGTCTGCACACCAATTGTCGTATCATGCTGGGAACAAACAAGAGAGCAACAATAACCAGAAACTGGTCAGAGTTCCGCCGTTGTGCAAACATCCATGAAGGAGATATCTGCACCTTCCGTTTCAACCTTACCGCGGAGCACCGCTTGACTCTCATCATCCATGTGCTCTAAATGGACCATCAACAGCAACACAGGCCTTCTGCACGCATAGCTTGTGGCTTTAAAAACATCTAATTTGGCTCTATGATAGGATGAACCTTACCTTGGTCTCCAATGATGCCATGCATTGCTTTTGTACAACTGCCGCCTATATTATAATCTATGTAACCCCAGATGCTATTACTCATGTGCACCTCATCCATCTACTGAACTTTCGCCAAGCATAATGCTTATTCCTTTCTTTCTAATACCATTATAAATATTCTGTGTACCAATCTGCCCCTAAATATTTTTATGTTTACTCTCACAATACATGCCTTACTCTCGCCCCTTGCGCCATCGGCGCAACAGGTCATCTAGTCCCTTTAAAAGCTATACTTACTAATAGACATATTGGATCTAATGGAGCTTGTCCAATCTGTCATCAAGCTGTTGAGGATGTTCGACACCTCCTGTTCGAATGTACGCATGCCAAGGAGTTGTGGAGCAAGTTGGGAATGCTCGATACTATTAATGACACTATCATCGTTGACCGTTTAGGCTCGGCCATTATGAAATATCTATTGCTACTACCGGCAATGTCGTCACATATAAAACCACAATCGGATATGAAGAAGATTCTTGCTGTAGGATTTCTGCACTAGTGAGTCACGTTGGTGGGATGCTGCTTCAACAATCTTTGTGGAATGTGTGGATATTAGTGTTTCTGTTGGGAAGGTTAAGTTTAAACATTGTTTTCGGTCCACTAATCAAGCGGCTCATGAGCTAGCTCAGTATTGCTTTTGTAATAAGATCTCGAGTAGCTGGTCTGAGGAGCCCCCGGGTTGCCTCACAGCTAAACTAATGAACGATGTACTGATTATTTAATCTTAATAAAGCTAGCCATGATGACCTTTTCCTCAAAAAAGAAAGTAGAAAAATCACCACATTTGTTCTAACGATTACTAAAAGAGCCATTGCACATGTGATGTAAACATTGACCGGTTAGGCCCACTTTGTTGGGCCACACCGTGATTGTAGCCTATGTTGCCACGAATGAGACCAAGCATGTAATGTGGAGGGAGATTGCGTTTGACTGCAATGAGATTATGTCCGCCAGCATTGGTGCTTTGCATGGCAACATCGTCTGAAAAAACAAAGTTACGGTGTTGTCTTTTTAAATTGTTCCTTCACATAGGATAGATTTTAATTTTGAGGAACATAGTTTCGCTAAATACACTCCAGGTCTTTCTATTGGACGTTATTTTTGGCTCCTTGAGCCTCCTGATATCAATTATATTCCGATGAACATTGTGACTGGTTAATCAAGTGAAGTGTGTTTAGCTAAAAAATGGATGGGACCTCTTTTAAATCATAATTTAGAGTGTTTGGCTAAAATTTCACCGTTCTTGGAATATTTGAAGCAATCTAGTAGAACCATTTTGGACGACCAACTTGAGGGATCATTGTTATGCAGGAAAAAAACTCATGAAAATACTGCAACAAAATAGAAACGTAAATAGTTCAATTATGATTGACTATCAATTTCGACACCTATGGTTTGGGGTCTTGTGACCATCATTCTCACAAAAGTAGTATTTTTATAACTAAAAAAGGATGTGGATTCTGGACATAAGCGACTGAGGTCGAGGTCCTATGAAATTCACTATAAGCAAAAGTAAAATGTAAAATTAGTGTTTTGTTAGTGATAGACATGATGAAGTCATCATATGCGCCTAATCATCGACAAAAACGTCATCTATTGAAGAATATATTTCGTCTTTATGAAAAACGCAGGTATCAGAGTTGAAGTTTCATCTTTGATGGACATGGGGTACAACCATTGTTTTTTGGCGTGTACAACCACCCTTCTAGTCATTCAACTGGGAGCGACTAGTATAAAATCTGAGTGTAGTGTGCAAAAATAGAAAAACAGAGCCTGATCCGTCGGATTACAGATCGATGGTACAGATTCTGGAGAGTGGATCTGTACTCACGGTTACCTAACTTGTGCAAAAAGGTCCCCGCAATTCTGTCTCCCCCATCTCCCTATCTGTTGCAGACTGGCGGCGGTACAGATCCGGCGGGACACCGTCGCTGTGCGCAGTCCTTTCCCCCAACTACTCCGGCTCTAAGGTCTGGGATCCGCCTCCCGGGCAGCCCCGACGTTGCTCTCCATCTCATCGTCGGGGACCCAGCCGCCGCTGCCGCCAAGGTCTACTCCCTGGGGGCACCACCTCGGCTTCACCGTGCCGGACTACGGCGTCTTCGCGACCGGCCCGAAGAGCCATGGCACGGACGTGTTCGAGAAGACGCAGCCTGACGGCCGGGCGCGACTGGTCTTCTTCCTCGACCCCGACGGTCAGGGATTCGTTCTCACATGATGCTTAATGTTCGTTGGATTCCTATTTTATGGACACTTTTTAGAGTTATAATTGTCAATTGAACTTGCAATCTCGGTGATGTCTCTATGCTTGGTCTATACGTCCCAAGATCGAGTAGTGGCATTTTTTTTGCGAGAAAGCCTATAAATCTATTAATCAGCACACAACATTATATATCGAGTAGTGGCATGTTGACTAGTGCTATGAGTTAGTTGTGGTATTGTATATTTTGCTAATCGCTGCTGGCAAGCTTGGTGGATAGATGCTGGGCTCCTTTCCAATCAGCTGAAGCGATTGAATTTCCACCCTATGTTCTGATTTTGTAATGATGACAGTTTTTGGCCTCCTCGGCTGTATTGCTTTCGTTTTGCACCGTATAATATACCTTCTCAGCTTGCCCAGTCCAGGGGTTACTCTAGACTTGATCTGGTGTTAAATTGGAAAAAAGTTAAGAGTTCTTTAGATGTTTCTTTCCTTCTCTGTAGCAAGACATTGGTTTCATATATATGAAATCAGAGAGGGGAGCTCTTTTTCCTTCAAAAGAATTTTGTGATAATATATATGAAAACACACGGGGTGAAGAGTACACACATGTTAAAATTGACCTTCATAGCCATCTCTTTTCACCATCTGAAATAATACCCAAACTGTCGATTTTCTATGTATAAAGGGGACATGTACTAACTACCAACACTTCACATAATAAATACTAATGAAATTTATTTGTTGAGCTCTCAATCTTGGTCAATTACTCTGGTAAAAATTGCCATTGATCTTCTAAATGTGACAAGAAATTATTACTGAGATATATATGTTGTGACAATATACTCCTGTACCAAATTCAGTTAATTTGAAGAGACCTTTATGCGGTGTTGATTAGCCATAACAAAAAACATAATGTTTGCTTACTTCAAAATTTTGACTGGACAACTAGTTCATGCTCATCTGGGATATGCTTGCTTTCAACTTGAGAGGAATAACAGGGATATCTCTGTATCCATGCACAGAAAAATCAATCACTGGGCAAGCTTTCTATAGTTTGCTAATACTAGATTTTCAGCAGTTCTGTATTGTGAAATTTCATCCTCTGTCGGATATTGTACATGAGAACAACCTAATCTCATCTACCTGTTAAACCTGCATATGAAGTGCTTATTGGCACAAGACTGAAATTCGTTACACAACAATGATAGTTTTGGTTTTAGAGAAGACTCTCTTTCTGTGTATCTTTTTAATTTGCAACCTTGGAATTGGGGCTGATATCTCCACTTCTTATATTTTGAGGTGATTAAGAAGTCGAATCTTTGGATTTTGGCGTAAAATGCAATTTCTGCTCTGCATATGATGGATAGATCAAACCTCGTCGACAAGTACTAAATTAATTCCTTTGCAGATATTAATTCTCCAGTGCTTCTCATTGATGATGCCAGTACACCGAAAAAGAAACAAGCCTTCTCTCAAGAGGTACCAACATTGGTCACTGCGTGTGATGGATAGATCCAAGCTCGTCGACAAGTACTAAGTTAGTCCTCCGCTTCTTACAAAAATGAGATACAATAAGTTCATAGCATTGTCGTGTGAGGTTAATGTTACTATACTCTCAATTGGCGTTGCAAGGCTATTTGTATAAACCCCAGTGTGACGTGGAATTGAGGCCAAAAGTGGGGATGCTATTTGATGACATTGATCGGTAATGGAATTTTACAGAACATATGCACACCATGTTGGATTTGGTGTACGTCTTGGGCAGCAAAAGATCGTAGGTAATGTGCTTCACTGGAAGTGCTTGTGTGCAAAGGAAGGTTTTCGGCCCGAGAAAGGTACGTTTGTTGTTGATCCTTCAAAGAAAGGGAGAAACGTGAAATTGACTATATGTGGTTATAGGTAATATTGTTCTTGTCGAACTCATGAATGCTCTTGAGTCTTGAGTGATTAAACTATCCAGTGCCTTCTCTGTCCAGCATAGAAGCATTTAGGTTGTGTTTTGGGATGAATTTGTCTCTAATTTTCCTTCCATGTGGTATGTGCAGCAAACAATCGAATGTTGTTGTTGATGCATATTCATTTCAGTAGGTAACAATGATTAGAAAATTAAGTACGAATGCATGACACTTGCATGGACTTGTGCTAACTGAATCTTATTTGCTAGGTCTGATGTCTCCCAGCACAAGATTGATAAGCAAGAAGCTGCACAAGAAGATCGATAGGCAAGAAGCACTAGTACTGGAGGCAAAAGGCTATAGCTTTTCCTGTTGCGTACCATCAACATAGCAGAAGTTGATGCAGATTCTAACGGCAATGCTTGTTCAGCAGTGTTGATTTTAGTCCTTCATACTTAGTGTTGTCTGTGATGTACCAAAAATGATCCTCTCATGCTATGTGACACTCTGAATGTATGCGTGTCTCTTCTGTTCTGTTATGTTTAGGATCATGCAATTTCAAATGATGTTTAGTTATGATTTAAAGCGGATGGATTAATTTTCTCATGCCTCAAATATTTCTGATGATGTTCCCATACATTTTGGTGACCAACATGTTTGGAGTTCTTGCATGATTCCGGATGTAGCAGAGGCTACTAATGAAATCAAATATACGTCAAGTGTCCTACAGTACATATGAATTTTTTGTGCAGCAGTACATTTGAAATATTGTCTTATTTATGAGGTACAGACTGGCTAGCCGTCCGATCTGTAGCACCTTGTAGATTCGTGCTGGGTCACTTTTGTCCCTTGTTTCGGCCTGTTAAGGCGTGGGCAGGCCCGCTTTTGTTTTTCCCCGTCGAACTGGTGATCCCGGTACGCGAGCGCTGCTGATGGGCTGGGGCTGGGCTGTGTTTTGGTGTGGATCGTTTTTATTTTCTGTGTTTGTTTTGGGGCTGCATTAAAGAGTGAGGAAGGGGAAGCGGCCACCCTGTGGTGATTAAGAAGAGGAAAACGCCAAGTTAACTGCACTTTTTAGTGTTTAATTTCAGTTAGTTTAGTTCTTTTGCTTCTTATTCTGAAATTATTCTGATATAATTGTAGCGCTGTGTGAGTAAGCAACATGAGGCCTTGTCCTGGGACTGATGCTAATTGCATGTCTGCTGCACCGTAGCAGTTTGTCACTGTGCCCATGTATCCAGTAGAGTAGTTAGGATTTTGTATGTCCATACTCCCCCCCC